>NC_091123.1:116008792-116327959 GCF_040183065.1 Periplaneta americana
TTAGTTTCCTATATCCGAAAGTGTCGTTTCATTCTTATTTGAGTCTATACCTAGCGGCCTTCGTAGTGAATGCTGGAGTCGGCAAGGATAATGTCCTTCAAATATGTTTTCTTTCAACGACATTTGCATTTTAATGACAGTGATCTCCTTTTTTGTACGGTACGGAGTGATATATTTACAAGCAGGACAATTGCTACTTTTAATCACTATAATAGGACCACAAAAGGAAACACTAAGACTAAAAAGATGTTGAGCATGATTATAATCACATAGCTCTTTTGCAAGTCCATACATAGATCAGTAGCAACCATGACAGAACGATTTATCTTAATACTTCTATTTCTCCAAGCTCGTATACCCCACAACGGTTCCGTCCTGGCCATAATGTCTTCTTGACAAATATAATGTCATTCAAATGATACCCGACAGTCGTTAATGAAAATAAAGTAAATTTACTGCTTAATACTCGTCACCGTTTGTTAACACACTACCGTAACACCAGGTAATGGATACCGGATTCCTGTGCCTGGAGGTGAACCAGTGTTTAACAACAATTTGCACCGCTTCGTCTAATAGAGTTATGATTCCCTTCAGGCTTTACTTCAAATCTCCAAAAATGTGGAAATAGCATAAGTCTGGACTGTAAGGAGATGTGTGCGATGCAAGAACTAATCTCCTTCTTTTTTGAGTCCTGCAGCAGGATGTCCGTAGCTTACCTAAGTGTTCCTCGCCCGAATTGCAAAGTGTTCATGATGTTTATTACCTCTAGAAACAATGGAGGGCGTAGTTGTAAAGTTTTATCTTTAATTAAAATGGGAAACACAGAAATCATTAGGAAGTGGAACTGAAGAAATTCGTTCATAAATATGGTAGCACATATCCCTCTCTCAGCATCGTGAACCAAATTAAATTCTGACAAGAAAGCTCATTTGATTTAAATATCTTGTTGCGGAAAAAATGTTCTTAATACAGTATATTTACCGTCAACATTCATAGGATTTGTTGCGAGCTGATGTAAACGATGTTAAGTCGGTGTAAATGTTCCTTAAGGATTTTTACCGCCTTTAAAATCTATTTATCTTCGGATTCAATAGTAAGCATGTCAACTTCTTGTCACAAAAGACAGTTTATTTAAACGCTAATGAAATCTGTAATTTCACACGGATTCTTCTAGTACTTGGAGAAAGTGTTAAATTCATGTGTCTACACTAGTATCCGATCCAGAGATAAAATGTAGTGGACCTTAAAGTGTGGACATATTTGTAGTGGACCTTAAAGTGTGGACATTTTTGCTATTGACATTTTCATCAGAGGACGTAAGGCCGTGGACATTTTGTCCCGGAACCGTTTATTTCAATATAATATATGTAGTTAGACATAATTGATATACTACACTGTAATTTAGTGACAGCTACTCGCATAACAATGTAAATTTACTTCCTTTCAATTCTTTCGGAAATTCTGTCCACGTGAGAGCATGAATTTTCCTTTTTTGAAATAATTTTACACTCTAAACAGACATATACAGTATATGCACCTAAATATTGCTATATGAGGTTAGAACGCCGGAATTTTAGCTAAACACAATGTATAAAACCAAATTGAAAATAAATATTCAACCGAATGTAGGATTCAAATTCCAAGACTGCAGCCAGTGAGCGATATGGACGCTAAACTAAAACCGTCATGTACAGCTGTCAAAAGAAAAAGTGGCCGCTCTCCTGGAACAAAGTTCCCTTCGGGTATCTTCGCTATAATTCGGAGACAGGCGATGTTACATGTTGTTGGACCACGTTGCCTGATATCTACAGTTATAATTGAAGTATTCTCTCTGTGATTCGATAGCGTAATGGTAGCGTTCAGGCCTCTTATTCATGAGGTCCTGCGTTCGACTACAAGCTCGTGCTTTTTATGTTCTTTTTTGTTGTGTTTTTGAGAGAGACAAACTATACATAATGGCTCCTTTCTCTTTTATGATTATTTTAGTAATTAACATCAGGTTCATTAATATATTATGCCATGACTTTATCATTATGATATTGTGGTTGCAAATGGAAAGAAGAAAGATTTTATTCTCAATAAAAATATCTTTCGTGGCATAAACAAAACAAATTTACTGGCGTCGGCCTTAAAACATTCAAACAATTAAGCGTTCAAAAAACAAAACAAAAAGCCACAATTCAATATTTAGTCTATTTTCCTCTTATCTCGATCATCTTGCAGTCGAGTGGGCATGGAATCGACTAGTCTTTGCAAATAGCGACTGTTCTTAGACACGATATTCTAGGCATTCTGAACATACCCACATACATAAGTGTTCTGTCCATGGGCAGGTCTTTCATTGCAAACCCAGTAATCTCCAATCTTTCCTATTTTCTGCCTTCCTCTTAGTCTCCGCATATGATCCACATATCCTAATGTCGTCTATTATTCTTTTCAACCAGAGACCCAACCAATTCCTTTTTCTCTTTCTAATCAGTTTCAGCATCATTCTTTCTTCGCTCACTTTTTCAAACACAATTTTATTTCTTATTCTGTCTGTCCACTTCACACGAACCGTTCTTCACCATATCCACATTTCAAATGCTTCAATTCGTTTCTCTTCATTTCGTCGTAATGTCCATGTTCCTTCCCCATACAATGCCACACTCCACACAAAACACTTCACTAGTCTCTTCCTTAGTTCTTTTTCCAGAGGTCCGCAGAATATCCTTCTTCTTCTATTAAAAGCTTCCTTTATTCATGTTTGCAGTTTTTCTTGGGAAGGATAGGCCTAAATGCGGTAACATCCCGTTGCTTTCCGCACGCCATTATCTCTTTCGCATCTTATTAAATTCCAGGGGGCCCAAGCATGGAGATGAGGAGAGTGGATTTGACTAATTGGACCCTCCGGACTTCACCGAAAGTCACGGCAAGGGTTAAATATTAATTCTATCAGGATGTTTGACCCGATCAGAGACCGGAAAATCTCAATTAGCCTTTGCCCCCCGCATCCTGGATTAGCTTCTACGAATCATCAGAAAATCTTAGAGTGTGATTGGGCCAATTTTTCCGAAAATGTTTCCACACTTTTGCCCTCGTAGCTCAGCGGACGAACGTCGAAATTTAGATGTCAACGTCTCAGGTTCAATTCCTCGTTACTCCTTTTCATTTTATTGTGGTTCAAGATAGTATAATGTAATAATACAAAAAGAAAAACTAATACCAGTATTATGCAACTGGATTTTTCCAAACCTAATATTAAATTTATGTTATTTATATCGCTAAAGAACGATTACAATATAAATAACTAGAATATTATTTATACAGCATCACTAAAGAACGATAACAGAATATAAATGATAAATATCGGTTTGTTTAATTAATATAAGATATTATATAATACTTATTTAATTATCTAAATAAAATAACCTATTTTACAAAGAAAGATGGTTATTTGTGTTATAATAATTACTTACATAAAATACAGATTATTTATATTGCGAAAGAACAATAACAATATAAATAACTTGAATATTATTTTATAATGCTAATGAAGGAAAACAGAATATAAATGATAACTTGAATATTATCTATATCTCTAAAGAACGATAACAATATAAAAAACGTGAATATTATTCATATCGGAATTACACATATTTATTACAGATGTATTTAAGAAATTGTAGAAGAATAGTAATTAGTAACAGTGTCCTATTTGTTCTTCTTGGAGCCAAATTTGTAACTTTTAAAAGTGTGGTTACTATGTTGAAGTGTATGTGTTGTAACGGATGCTTGATTTGTTATGTATGTGAGTCAGTTATGTGATGCTTGATGTCGTCGCAATGTCGTAATTATAGTTTGATTGTGTTTGTGTGACTATTGTGTATTCATTTATGATGTATGGTACGGAAAGCTGCGTATTTGTGTTATAGAAGTGTTACGTATGTGTGTTGTTAATGTTTTTGTATGTTTCAAATTGATACCTGATATTTATTTTGCAATCGCAATGCCTAATTTACGGTTTGTTTATGTTTTGTTTACATCGCGTAAGCTAATTTAATTTTCTTTTCTATTTCTCTTTATGCCTTCTTTTTTGTGTATGAAACTATAGCCCTAACATATATATGTAAAGTAGGGCTAACCACCATTGGAGATACAATAATAATAATTGTTATTCATATCGTTATAAAACGATAACAGAATACAAATGATGACTTGAATTTTATTCATATCTCTAAAGAACGATAACAAAATATAAATAACGTGATATCCGTAAAGAACTGAATATACATGATAATTTGAATAGCATTTACATCGCTAAAGAACGATTAAAAAATAAAATGAAAACTTGAAGAAGGGCCGAACCCACAACCTTTGAATCATTAAACAAGCACTCTACCGCTGGCCTACGAGGCACAGACATGGAACACTTTCATAGTTCGGGAACTGCTTGTACAAGCACATGCATCGTGTAACATCGCCGCGACCCGAAGTGGACTTTGAAAATATTCGCTGTTCACGAGTGCGGCCACTTTTTTTTTGACAGCTGTACAGTTCCAGGAAAAAGTGGCCTGCCTAATTTTACTAAGTTCCAGATAAAGACATTGCGCATATGCAGCAAATAAGTGCCCCCGCATATATGCTATATGTGGACAGTCCTAGGAAACTTGTTGCCGACGTACAGATGGACTGCCACAAGACTCGGACTATTTTTTTTTTTTTCGAGGAACTGTAAATTTCGGCCTTAATATTCATCTCTTCGCCTCCAGTAAATTTTCTCATAAATTGAGTAAAACATTTAGAATGCGTAAATAATTAATTACAGCATTTTAATAGTTGCGCTCATGTGTTTGTCACGTAATTAGCGCTAAAAATAATTATTGCATCGGCCGGGAATCGAACCCGGGCCGCCCGCGTGGCAGGCGAGCATTCTACCACTGAACCACCGATGCTTATATATGAGGTAGTTCTTAAATACCTATTTACACTAATCAACTGCTCATCTGCGGATAAGTAAGTAGGTTAGTTGCTTCGTTAACAGTCTTCATGGTTGAAAGAACATCGCTTGAAATCCATGTTAATCCGTAATGAGCTGGAGTACACCGTGTTCCGCTTAGAGGGATCGAGAAATATCAGATAATTTCAAGTGTAAATAATGGTTTTATAACATAACTTTTTACATAACTTGATGTAATAACTCTCCGAGTTTCGAAGAATGCTCAATGCAACTCGATATGTGTGCCTCGAGTTACTCTGCAGACATCTAAACGGAACTCAGTCCTGCCAAATGTTCTGTAACACTTGTGGCGTGACTAGCGCAGCTGCATTTAATGTGTTGTTTCAGTTCTTCCAAAGTGGAAACTTTACCACATCCTTCACCACAAAGTCTCAGAAAAAAATCAAAGGGAGGTCAAGGTCGGGTGACCTAAGTAGTCACTTAGCCAGGCAAGGAGAACTCATCTTCGATCAACCTATTGGGAAAATCTGCATCCAAGATGTCATGCATTTGCTTCAAGCAATGGGATGGAGCCCCATATTACTAAAAACCGATCCTGTAGGGAGTTTGTCAACAACAAAATTCTGCAACAAGTCCAGATATATCCCTGTGACTGTCGCCTCGATGAAGAAGAATGGTCCAATCACGAAATGCTCTACTCGTCTACTGAATGTCGCCAGGCTTGTTTCCGCGTTAAACATTGGTGCGCATGCGCATGAACGTGTAGCTGCTTTTAAACCATTGGTGCATAAGCTTGGACAGTTTCTCTATCTTGTGAGATGTAAATCTCAACAATATCTTTATCTGAGTTTAAATGGCCAGCATTTTTGTCTCGATCCCTCTAAGTGGGACACGGTGTATTTGTCTCATTTGAAACCATGATTATGGCAAGTTGACGATGATGATGTGATTATGTGATGACGATCATGATGATGATGATTATGATGTGGCAGGCTAATAGAAAAATGACCAAATCAATATAGAAAACTGAAAATAGAAATAGAACGATAATGTTGAAGGAAATAGGACAACGACGACGATGGGAATAGGGCGACGACCTTAACATGAGAACTATGATAACTGGACCAGAAAGTTCATGGCAATTGCAAGAGAATTGTGGTAAGGAGACGTTAAGCATGGTGAGATTGGCAAGAGGACAATTATGATGATAAAAGGATGATGATTATGATGATAATAATAGCAAAAGAACAATGATAATGGGAAGAGCAAGATGTTGATATTTGTAGATGAACTATATTTTTGTGAAGAGAAAGAATATGGCGATTGCAAAAGAAAATAATTATTGTAATGCTATAGGAAGAGGAATGTCATCGATATGGCAAAAAGACGATAATGAAAAGAAAAAAAGATGGTGTTCATAAGATGACAGCGGTAATGGGAAGAGGACGATGAAGATGATAGAAAGATATCGATGATAAAGGAAACGAGGAAATAATGACGATAGTAGGAAAACGTTGATGATAGCTAGAGGAAAGTGATGAAATTAAGAAAACAATAACAGGAGAAGGAGAATTATGACGATGGAAAGAGAACAATGAAAACGTATAAACAAAAAAACGTAGAAAAAAAAGCCGAATGTGTGATTTGTAATCGGGTGACTGAGGATTAGTAGCCTAAGTCTATAGGCTGAAGATAAGTTGAAGGCTGGAGAGTAATAAGCCAAGAGTTAGGTATTGAAATGTCAAGCTTATAAGTTTATAAAGATTGAAATTTATTTTGCATTGAATTTTGGACCTTAGGGATTGATAAACTATTAAATTTGAAGATTAAAGATGGTTTGGTGTTGTTAAGTATTACTTCCAAATGCTTAAAAAATAGCCTATGTTCCTTTTTAACGTTTTTTCATCTTACTAATATCCAAAAATAAGGCAAAAATTATGCATCAGCCGAGAATCGAACCCGGGCCGCCCGCGTGGCAGGCGAGCATTCTACCACTGAACCACCGATGCTTATATGTAAAGGAGATTCCT
This sequence comes from Periplaneta americana, assembly GCF_040183065.1. Lineage (NCBI taxonomy): Eukaryota > Metazoa > Arthropoda > Insecta > Blattodea > Blattidae > Periplaneta > Periplaneta americana. The sequence continues at coordinate 116,015,762 of NC_091123.1, forward strand.
TAACTTTATTATATAGGCTATTAGAATCCAGCAGCTTGTCTGTCCAGAAAGAAGCAGGCCAGTAGCTTGGAAGCTACGGTAGAATGGCGATTATAGTGTTCGTAGCTAGAAGAGAACGTGTTCAATACGCACTACAAATTGGCGATGTAAAGAGGCGCACCTTCTTCTCGGATTTTTGTCGCTTTCTCTTTGTCATTTCTTCTCCATTCATTAAAATAATCCGTGGTACGATAGCCCATGAAGGGCCATGACTGACAAGCATACTCTTGGCCTCATGTTCACATTCTTCAGCACGATGATCCTCCTACCCGTTATAGCTGGTTTCCGAAACCGGATTTCGCTACCTATCGTAGCTAGAGGCGGGATATGACAGCATTTTCCGTCACAGATCCGAAGTTTGACAACTCGACAAAAATCGCTGTAACAGATAATGGTGATATTGTCACTGTGTCATTTTTGTGTTCGGATGATTGCGAATGTTTCTCAATCGACAACTGTTTATATTTATCGCTCTTTGAGAATTGGCATACCATAAGAATTATATGGACCATGCTAATTAGCGCGGCGAATAACAAACATGCTATGAGCGGTGTTATCGCGATGTGTGGACTCGTATTTACGCACAGATAGGGAATTACAATTTGGAGCGATTCTTGATGAGAGTCTATCTGTATGTAGGCAACAATTTCACACGGCTGTCCACAAGTACCATACAGTTTATACAGCAGAGATGTGACAATATTAATTCCCAATCACGGTAGAAGAGCTCGACCTTGATCACAAGCGCATAGCGCATGCACTGCTTAGCGTCCCAACGTAGACAGCAGGGATGTACATACACATACTATACATCGAATAAAGGCAGTAAATACAGGGACATCATTTTATTTTTACTAACATTTTTAATATTAACCTGGCTATATCTCGTTTCCAATTCACTGTGGGCTAAAGCAAGGAGATGCACTATCACCTTTACTTTTTAACTTTCTAGAGTATGCCATTAGGAAAGTCCAGGATAACAGAGAGGGTTTGGAATTGAACGGGTTACATCAGCTGCTTGTCTATTCGGATGACGTGAATATGTTAGGAGAAAATCAACAAACGATTAGGGAAAACACGGGAATTTTACTGGAAGCAAGTAAAGCGATCGGTTTGGAAGTAAATCCCGAAAAGACAAAGTATATGATTATGTATCTTGACGAGAATATTGTACGAAATAGAAATATAAAAATTGGAAATTTATCTTTTGAAGAGGTGGAGAAGTTAAAATATCTTGGAGCAACAGTAACAAATATAAATGACACTCGGGAGGAAATTAAACACAGAATAAATATGGGAAATGTCTGTTATTATTCGGTTGAGAAACTTTTATCATCCAGTCTGCTGTCAAAAAATCTGAAAGTTAGAATTTATAAAACAGTTATATTACCGTTGTTCTTTATGGTTGTGAAACTTGGACTCTCACTTTGAGAGAGGAACATAGGTTACGGGTGTTTGAGAATCAGGTGCTTAGGAAAATATTTGGGGCTAAGAGGGATGAAGTTACAGGAGAATGGAGAAAGTTACACAACACAGAACTGCACGCATTGTATTCTTCACCTGACATAATTAAGAACATTAAATCCAGATGTTTGAGATGGGCAGGGCATGTAGCACGTATTGGCTAATCCAGAAATGCATATACAGTGTTAGTTGGGAGGCCGGAGGGAAAAAGATCTTTAGGGAGGCCGAGACGTGGATGGGAAGATAATATTAAAATGGATTTGAGGGAGGTGGGATATGATGATAGAGAATGGATTGATCTTGCTCAGGATAGGGACCAATGGCGGGCTTATGTGAGGGCGGCAATGAACCTCCGGGTTCCTTAAAAGCCAGTAAGTAAGTAAGTAAGTACATCTTTGGATTAAAGGTCTAGAACCGGAAACACCGCTTGCTCCCTCTTCCAAGACTGGATTTTGATGATACTGGTGTAAAATACAAGTCACTTTACTGGGTATAGGAGGGAAGAAAAGTAGTTCATCCATTTATGTAAACTAGGAAATATCGCAATTTTGAGTTTGATAATTTTCATTAGATTTTTGTTTAACGAAAATATAGTACTGTATTAACAACAAGTGTTTTTACTCACTAATTGAGCTATCCATTCGGACGTATTAATTATGCATTGCATATTGAGCTGTTACAGCACATTAGCGTACAATATAGAGAATGAAGTTAAATTGAAAAATAATCATAATATGGATATTTAAACACATTTTTGAAAATGGTGGCCGTTCATTTCGATACAGGCTTCAGTTCTTTTGTGCATATTATCGCACTATAGACTATTGTATCTAATTCCAATTACCAGTTTCGTCCTTCGTACGAGTAACTCAAGTTGAAATAATTCTATACCTACTCTATAAAAGAGTACCTTACGTGTAAATTTAATCTTCACTTCTGCCCGACCCGAAAAGTTAAAATTACTCAGAAATGCTATCTACTGTCCGTTCAAGTGGTTTTATCGCAGGGTCGTAGAAAGGAGGAAGGGGGAAATCACGTGACAGTTGATTACTTAACGAGGTCCTTTTATTTAAGTTATTTTAAACAGTTGTATAATATTACGTAGACGTCCAATTCCTAACAGAAATTAATCTTTTCAGAAAAGATCTAGGACAGCCCAGCTACTAGACTTTACAGAGGGGCGAACAGAAGCAGGTGGGAGAAACCGGGATGGGAGGTAGGGAAACGGACGACAGTACCTGTGCGAAAATATGATTCAATATTGAAAGCTCTTTCGTCACTGGAAAATGCGAACATATTTCTGGAACGTACTATACTCACTAACTCAGTACAGCATACGCGGCCTTGGTTCTGTGTGGAGGACGGTTGGAAGTTTACTAGTAGAGGGGGTGGGAGTGAAGTACATTCGAAAACTCAGGTACAATAAAAATTGAAGTAAAAATAAAATGATGTCCCTGTATTACAATAACTTCCGTTCTAAATTTATGGCTATGTAATAATTATTTAATATAGGCCTACATGTACATATACAAACAAATCGCAAAGGAGAGGGGTTTTAAGAAGAAAAAGAGCAAGAGAGAAAGTTTGTTCGTAAACCATTTTCTTGTCAAAATCTGTTGTTTATTCTGTAAATACTTGAATTCATTGAGGAACTAAAAGTGTCTACCTGTTTGACGTGTGTGATCTATAAATTAATACTTTTGAGCATTTGTTTAAAATATAATAAGGACAATATTGATTGAAACAAAATATATTGATTATGTGATTTTGAAAATGTAGTCCATACTCTCCAGTCGTGATTATGTAATGAGTTTTCTTAGAGTGATTTGTGAAATGCACATAACGCGAAAAAATGAATTCTATAATTAAGCTATTGAAGAACCATCGTAATTTTTGGGGTCAATCATATAAGGGGATACGTATGATTTTTAAAACTTCCACAATTTTCACCCAAATTTGTGAAATTTAAACAACATAAACTGATCTACAATACTATCATCTGTACAAAATTTAGTGCCATTAGGTCTAATATTTTTGAAATTATATATTTTTTTAATATATTTTATATTGACGTCACTAAAAACGCTCTTTGCGTTAAAAGTTTTAAAAATTTTTAGTTCATATTCCCTCAAAATCTTGAAAATAGTTATGGGAATAAAAATTAATTAGCTTTCGGAGAACAGTCTGAATAGACACAATACATTTTTAACTTTATGAATTTACCGTTACAGCATATTTAATCCAAGTGCAATATGAATATTCCCCGAAGGAACTTAACACTAATATTTCATACAAATACTAATTAAATTAATACTAAAACCTTAGCAGAGCCAGTATTAAGCTATGGTAGCGAAGCGTGGACTGTGAAGAATAAAGATGTCAGTAGAATAACAGCTAGTGAGATGAGGTTTATGAGAGCAACAGCTGGATATACTCGCTGGGATCATAAAAAAATGAGGACATAATGCAAGAACTTCAAATAGAACCAATTATACAGTTCATCAGCAAATATCAACTTCAGTGGAAGGGTCATCTCGAACGAATGAATCGATGCAGAATTCCAAAAGCACTGTTTCATTACCATGCATATGGCAAAAGATTTCTAGGCCGTCCAAAGAAGAGATGGACTAAAAATTCTAGTTTGAGACCGTAACAGGCCACTTGGACTAATACTTGTTAGGAAGATGATGATGATGATGATGATGATGATGATGACTAATTAAATTCTGTTTATCAACATTTAATTGACCTCTGTGAGGAGTTTCAGATCAATATGACAATAAATGCTGCGCAAGGACCTTATTATATACCATAAACTGCTTAAAATTTTAAAGTCGAGAAAACAGCATTAAAAAAACCATTCATCTCAACTCACGCAACGTACTGTATGTTTAGCAACACTTGATTATATGGTTAGGTCATTTAGAACAGTATCAAATATAACATTATGATCATAAAAACAAAACACGTGGATTTTCTTAATTTTTCAGCATTATTTTATCACAATGACCTCTTAAATGATAGTTGCACCTGTGATGTCTTATCTGAACTTAATTTCTTTATTTTCCAGAACAGTGTCTATATCTTTATTTGTGTTGTGTTTCATATTGACGTTTAACATTCTTTTACAAATAATATGTATATATATATATTTTTTTTACTTATTAAACACTCTAGTTCACTGCCAGGTTCATTATACGAGGGAGAGTAAAAAAATAACCTTAATAATTGTTTTATTAATTGAATATGTACAATAAGACAACAAAAACACTTCATCACTTTTCAACATAGTTCAATGCAGGTTTTCCTGTTATACTATGTTAAAAGTAATGTTTGTGTCTTATTGTACATATTCAATAATAAAATAATTAATTATTAAGGTTACTTTTTGACTCTGGCTCGTATAAAAACTATCATTAAAATCTTTATTCTAATCTCGCTTGCGATCTGTCATGGTCTGCAACGTTGTATGTGCTGTACACCCTTTCTTACCGGCAGAAAAGCTCCACACCTGGAGAGAACTTGAAAGAGTTTGCGCTCGAAATTACTATTAAGCATCGCATCCCTGATATACAGGGGCTCTTGTTTACTGCAGATGCGCAGTGTGTTGTAAGTGAAACTTATACAATAAGGGAGCTCCAAATTTTATTTTCGTATCTGTACATTGCGAGTGCATTCGGCGTTGTGTGGATGTAGCTTGAGTATCAAAGAGTTTCCGACGTTAACTGTTTCAGTGGGACGATAATTAATTAGATCCCAGTTATATTCTCCTTCAAGTTAGTATGAATTTTCTAACTTGCAGTTGTCTGAGGCTGTCATATATGGTCACATATAATGGTACATACATTAGTCGCCATCATTATGAGTCACATATCATGCAGAGTTGTCGATTTCTCGGAGCTGTGATTTTCGAACTACAGTCACAGTCGGAACCATCGACAAACCTATCACAGACATAAAATCACATGTCTTAAAATCACACCTCTCTACTACTCGTATCTCCCCAAATTCATCACGATGATGAGTGGACAGCGGTCCCATACACTGGTCTAAATATCAAGTAAAAATTTCTTTCTAAGAGGACTTCAATCAGCGAGCATTCCACGACATGAGTCGTAGACATGATGTCTTAGACTACGATCTCCATTGATTGTCACCTATTACTCAATGACCAGAAATTAATGTTGTTGTAATTGCTATATTATTAATTTATATTCGCTGTATACTTAGTAATAGTTATTATTCATAAAATTAAATATATTACTTCATTTACCACCGGTAACTAGAAGAATAAAGGTAACCGGTCTCGAAATTTGAAAACCAGATCTCAGATATGAAAGTCTAAATATAAGAGAGTCAGTTCTCTCTTAAGATAACATTCCGTTTGGCAATATGACATGTGTTGTAGATGACGGTAATGTTATTGTCCAAGAAACAAGTAGATAGTGTTGATGATAATAGCTTTCGAAAAAATCATAATAAAACGGACGAAGAAAGGAATGATGATAATGATAGTGATGAATAAAATAATTATGTTAATGATAATAAATAATGTTTGGCGTGATATGTCAAATTTATATTGATTTAAATGCGTTTCAAGGTATTTAGGAGTGATAGGACTCATTTTTATTTCGTGTATTAAATGTATTATCTGTACTCACCATATGTATTGTCGCTCTACGTCATCTTATGTATTACCACTATTCATCATATGTATTGCCACTGTTCATGATCTTGTGTATTGTCACTGTTCGTCATTATCCATATTTTTGCTGTTCATTATGTGTATTATATTTACTCACCATATGTATTGTCGCTCTACGTCATCTTAGGTATTGTCGCTGTTCATCATTATATGTATTGTCGTGTACATTATGTGTATTATATGTACTCACCATATTATGTATTGTCGCTCTACATCATCTTATGTATTTCCACTGTTCATCATCTAAAGTATTGTCGCTGTTCATCATTATATTGTATTGTCGCTATTTGTGATGTGTTCTATCTGTACTCACCTTATCTATTGTCGCTCTACATCATCTTATGTATTGCCACTGTTCATCATCTTAAGTATTGTCGCTGTTCATCATTATATGTAAGTTATTGTTGCTGTTTATGATGTGTTTTATCTATACTCATCTTATGTATTGTCGCTCTACATCATCTTGTGTTTTGCCACTGTTCATCAACATATGTATTGTCGCTGTTCATCATTATAATGTATATTATCGCTGTTAACCCTAGGATGTATGCTGTTTGGATTTACATCAATGCACAATGGGTGCCTTAAAGTCCCCCTTTATAAATTCAATGGGTAGTCTTATCTTTTAAGTTCAATTTCGATGTTGTGGTATTTTTTATTCAGTTAGTCAATCAATATTTTAATTGTATTATTTTTTTATTTTAGTTTTAAAACATATAAACCCTAGTTAGGCAGGCTATCATTGAAAATTTTATTGAAAAAAGAACAGACAGTTTAGGATACAACACAAATTACATTATTTTTATAACGAATATAAATGATGATTAATATGGAAATCGATGACTACAATGCAGTGGAGGATATCATCTCCAGGGTACTGTCAGGAACATTTAATTTCCGAAAGACTTGTAAGGACTCCCGTGAGATTGTGCCACTAGCCCCAGTCATAATTCCTCTAACGTCTTATGTCTTGATGTTATATTTGGTCCCCAAATCACTGCAGCATAGCAGATAAATTGCCCGAGAGAGTATAGGTGAACTGTCAGTTAAAGATCCAGGGAAATGTGGAAAGAGTCGTATTCTGTTTATAACTGGTTTGCAACCTCACAAAAGTATGAAGATGAATAACCAAACTATCGTAAATTATGAAAACTTTGAAAATTATATGGTCTTTAAACTCTCTGACTTTAAGTTCGATTGCTTCGTAGAAAGCGTCTCTGCATATCTGTACTGAGAGCCTGACCTACATATTCATTAGCAGATGTACTAGTGGATCGCGAAAGTAATCATCACAGAAGAAAGAATCTGTCGTTGTCAGCATCGGTGGTTCAGTGGTAGAATGCTCGCCTGCCACGCGGGCGGCCCGGGTTCGATTCCCGGCCGATGCATTGTTTTTACTTTAAGTTCAGAGTAAACAAGGTCCTGCTGTTAACTGATCGACTTGAGAACTCACTACATGAATTCACTGTGTCTTAGTGGTGATCACTTGTTTGTTTTTATCGCCTTATTTCGTTTGTCTTACGTATTGCGCTGTCTTGCTTCTTCGTGGACTGCCTTCTTCCTATTTTATTGTCCCGGACTTTAACTACATCTTGGATTGGTAATTTCTGTCTTAGCTCTCTCTCGTTCTTGTCTTTTTGTCTTCTAATTATCTTGCAAGTATTAGATGAGTACTACCTTGGTAATGTCTGTCATGTATTATAATTTTAATGTGTTTCTGTCTTGCTTATCTTCTTTAAGTTTTATCCTGAGCACAATCTTTTCTTGAGATATTAGTTTGTTTATAATAAAGTTACATTTTCAACTTAGAAAGCATGATGGAATATTCAGATTGTCAATTTCTATAAATGAATACAATATAATATTTTATTACTCAGTCAATGACAAATCAATGTAAAATAATGACTTATTTTATAGTCATTAAGTTTATATACATGAATTACAAAATTGCGAACGTTTTCGCCTATTCAGGCATCCTCAGGCAGAGTTATATAATATCTCAATGTCACATACGTAGCTATTGGTGGTGAGTACTATTTGAATTAATGATGTACAAGACACCTCCATTATTAAAATGTAATGTTACAGGTAGTAAACTTAAATAATGTTAAAAATGTTAAAACCATTTAGTAATTAAACTTCATAATATGTGGAACTCTTGTTCAGTCCAATGAGTGGTGCATATATGTCGTTTAAAATGTGACAGTTGCTAACTATGCAGTTATCACATTTTAAACGACATATATGCACCACTCATTGGACTGAACAAGAGTTCCACATATTATGAAGTTTAATTACTAAATGGTTTTAACATTTTTAACATTATTTAAGTTTACTACCTGTAATATTACATTTTAATAATGGAGATGTCTTGTACATCATTAATTCAAATAGTACTCACCACCAATAGCTACGTATGTGACATTGAGATATTATATAACTCTGCCTGAGGATGCCTGAATAGGCGAAAACGTTCGCAATTTTGTAATTCATGTATATAAACTTAATGACTATAAAATAAGTCATTATTTTACATTGATTTGTCATTGACTGAGTAATAAAATATTATATTGTATTCATTTACATTTTCAAGTCATTTGTTTCTTTTTAAATTCTTTCTTTTTTTTCTTTTTTTGGTCCAATGGCGGGACTCAACTTCCTGAGTGAGCTCACAGATGTCGCTAGTAACGAGAGGCTTAGGTCGCTTAGTTCGTCAGAGCCTATCTAGAGTGCACTAGATGCAGAGGATCTACATCACACTCGCAATAAATTATAACGATAAAGAACTGTCCGTATGTTACAGGGCAACCGAAGTACCTGAACAATATACTGTTACCTAGACCACAGGCTTTTTTTTCTCTTGTATAGTGGAGGGATCCGAGGGTTTGCACTGCAGCCTGAGGCTTATTGTGCTTATCACTCCTGTTCTATGAATGATTGGGTAGCCGAATGGCCCCGCTTTTGTACAAGTACAGCACGCCGCACCATGAAAGTAACCCGGGCTGTGATATGGATGATAACGATATGTGAATTAATAATGGCGAAATGAGTCCGAGGTCCAATGCCGAAAGTTACCCAGCAATACTGCTTCTATTGGTTGAAGGAAAATTCTAGAAACACTCCAACCATGTAACTTGCCCAGACCAGGACTTTAAAGCCGCTCGTTTCACGGTCAAACGAACTAATCGTTACTCCACAGCTGTGGACTGGACTAGGCTTATTCAATACAAGTTATAAATTCAGGGTGGAGAGGATTTGAACCCGTGGCTTCAGACTTATAAGTGAAACTCGCTAACACTGAGCCTACACAACATAAAAACGCATTTGTATTCGTAAATCACTGAAGTTTGTATATCGTCCAAGTCGTATAGTTTTGTTGCATTGGTAATATTATTATTGTGAACATTCAAAGATTTTGAAGGTCATGTTGAGATTCAGGTAAGTTGGAATTATAATATAAAATAAATGTATAATTTTCAGTCAGCAACTTATCGAAGTGTAAGTACATTTTAATCTCCAAGGTTTTATATTTTTAAACTTAATTTTTAATTTTTATCTCTAAACATTGCCACACAACATGATATTAATTTAAGTGTAGGCTTTTTACTTGATTGTTATTTTTACCAGACTATTTAACTAATTACAATGTATGATGCTCTGACTTACAGCCACACTTTAGCCTTTCAAAATGAGCATGCATGGTTTATAATGTGTATATGTGTTCACTCATTGTACTGCTATCACCTGTGTTCAATCTGTTTTGTTTGCTTTATTGTGTCACCTGAAGATGACTTTTGTACAAGTCTAAAATATTCGTGAAACATAATATAATGTGATTTGTGAAATATATAATTTAATGTGATGTAACAGAATTCATTCTGTATTTACACTTCGATAAGTTGCTGATTGAAAATTATACAACTATTTTATATTATTCAAAGTTTTGTTTCTTGTTCAATTACTTCTAACACTTAAGTATTTTTTATTCTATTGGTGAGATTTTTGTCATTTTTGCTGTGCATTTCTTCACTGATGCTATGGATAATATTGATATTCATTAGCAGCCATTTTCAAGGCTTGGATTCTCTTGCATCCTTTTGCCAGCACCCTGATAAGGATTTTAACCAACACCAGACAGACATTCACAGAAATCAGGACTCATTGGGCATTTGTCCATCAGGACGAAGACTACCGCTTAAGACAATGCATGCTAGACACAAGAAAAATTAACACACACAGGTCGTTTGGAAGACAATGAACTTCCTCCTAGAAATTCGAGTCCGCCTCAGCTGGACTTGTATCTACAAACGCCAGAGCTTGATTTACAGAAGACTGTTAAGTAGAGAATAGCATAATGCTATTTCTGATCAATACAACGGCTTGCAAGCAGGCCACATTGAGCAGTGGTTCTCAACCTTTCAGAGATCGCTGCCCGGTAAATTTTTTTTTTCTACAAGACGAGGGTCCGGTCCCAACAAATTTACTAGTAATTACCTTTCCAAATTTTTTTTTAAATTCATACATTTAATTAACATAAGTATTAATAACTTCCAGCGAAATTACGAATGGAAAAGATGATTCTGAAATCGGCGCCCATTTCATCCCACAATTCAGGGGTTAACTGGAAGAAGGGCGTAACTCAGAAAACATAGATTTGAGATAATCAACAAAAACTATCTGTACCCTGCATCTCTTGCTGTAATATGACACTATTCACATATATTGTAGGGTAATACTTTCTCTTGTGATTACAATGAGTTTCATGGTTAATGTTTAAATATTGTACGAAAACGTAGTATTCATTTTTTTAATTACGTCCTACTTCCATAGAAGAGGGTTGAAAATACTGCAATACTGATATAGGAAAGGTTAGATATAGATCTATACTACAATAATGAAGATAATATAATGTATGTTCTACAAAAGTCTCTATATATATATATATATATATATATATATATATATATATATATATATATATATATATATATATATATGTTCGTTTACTAAATTGTTATCACGACATTAAAAGTAATTAATCCTACTTATATCACGTTATCATTTTAACTGAAACTACCTAGAATATAGGCTTACAAACACTATACCACTTTAAGTGATCTAATAACCTAACATAAACAACATCTAGAATCTAGTGAGTGTTTTGCCTTTCACATCTGTTATTACAGTATCACTTAGTTTCACTATATTTTGTACAGTTATCACTCGTTTCTTAGATATTTTAAACAATGACAAAATAAAGGACTTCCATAAAAATACTTCTCAGTCATGATACTGTATACCCAAGAACATTCTCGGTGCTGTGGGTTTACAGTTGTTTGACATTGCTTAATGGTCCTCCTCTCCAAATATCCCATAAGAAATATATCCTGTTGATCTCTGATTCCAGTTTCCCAAAATTCTCGATGGAAAATGGCTGTTCCTCTGTAGACTTCTCATATTTCTTCTGGCAGCAACTGGCTTAAATGTTTTGCTGCTATCCTGTCAGAAATATTGTCGTTCCTAAATGACTGACTGCTAGCCTGGATCTAACATTTTATAGCACTGCATACGCTTATATTATTAGTACCTTGTATTCATTCTCCATTGACAAAAATAAATAGTAGTACTGTATTTCTTTCATCATTTTTCTTGACCTACTTGGGTAACCTTCGCCATAATTTCGTCGCCGCTTGCTAGATTATTCTTTCATAGTTTATTAAACCGTTTCCGTTTTCTATATTTCCGTATGTAATTCATTTTCGCTGATACTTTCAATATTAGAAAGGTTATATTCGCTTCCATTAGGCGAAATATAGGCTAGATCAGAACATTCGTCTGACAACGCGAACACCCTTGCAGTTACCTTCGCCGGTCCTCGAACCACAGTAGTGAGATGGAAGACGGACGCAATTCAATAATATCTCTCTATTGAAATCTATTGGGAGTAGAGGCATAATATTGTGGTGGTTGGTAGAAATCCGCCAAAGAACGAATATAGCCATTTTACGGATAAAGGTCGTAATTCGAATTACGCTCTCCTTCCAGCTAATCTCTCAATTATTTTTAAAATCTTACATTTAAAGCACTGTTTTTCATATAATCACTCATTCTAACAGATTGAGACAAGACTTCATTTAGTTCAGGTGCCATTTTATTTTTGTTCTCACTCTTCAATGAAATTATTTATAACTTTGAAAATTTAATTGCTTGCAATGTAGTAAGTAGGTAATTAAAGACGCTTAAAATGTTTCCGCTATGTCACTATGATCACAGTCAATATATCGTATTATGTCAGTAAAAATACTGTTCTTCTGGTTGTCTGTAGATTTCTGTAATTGTATTAAATATATTCTTTAATTTTTTTAGTGTGTTATGTTTGTGTATTTTTTTTCCATATCAAATATCCGCCTTTCAACTGTACCATTAAACAATGGAACGTCTTTAATTTCAATTGCCGCGGCCTGGTCTAATATGTCATTACAAGTATCAATGAAAGAAGGCTTAATGAGTTCTTGGTTAATGGAATACGGGCTTACATTTGGCTATCTTCGATGATATTAAATAGAATGCCAAGAGAAGTATCAGTGGTTGAAATGTGGGAAATGATTTTCTTTTCTTTTTTAAGTGCATCGCGGACATTGTTCTTCCTCTGAGACCTACTGTATGAAGGGTTCAGAACCATAGTGGGCCAAGCGCCATTTACTAAAACTGTAGAAAACAAGAGTTAAAATGAAGTTATTACCATAATTCAATGGAAACATATAGCAAGTAATATAAAGTACATACATTAAAGCTAAATGATATGTCAATCTTCATTAACAAATGGTATTCACTTTCTCCGTTTTTAATAAATGGAGCTTGGCCCACTATGGCTCTCAATCCTTCATATCGTCAAGGGAGATGAACTGCCTGAAAATATTTAAATATTAATGTTATATTACTGTATAAAATTAAATATTTAAAATTATATTGGCTTTAATTTAATTTCTTTTCATTCCCACTGATTAATGGAAGCCTTTCTTAACTACGTGCTCAATGAACCGTTCACGAAGAGCCTGGGCTACATTTTCGTCGGAAGATGTACTGGTGAATTATACCAAAGAGTCATTAAAGAAGAAAGCAATATTACCGCAAGCATCGGTGGTTCAGTGGTAGAATGCTCTCCTGCCACGCGGGCGGCCCGGGTTCGATTCCCGGCCGATGCAATATTTTTACTTCAAATTCGGAGGAAACACGGTCCTGCTGTTAACTGATCGACTTGAGAACTCTTTACTTCAATTCACTATGTCTTAGTGGTATTTCTTTTTGTCTTACGTATTGCGCTGTCTTGTTTCTTCGTGGACTGGCGTCTTCCTATTTTATTGGCCTGGACTTTACCTACATCTTGGATTGATCATTTCTGTCTTAGCTCTCTCTCGTTCTCGTCTTTTTGTTTTCTAATTACCTGCAAGTATTAGATTGGTACTACCTTGGTGATGTCTGTAATGTATTATAATTTTAATGTAATCTGTCTTGCTTATATTCTTTAGGTTTTACCTTGAGCACAATCTATTCTTGAGATTTGAGTTTATTTATAATAAAGTTACATTTTCAAGTCATTTGTTCTTTTCAATTTCTTTCTCTCTTTTTTTTTTTTTTTTTGGTCCAATGGCGGGACTCTTAACTTCCTGAGTGAGCTCATAGATGCCGCTAGTACCGAGAGGCTTAGGTTGCTTAGTTCGTCAGAGACTATCCAGAGTGCACTACATGCAGAGGATCTACATCACACTCGCAATAAATTATAACGATATAGAACTGTCCGTATGTCACAGGGGAACCGGAGTACTTGAACAAAATATAGTCCGACTATCGGATATGTGTCCCAGTAAGATATGCGAACTGAACCTTAATTCCTTTTCAGCCTCGGCAATTCATTTCTCTCCCTGTATTCCTATTTCTCTCTTTTCTGTCCCTCTCTCTTTCTCTCCCCCTCTACTCACAATTTTGAGCCTTGTTGCGGGACAGTTTATTTGCACTTGCAGTCCAGTGTTGTAAACTCAACATGAATACTGTAGCACGGAGTGGTGAAAGAAATATTATTAAGCAAGTAATAGCATTTTGCATAAGTCAATCACCGTCATTAGACCTACTTAAATTAAATTATGAATAAGTAATAATTAACCTTACAGTATTATAAGCAATATTCAAGAGACATGACACTTTGACGGAAGTTTGGCAACATCCCTATTCGGCAAGGTTCGTGGCCTGCTGTTTGACGTATTGGGAGAGAAACGGGTGGAATGTGGGGTGAGTAGAGGCGTTAACTTTTCCAAGAACGACGACAGCGCTGAAGGGGCATAGATCCGATGGTCCGACAATACTTGTAGCCTAGACCACAGGCTGTTTTCTTCCTCTTTAATGGAGGGGGGGATCCGAAGGCTTATTTTGCTTATCACTACTGTTGTGTGAATGATTGGGTAGGCGAACTGACGCGCTTTTATACAAATATATCACGCTGCACTATGGAATTAACCAGGTCTATGGTATGGATGATGATATGTGAATTAATGATGGTGGTGATATGGGTCCGAGGTCCAACGCCGAAAAGTTACCCAGCAATTCTGCTTCTATTGATTGAGGGAAAACTCCATAAAAACCCCAACTATGTAACTTATCCCAACCAGGATTTGAACACAGGCCCGCTCGTTTTACGGTCAGACGCCCTAATCGTTACTCCACAGCTGTGGACTGGACTTACTCAACACAAGTTATAAATTCATGTTGGAGAGGATTTGAACCCGTGCCTTCAGACTTAAAAGCGCAGCGCACTAACACTGATCCTACACAATATAAAAACGCATTTGTATTCGTAAATCATTGAAGTTTGTTTTATTTTAGTAGGTTATTTTACGACGCTTTATCAATATCTTAGGTTATTTAGCGTCTGAATGAGATGAAGATGATAATGTCGGTGAAATGAGTCCGGGGTCCAGCACCGAAAGTTGCCAAGCATTTGCTCATATTGAGTTGTGGGAAAACCCCGGAAAAAACCTCAACCAGGTAAATTGCCCCGTCCGGGAATCGAACCCGGGCCACCTGGTTTCATGGCTAGACGCGCTAACCGGTACTCCACAGATGTGGACTTGAAGTTTGTATGTGGTTCACTTCCTATAGTTTTGTTGCATTGGTAATAGACTATTACTTTTGTGAACATTCAAGATTCATTTCTTGCTTAATAATTATTGTAACAGCACTTAAGCATTTCTTTATTCTATTCGTGAGATTTTTGTCATTTTTGCTGTGCATTTCTTCACTAATGCTATGGATAATATTGATATTCATTAGCAGCCATTTTCAAGGTTTAGATCGTCTTGCATCCTTTTGTCAGCATCCTTATGAGTTTAACCAACACGAGACAGACATTCACAAAAATCAGAACTCACTGGACATTTGTCCATCACGGCGAAGACTATTTCTTAAGACAAGACATGATAGAGACAATAAAAATAAACGCAGAGGACGTTTGGAAGACAAAAATGTCTTTAACTTCCTGCTAGAAATTGGAGTCCGCCTCTGCTGGACTTGTAGCTACAAACGCCAGAGCTTGATTTACAGAAGATTGTTAAGTAGAGAATAGCATAATGCTATTTCTAATCAATACAACGGCTTGCAAGGAGGCCACATAGAGCAGTGGTTCTCAATCTTTCAGAGACCGTGGCCCGGTATTTTTTTCTATAAGATGAGGGCCCGGTCTGAACAGAACAACTCGTAAATACCTTTCCAATTTTTTAATTCACACATTTAATTAACATAAGTATTAATAATTGAGTGTGGTTACCGCAGGACAGCCAGCGAACTTCCGAATGAAGAAGATGATTGTGATAATCGATACCCATTTAATTCCGCAATTGAGGGGTTAGCTGGAAGAAGGTCATAACTCAGAAAACATAGATTTGAGATAATCAACAAAAACTATCTGTACCCTGCATCTCTTGCTGGAATATGACACTATTCATATATATTTTAGGGTAATATGTTCTCTTGTGAATACAATGAGTTCCATGGTTAATGTTTAAATATTGTACGAGAACGAAGCATTCATTTTTTTTTAATAACGCCCTTCTTCCATAGAAGAGGGTTGAAAATACTGCAATACTGTTAACCTTTGCTACATTTCTATAGGAAGGGCTAGATTTAGGTCTATACTACAATATGAAGATAATTACAATGTATGTTATCACAACATTAAAAATAATTCATCCCACTTATTTCACGATATCATTTTAACTGAAAGTCCTAGAATATAGGCTTACAAACACTATACGTATCACTTGAAGTGATCTAATAACCTAACATAAACAACATCTAGAATCTTGTGAGGCCTATTGGAGTGTTTACCTCTCATATCTGTCATTAGTAGTATTTATTCCATACTTATAAACCCTATCTTACATATAGCATACTAGGGTTATAATTTAAACTAATCACAACAAATTGAAACTTACAGACTAACATGACAATAAATATATATATATATATATATATATATATATATATATATATATATATAAATATATTTATATATATATTAGACTAATTAGATTATAGCTTTGAAATTACAATCGAAAAACATAGGGAATTTAACATGTATGTATGTATTTATTTACATTGCAAGTGGGCATGCACCCGGTGGCAGTGGTATACACAATATAAACAATAGACAATAAAGAAATGATAAACAATATTTACAATACACAATACAATTATACAATACACAACAGGCCTACAATTTTATACACAATACAATAAGAATACACAATATAATTTAACACAATAATAATAAAACATAAATAAAATACCTAATTTTATATTATAACCTACATAATTATGTACAGGCCCCACATTAGTTTCAATAGTCTTTCACTTTATTCTCATCTCACTCACTGTAGTGGCACTATGACGCATTTCACTGACACTTTAGCACACATTTCACTGACACTATAGAACACATTTCATTGATGCTATAAATTATCACTGATCGGAACTATTCACTGCACTGTAAAACCATAACTTCACTGACTCACCTCGCTTCACTGATACAACAGTTCAAATAAGTCAAATAATTACACCCTTATGCATACTGTGCTTATAAACAGAACTACATTTAAACTAAACATTTCTAGTCTAAGACCCACTTACACGCTATTTTTAAATAATTTACCATTCAAACCAAGGAAGTAACTCGTCAGGCTAATTAAATACATGTCACCTTAAAAAAATTAATGTTAAATGTCGCCTTAATTTTAATTTGCACTTTATACACAACTTTTTAAATTATTCTTGAATCTCCTTAAGGAAGGACAGCCCTCAAAGACCGCTGCAGGTAGGTCATTCCAATCATTTATAGTTCTATTTAACAATGAGAATTTACCTACATCCGTTTTCTGTTTCCTACATTTGATTTTAAAATCATGATCGTTCCTACCATAGTATGTTGGCTTTTCTAACCGAGCCGTTATGTCTACCCATGCTTTCTGACCTAGATGTGCTCTATACAATGATGTTATTCTAGTTTTCCTACGTCTGTTTTCCAAAGTTTCCCATTTAAGTTCTTTTATCGTATCGTTCCCATCTTCTCTTTTACCTGTAACAAATGTAGCTGCCCTATACTGGATTCTTTCTAAGGAGTTTATCTTATATATTCTATAGGGATCCCAACATGTAGTTCCGTATTCCATTAACGGTCGCACTAACGTTAGATATGCTATTTCCCTCGATTTAGGGCTAGCCTTTCTGAAGATTCTCACAATAAAGTGAAGTGCCCTCCATGCTTTACCCGTAACATTATCAACATGCTCTCCCCAAGAAAGTTTGGAGTTTAAATGCACTCCTAGGTATTTACAACATTGTTCTTGCGGAATTACAACACCACTGAATTCGTAATTAAGACTAGTTTCCTCTCGGGTTTTACAAAATGTTATAGATTTACTTTTAGAACCATTTACTTTCATCCTATGCATTAACGCCCAGTTATAAATTTTATTCAAGTCTGTTTGAATAGCATCTACATCTGAATTACTTCTAATCTTTCTATAGATAATGCAGTTATCTGCAAATAGCCTCACATTTGATGTAATATTCTGGCATAGGTCATTTACGTATATTATAAAGAGTAATGGACCCAGAACGCTGCCCTGTGGCACCCCCGAACTTATATTTCCAATTTCCAATATGTCATGACCTACTCAAACTCTCTGGGTTCTACCTTTTAAGAATTCTTGGATCTATAGCACCACTCTTTTATCTATTCCTAGCCTACTTAACTTATCTATTAATATGTCATGTGGCACCAAATCAAATGCTTTCGAAAAATCAATCACAACTGCATCGATTCTTCCGCCTCTATCTACCTCTTCAGCTAGATCCTGAACCAGCGACGTAATTTGACTATCACATGAGAAGCCTTCCCTAAAACCATGCTGGCGGTTGTAAAACCAGTCTTTCGCATTTAGAACATGACGAATGTAATCCGATATCAAATGCTCCATGACTTTACATACGACAGATGTAAGGCTAATCGGTCTGTAGTTTCCGACATCTAATTTATTTCCACCTTTATGTATGGGTACCACTATAGCTGATTTCCAGTCACATGGAATAGCTGCATTGTTTATGGAAACATGAAATATACGCATTAAGTATGTAATTATGGCCTCGGAACCTAATTTAAGAATCTCTGTAGCAATATTATCTGGTCCTCTAGACTTCCGACTTTTTAATTTCGTTAGTCTCTCTCTAACCCCTTTGGAAGTTATTTTGAATGTCGAATTTGGTTCACATTCACTGTCTGTGACAAAACCACTCCTATCAGCGGAATTATTATTATTATTATTATTATTATTATTATTATTATTATTATTATTATTATTATTATTATTATTATTATTATTGAAAACCGAAATGAAATAGGAATTTAATAAGTCGGCCTTTTCTTTGTCATCAGTTATACTTCTCCGTTTTGATTTCGTAAAAGCACTACTCCTTCATTTTTTCCTTTTCTCCTGCGTACATAATTATAAAAATGTCTCCAATTGTTACTTTCATCTTCTTTTAAAATGGTTTTTAGAAAATTTTCCTGAGCTATCCTTTTTTCACACTCAAGTTTCTTAATTAATTCGACATATTTTTCCCAATGCTCATGGCTTTGTTTACGTTTACTAAATGCGCGCATTGTCTTTTTAAGTAGCGAATATAATTAGTGTAATATTCAGGGTCCGGATTTTTCTTAATTATTCTAGAAGGTACACATTTTACTAATGCCTCGAAAATTATGCTCTTAAATTTATGCCATACATTTTCCATATTTCCTTCAGTCCTTAGAAAGTCATCATGCTTTTGTCGTAGAAACGTTTGTAATTCATGGACATCGGTTTTGTTGAAGTTCCAGATAGACACTGGACTTGACCTCGGATTTACTGTGTTTTCCCAGAAGATTTCTAATAAGACGCTATTGTGATCACTTATTTTATGAAGACTTTCAGAGTTGACAAAGAGAGAGACAGGCCTTACTAGGTAAACATCTAAGAGGGCATTGTCACGCGTCGGACCATTTACTACCTGCGTGAAATCTTTACTCCAGATCAATTCATTAACAAGAGTCTGTGCATCTGAATTCGTACCTGAAATCCCGTTCCAGTTAATTTTCGGGAGGTTTAGATCCCCAGAAATTACTACGTTTCGGTCTTCTGATACTGTATTAAGATATTCATTTAGCTTGTGCAAAGTTAAATTGTTTAATTCACTGGGTGGTCTGTAACATGCTATTACATCTAAGGTTTCCCGCCCTTTTCTTATCTGAACATTCAATATTTCAACTTCCTCATGGATAGACATGTTACACTTGTAGATAATATTAAGACATTTCGCTAATATATATACATACATTTATAGACATAAAGCATATAACTACATAGATATACGTTAATTAGATTAAAGCCTTGAAATTACAATCGAAAAAACATAGAGAATTTAACACGGATAGATATGTTACACTTATAGATAATATTAAGACATTTCGCTAATATATATACATACATTTATAGACATATAACTTATAAATAAATAGATATACGTTAATTAGATTAAAGCCTTGAAATTATAATGGAAACACATAGAGAATTTAACATGGATAGACATGTTGAACTTTTAGATCGTATTAAGGCATTTTTTGCTAATAAATATATACACATATCTGTTATTACAGTATCACCTAGTTTCACTATATTTTGTACAGTTATCATTCGTTTCTTAGATATTTTAAACAATGACAGATTAAAGAGCTTGCATGAAAATTCTTCTCGGTCAAGATACTATATACCCAAAAACATTCTCGGTGCTGTGGTTTTATAGTTGTCTGACGTTGCTTAATGGTCCTCCTCTCCAAATATCCCATAAGAAATGTATCCTATTGGTTTTTAATTCCAGTTTCCGAAAATCCTCAATGGAAAATGGCTTGTTCCTCTGTAGACATTTCATATTTCTTCTGGCAGCAACTGGTTTAAAAGTTTTGCTGCTAACCTGTCAGAAATATGGTCATTCCTAAACGACGACTGCTAGCCTGGATCTAACATTTTATAGCAGCGCATATGCCTATATTATTAGTACCTTATATTCATTCTCCATTCACAAAAATAAAATAAATATTTACTGTATTTCTTTCAACATTTCTCCTGAACTACTTGTGTAAGCTTTGGTGTAATTTCGTCGTCGCTTGCTAGATTATTCTTTCATAGTTTGTTAAACCGTTTCCGTTTTCCACCTTTCCTTATGCATTTCATTTTCAATGATACTTTCAACATCAGAAAGGTTATATTCGCTTAAATTAGACGAAAGATAGGATGGATCAGAACATTCGTTAGCTCTGATTACAGTCAATGTAAAAATACCGTTATTCTGGTTGTCTGTAGATTTCTCTAATTGTATTAAAAAATCTATTCTTTAGCTTTTTCAATGTCTTATTTTTGTGTATTTTTGCCGTATCAAATATCCACCTTTCAAATGTATTATTGAATAATGGAATGTCTTTAGTTTTACTTGCCGCAGTCTGGTCTAATACGTCATTATAATTATCAATGAGAGAGGGCTTAATGAGTTCTTCATTAATGGAATACGGATTTTTACATTTGGCTCTCTTTAATGATACTATATAGGATGCCATGAGAAGTATCAGTGGATGAAATTTGGGAAATAATTTTCTTTTCTGTTCTAAGCGCATCGCTGGCATAGTTCTTCCTCTGAGATATATTGCCAAGTGAGATGTACTGCCTGATAATATTTAAATATTAATATTATATTACTGTATAAAAATAAATATTTAAAATTATAGTGCCTTTAATGTGATTTCTTTTCATTCCCACTGCTTAATGGTAGCCTTTCTTAACTACGTGCTCAATAAACCGTTCACGAAGAGCCTGGCCTACATCTTCGTCGGAATATGTACTGGTGAATTATAGCAAAGAGCCATTAAAGAAGAAAGCAGTATTACCATAAGCATCGGTGGTTCAGTGGTAGAATGCTCGCCTGCCACGCGGGCGGCCCGGGTTCGATTCCCGGCCGATGCAATATTTTTACTTTAAATTCTAAGGAAACACGCATCTTAGAGTGATACTTTCTGTCTTAGCTCTCTCTCGTTCTTATCTTTTGTCATCTAATTTGCTTGCAAGCATTAGCAAGGTACTACCTTGGTAATGTCTGTCATATATTATAATTTTAATGTTATCTGTCTTGCTTATCGTCTTTAGGTTTTATCCTGAGCTCAATCTTTTCTTGAGATATGAATTTATTTATAATAAAGTTACATTATCAAGTCATTTGTACTTTTTAAGTTGTCTTCCCCCCCCCCCCCAATAGCGGGACTCTTAACTTCCTGAGTGAGCTCATAGATGTCGCTCTAGTACCGAGAGATTTAAGTCGCTTAGTTCGTCAGAGACTATCCAGAGTGCATCACATGCAGAGGATCTACATTATGCTCGCAATAAATTATAACGATGAAGAATTGTCCATATGTCACAGGGGAACCGGGGTACCTGAACAAAATCCCTGTTACCTAGACCACGGGCGTTTTTCTTTCTCTCTTGTATGAAGGAGGGATCTGAAGGCTTGCTCTACAGCCTGAGAATGATTTTTTCTTATCACTGCTATTCTGTGAATGATTGGGTAGCGGAATGACCGCACTTTTGTACAAGTACAACGCGCCGCATCATGAAATTAACCCGGGCTACGGTATGAATAATGATGGTACGTGAAGTAATGATGGCGAAATGAGTCCGAAGTCCAACGCCGAAAGTTACCCAGCAATTCTGCTTCAATAGGATGAGTATTTTCTGGGCTAGAGGGCCGTGGTCTGTTGGTAATACAATCAAACGTTTCGTCCACTACTCCGGTGGACATATTCAGTGGCGTGGTACACGTGCGCGGAGAGATCTGCTGTGTGTATCAAGAACTGGTACTGAGACTGAATGAATGAATGAATGAATGAATGAATGAATGAATGAATGAATGAATGAATGAGAGGGGAAGTGGGTGGAGAAACTTTAAAGGTACGTGAAAACACGTCCTTGCAAGGGGGGAGTTGGGGCTGTGAAAAACCTAATATGTGAGCTCCAAGCCTCTTGCCATTTGTCTCACTTCGGGTTTCGCCGCCCCAGTGAAGGAGCGCTAGAAATTTCGAGAGGGAAAGCCGAAATGGATGTAACTGATTAGGTACAACATACGGAAGGGGGGGGGGAGGGTGAGAAGTACAGCGACTGATCCGGAGGAGTTAGAAACGCGATGGTACCAACTAGGTGGAGAAGTGATAGAAGTCTAGGCACGAAAAGGTAATAACCAATTTGGCCCGAATGGAAAGATGAGTCTGACAACGGCGCCCATTTCATCGCACAATTCTTTTAACAATCTTACATTTAAAGCACTGTTTTTCATATAATCAGCCATTGTAACAGATTGAGACGAGACTTCATTTAGCTCAGGTGCCATTTTTTTGCCCCTACTCTTCAATGAAACTATTTATAACTTCGAAAATTGAATTGCTGGTAGTGTAAGTAGGTAATTCTGTCGTCGATTTGCAAATGAGTACACGTCCAAAATGACAAAGTGTTAGGAAATCGCAAAAAAAAAAAAAAAAAAAAAAACAGTATGTATGTACCCATAGTGATCTAATTAGAAAAAATATGTGAACATTTTAATTTGTTAACTTAGGTACGAGACGGCCTCCAGATATGGAGGGTAGCTGCGAATATATTGAATAAGCAGTCGTGGACAGCCGATAAGGGGTGGTCCTCCAGCTTGGGGGTTGGGCGAAGGGCTAACAACCCATCACCGTAAAAAACAGCTTGTTACGTATCCCTATAATAAGCCTCGGAATAGGACTGATTCTCTGGCACGACCACAGCAAAGGAATAAGGATTTGAGATTTGGCACTTGGAACGTAACTAGTCTTTATAGAACAGGAGGGGTAACATTAGTAGCAAAAGAACTAGCTAGATATAGAATAGACTTCGTAGGAGTACAAGAGGTTAGGTTAGATAGGAATGGCATATCACAAATAGGAGATTACTTGTTGTATTATGGGCAAGGAAACAATAATCACCAATTAGGAACAGGATTCTTTGTTCATAAAAGAATAAAATCAGCAGTAAAAAAGGTCGAATTTATCAGTGACAGGTTATCATATTTAGTACTTAAGGGTAGATGGTGCGACATCATAGTTATAAATGCTCACGCCCCTACAGAAGAGAAAGACGACCATATAAAGAATAGCTTCTATGAGGAATTGGAACATACTTTTGATCAGTTCCCTAGATATCACATGAAAATTTTATTGGGGGATTTCAATGCTAAAGTAGGACGGGAGGATATTTTTAGACCAACTATTGGAAAAGAGAGCCTACACGCAATTAGTAGTGACAATGGAGTTAGATTAGTCAACTTTGCCACATCGAAAAATTTAATTGTCAAAAGTACAACATTCCCCCATAAGGATATACATAAATATACTTGGACTTCTCCAGATGGATTGACACACAACCAAATAGATCACATCTTGATAGATAAACGGAGACATACTAGTATAGTAGATATTCGAACTTTCAGGGGTGCAGACTGTAATTCTGACCATTATTTGGTGATTGGAGAATTAAGAGAAAGATTGTCAGTAGCCAAGCGAGTAGAGCAACAAGTTAATATTACTAAATTCAATATTTTGAAATTAAAGAACGAGGAAGCTAAGCAAAATTATCAGGTCGAAATTTCGAATAGGTTTGCCACTTTAGAAAGTTCCGACGAAGTTGAGAAAGAATTAGATGTTAATAGCGTGTGGGAAAATATCAGAGATAGTATCAAAATTGCAGCTGAGCAGAGCATAGGTTATTATGAAACTAAGAAAAAGAAACCGTGGTTTGATGAAGATTGTTGCATGGTAGTAGAAAGAAGGAAACAGGCAAAATTGAAATTCTTACAGGATCCAGTTGAGGAGAAGAGAGATAATTATTTCAATGAAAGACAGGAAGCAAGTCGTACACTTAGGAATAAAAAGAGAGGTTACTTGAAGGAAAAACTGAATGAGGTAGAAACAAATAGTAAGAATAAAAACATTCGAGATTTATATAAGGGTATAAAGGAATTTAAGAACGGATATCAGCCAAGGGTAAACGTGATCAAGGATGAGAATGGTGACTTGCTTGCAGACTCTCCATCAATCCTAAAGAGATGGAAAAACTATTTTGCGCAACTACTAAATGTACATAGGCCAAATAGAAATGATCGGGACGAAATTGAAATACAAACTGCTGAGCCATTTATACTCGAACCCACGCCTTCAGAAGTCGAAATTGCGATAGAAAATCTGAAAAAGTACAATTCTCCAGGTATCGATCAAATTCCAGCAGAATTAATACAAGAGGGTGGGAGTGCATTATATAGCGAAATTTATAAACTTGTACTTGCTATTTGGGAAAAGGAAATTGTACCAGAACAATGGAAGGAGTCCATAATTGTACCTATTTTTAAAAAGGGGGACAAAACCAACTGTGGTAACTTTCGAGGAATATCACTTTTGTTGACGTCTTACAAAATTTTGTCCAATATTCTTTTGAGAAGATTAACTCCGTATGTAGATGAAATTATTGGGGATCATCAGTGCGGTTTTCGGCGTAATAGATCGACTATTGATCAGATTTTTTGTATTCGACAGATAATGGAGAAAAAATGGGAGTATAAGGGTACAGTACATCAGTTATTCATAGATTTCAAAAAGGCTTATGACTCGGTTAAGAGGGAAGTATTATATGATATTCTTATTGAATTTGGTATTCCCAAGAAACTAGTTCGATTAATTAAAATGTGTCTCAGTGAAACATACAGCAGAGTCCGTATAGGTCAGTTTCTATCTGATGCTTTTCCAATTCACTGCGGGCTAAAGCAGGGAGATGCACTATCACCTTTACTTTTTAACTTCGCTCTAGAATATGCCATTAGGAAAGTTCAGGATAACAGGCAGGGTTTGGAATTGAACGGGTTACATCAGCTTCTTGTCTATGCGGATGACGTGAATATGTTAGGAGAAAATACACAAACGATTAGGGAAAACACGGAAATTTTACTTGAAGCAAGTAGAGCGATCGGTTTGGAAGTAAATCCCTAAAAGACAAAGTATATGATTATGTCTCGTGACCAGAATATTGTACGAAATGGAAATATAAAAATTGGAGATTTATCCTTCGAAGAGGTGGAAAAATTCAAATATCTTGGAGCAACAGTAACAAATATAAATGACACTCGGGAGGAAATTAAACGCAGAATAAATATGGGAAATGCGTGTTATTATTCGGTTGAGAAGCTCTTATCATCCAGTCTGCTGTCCAAAAATCTGAAAGTTAGAATTTATAAAACAGTTATATTACCGGTTCTTCTGTATGGTTGTGAAACTTGGACTCTCACTCTGAGAGAGGAACATAGGTTCAGGGTGTTTGAGAATAAGGTGCTAAGGAAAATATTTGGGGCTAAGCGGGATGAAGTTACAGGAGAATGGAGAAAGTTACACAACACAGAACTGCACGCATTGTATTCTTCACCTGACATAATTAGGAACATTAAATCCAGACGTTTGAGATGGGCAGGGCATGTAGCACGTATGGGCGAATCCAGAAATGCATATAGAGTGTTAGTTGGGAGACCGGAGGGAAAAAGACCTTTAGGGAGGCCGAGACGTAGATGGGAGGATAATATTAAAATGGATTTGAGGGAGGTGGGGTATGATGATAGAGACTGGATTAATCTTGCACAGGATAGGGACCGCTGGCGGGCTTATGTGAGGGCGGCAATAAACCTTCGGGTTTCTTAAAAGCCATTTGTAAGTAATAAGTAAGTAAGTAAGGTACAGTTTTTGCGATTTTCCAACACTTTCTTATTTTGGACATGTGCTCTTTTGCAAATTGACGACAGAATTAAAAAATGCTTAAAATATCTTCCTTTATGTCACTTTGATCACAGTCAATATATCGTATTATGTAAGTAAAAATACTGTTCTCTAATTGCATTAAAAAATATATTCTTTAATTTTTTTCAATGTGTTACGTTTGTGTATTTTTTTCCATATAAAATATGCGCCTTTCAACTGTATCATTAAACAATGGAACGTCTTTAATTTTACTTGTCGCAGCCTGGCCTAAAACGTCATTGCAAGTATCAATGAAAGAAAGCTTAATGAGTTCTTCGTTAATGGAATACGGGTTTACATTTGGCTATCTTTCAGTGGCTGTTCCTCGAAGGAGGGAAGGGAGGAACGTCCTCCTCACGTTTTTCTTCTTTTGAATGTAAATACCAAATGAAAAATATGCCTTGAAATTCGAGGAAGATTAGATAATTTTTAAGTTCACACCTATAAGAAAACCCGGTTGATCGAGTTTTAAAGACGCGCACTCATGTGCTGCTAGGAAACTGTGAGAAAGATGTCAGATTGTTTGTGTGGAGGAAAGTTAATCTATTCCTCCTTTACTGCAGTTAAGACACATGGACAACAGCGCACTAGTGGCCAGAGAAAGAAGCAGAGTTTTAAAGCAAGTAAATGAACGGATAGGGAGGAGATCCTCCTCTGAATCAGTGCATGGACGGGAAATAGAGACCGCCTGGTCGTGCAGCAAAGATCGCTACCGCTGCCATCTAACGATGCTGTATTCAACCAGACTATAACACATCTAGAATGAGGCACAATAAAAACATTTTTAACACAAAGCTATGAAATACACCATATAAACTTTTTTTTTTAAATTATGAATCAAAACATATTATTCGTTCCACTTTATATAAGCTACTATTCATGGTTTGGAACTTTCGAGGATATCTGAAAGTTGAAGTTGGATTTATATAAAACAAAGAGGAAGTAGTTCTACGTTAGTATCGCAGAGCTTTTCGACGCCTGAAATTCACTTCCATTTATTGTCTACTAGAGAGAACAACAGCCAAGTTCTCAGTTTTATACAAATATATTTGAAATCGAAAGTATTCCAAACTACATTATTTTTAACGTAAGAAAAATTAATCGGCCACCGGCAGCTTTGAACAATAATAGTAGTAGCACAGTCTAGTATATACAGTCGCGAAGCTCAATACGTAGTAAATATGCAAACATTAGGTAGTTGCTCACCACTAAGATCGCTAATACCGCCTCATTACAGACAATGCGAAATAATACCGGTACAGTCTATTGTTTCTAGCACCCTCAAAACTCAAGCTTCGTGACTGTATATAGTAGACTGTGGTAGTAGCCTATGACTTTACAAGAACTGACATTCTTCAAAAGAATGTGATACGGAACTTGTAAAATGTACATGTGACAACACAGACCACGTGGGTGGGTGCAGTGTTCTCGTTTTCATAACAGATTATTTCCCATTCCCACTTCAGTAAAACGGTTTCGGTTACGTGTTAGTAGCTGGTCTCTTCCAACACGTGTGATGCTGTAGTGTGCGCGAAAAATGCTGTGAGGTTGTGAATTTCCTTGTAATTGTTAATTTGTGCAATTATTCAACAATGAATGGAAGTGAAAACATATTTTGGACAATTTAGGAAATTAAGTTTACAAGAACAGATTATTGCTATACAAAAAAAAAGGCAAATCCTAACACTACCTGGTCTTACATGTATGCATGTAGGCTAATTTGTAGCATGTTTCTCTCAAGAAGGTGTCATTTTGCGTTGTTAACTTCTTTCCTCATCTTAAGAAATATGCAGGAGCCGTCACTGCTATCTGTAATTATATTAAATAGGATGCCGTGAGAAGTATCAGTGGTTGAAATTTGGGAAATAATTTTCTTTTCTGTTTTAAGTGCATCGCGGACATTGTTCTTCCTCTAAGACATATCGTCAAGGGAGATGTACTGCCTGATAATATTTAAACATTAATATTATATTACTGTATAAAAATAAATATTTAAAATTATATTGCCTTTAATTTGATTTCTTTTCATTCCTACTGCTTAATGGAAGCCTCTCTTAACTACGTGCTCAATAAACCGTTCACGAAGAGCCTGGCCTACATCTTCGATAGTAAAAGTCATTAAAGAAGAGAGCGATATTATCATAAGCATCGGTGGTTCAGTGGTAGAATGCTCGCCTGCCACGCGGGCGGCCCGGGTTCGATTCCCGGCCGATGCAATATTTTTACTTCCTTGTGTAAAAGGAAAAAATCTTACTGACTGTTGATCGATTTGGGAACTTTGAAGGAAATAATCTCTTTCAACATATCTGAGTGACAAGAAAGTGATTGTTTTTATCGATCGCATGCTTGCCTTATCTGTTAGTATAATTATTTCATTTTGTGTTCGTTTTATCTTGGGAAAGTTTGTCTTATTTTGTTCTTACCTGTCTTATCTTGGTTACATACGTCTTGTTGATGTTTCTATTATCTCCATCTTAACTCGTTTTTCCTTGGTGCCGATATTGTCTGTCTTGTTTCGGTCTTATGTCTTGCCACAGCAGTACAGTAAACGCTCGATAACTCGGACCCCGATATCTCGGACTTCGGATAACTCGGACCAAATTTTTCGAGTATAAAATATAAGAAAATATAATATACTGTATATAAAAGAGACTGACAACTTTTTCAAAAGTTCTGCTGGGAAAAACAACAAAAAGTGGCAGATCAGTCACCATCATGCTCCTATAATAGACCAATCGAATTACAGTAGACTCTGATTAATGCGCTTTGCCCACTACCTGTGTTATTTGTGTCTCCGTTTTACCTGGTATGTATTGATAACCTTGTTGCATTAAAGTTCAGTATAATATTGCTACAGTATAGATAACATTTGGCGTTAGTGTTCATTCCTAACGTAAAACTTTATTTTTCTTCGATAAGATGGACTTTTCGTAACTCGGACAGATCTCCGCCTCCTTTAGTACGAGTTTTACGATCGTTGACTGTAGGCCTATCATGTCTGTCTATAAACGTCGATTCCAGAGGCCAAATCTGATCGCACGACCGTTGCCTCCACGCATCGTTAGAGCTGCACCTAACCATTGCGTACGTATTTCATGAACCTTTATGAACTATTTTTTTGTAAAGAACATTACTTGAATATTCCATAGATCCATGCCCCTAGTTACAGACAAGTTCTGAGCTTACTTCATTAGAGAAAGTTCCGGAGAGGCCGTGACATTACCAAAACCTTGCTCCATATTACGCGAACTTGCTTAATTGATCCATGTTGACGAGTTGTCTGTGCAATAAACTGTCCAGGGGACTGAACTTGGTGATATTTTAAAATACAAGGAACTTAATGAATCTGAATTGAATCTGGCACCACGACTTTTATTGCGATATCCATTGCACACTCTATGAATATAGCGTCCGTCATTGATTTAGATGACTTTACAGCAACATACCTGGCAGCTGGGTTATGAAGTCTGACTCAGGCAGGGATTTTTCTCCCTCTTAACTCCAAGTATTATTCTGGGCGTGACTTGTTTGAACTAGTCATTTGCAGAATTGAGAAGGTGGGGGGAAAGCGATACAAGATTTTTATGCTCCTTATGGATATAACTTGTTGCAATAGGTCACACTTAATTTTGTTTTTATATGTACAGTTTCTGATATTAATAACATCTGTATCTAGCATCAGGGATTTACAATTTCTTACTATTTCATTTCAGAACGCTCTTATAGGTACTAACGAAGTAATTCTTTGAACTAACGAAGTAACTCTTTGAACTAAGGAAGTAACTTTTTGAACTAACGAAGTAACTCTTTGAACCAGAACCATACTCATTAATTAAAAGGAGTTCAACTTTGTGATCACAGGAGCTGTGATGAAATAGGATAAAAATATAAAGGGACATCATTTTATTTTTACTTCCATTTTTATTGTACCTGAGTTTTTGAATGTACTTCACTCCCACCCCCTCTACTAATAAACTTCCAACCGTTCTTCACACAGAACCAAGGCCGCGTACATGCAGTCAAGCAATACTGAGTTTGTGAGTATAGTACGTTCCAGAAATATATTCGCGTTTTCTAGTCACGAAAGAGCTTTCAATATTGAATCATATTTTCGCACAGATACTGTCGTCCGTTTGCCTACGTCGTAGCTCGGTTTCCCCCACCCGCTTCTGCTCGCCTCTCTGTAAAGGCTAGTGGCTGGGCTGTCTTAGCTCTTTTCTGAAAACATTATTTTCTGTTAAGAATTGGACGTGAACATAATATTATACAACTGTTTAAAATAACTTAAATAAAAGAGCATCGCTAAGGAATTAACCGTCACGTGATTTCCTCTCTTTCTACGACCCTGCGACAAAACCACTTGGACGGACAGTCGATAGCATGTCTGAGTAATTTTATCTTTTCGGATCGGGCAGAAGTGAAGATTGAATTTACAGTACGTAAGGTACGTATTATTTTATAGAGGAGGTACAGAATTATTTCAACATGAGTTACTCGTACGAAGGACGAAACTGATAATTGTAATTAGGTACAATAGTCTATAGTGCGATAATATGCACAAATGACTGAAGCCTGTATCGAAATGAACGGCCACCATTCTCAAGAATGCGTTTAAATATCCATATTATGATTATTTTTCAATTTAACTTCGTTCTCTATATTATACGCTGATGTGCTGTAAACAGTATAATATATACTGCATAATGAATACGTGCAAATGGATAGCTCAATTCGTGAGTAAAAACACTCATTGTTAATACTGTACTGTATTTTGATTAAACAAAAGCTAATGAAAATTATCAAACTAAAAATCGCGATATTTCCTAGTTTACGTAAATGGATGAACTACTTTTCTTCCCTCCTATACCTAGTAAAGTGATTTGTTTGTATTTTACGCCAGTATCATCGAACTCCAGTCGTGGGAAGGGGTAGCAAACGGTTCTCAATCGTTAATCCAAAGGTATAGCAAGGTTAATATTAGAAATGTTATTAAAAATAAAATGATGTCCCTATATTTGTCACTAATGGTCAACTCAACTGCTTAAAATAGTAACGTTTAACCCTCCTACTACCGTGGGGTCAATAGTGATCCCACGCATTAAACAAATCATTCGTATATCCTTCAAAACAAATTTATATATTTTTTTCCCGTTTTGACTTTTATTTATTTTAGGTTAATGACATTCCTGTAAAATATTTCTCGTCCACCATTTTCAGTTTCTGAAATATTGATTTAATTACATCTAGTACCGCGGAGTCAGCATTGACCCCAAAACGACATTTTGTGTGGTTTATAATTTATTGCAGACAAACCACTCGTAATTAAATCTTGCGCTACCCAGTGGCAGATTATGACACTCTTTAGGCCAGTTCTTAATTTTTTTCGGCCAAATTTCACTAACACTTCAGCAATTAACTGCCTTTGTTTTGCAGTCTGATGAGCGACTAGATCAGGCATGTCAATTGATTCCCACAGGAGCAAGCGCGCGCTATAGAGCCCAGGAGAGCTTGAGCGATTTACAGCGGAAAGGAAAGAGACAGACAAAAGAGGTGGTATATGCCGCTTGGTCGAGCTATATTCAGGGATGGCCAGCACTGATTCAATAGATAAAGGGAAAAGAAATTATTAAAACTGTATCCATGTTAATTTTTAGATTTACCTGAGAAGTATAAGTGCATTATAAGAATGTAAGTTTTAATTTTAATGCTCATTTTTCACAAGTTTGATTTTTTTATTCAAAAGAAATATTTTCTCAACTTTTCGTATAGAAAAGTGAAATTTTCAGGTATGTGATGTTGATGTTTATTGACTTTACTGGCTTTGAGCCAGAGGCCGTTTTAGGGTCTTATACGCGCAGGATGCCCTCTCCAGCCATTGTACATAAATAACAATAAATATATATTTACATACTTATACACTATTTCTGGCTTAAGTGCCAGTAGGTGTGTGGGTGCGGTGATTGGCTTTTTATTTATTTTATTTTATTTTATTTTTTACTTTATTTTTTTTTTGTTTTAATTATTTTGGTGTAGGCCTAATTTGTTAATTTGGAATGCTTAAGGAATGGTGAACGGGACAAGAGTTCGGGGTAAAAGATATCAGTTGATAGACAGCATTAAAGTATTATATGGGGAGATTAAGAGGAACGCAAGAAAGGGAAATGCTGGGTTTGCAGTTAAAGACCTGCTCTTGGGCAGAACACTGTGCATACATACATACATTTTTGAGTTTCCCCTTCCGGTGGCAGAAGCGTCTGAATCGTTCTGGAGACTTTCATGGTGTGGTGTTATTTTATTCATCTGCCTCTCTGTTGCTGTCGTGTGTCCTCTCAGACAGTATTCAAATTTCCAACACGTGTTTGTGGTTTTGTTTGTGTGTTTTAGTTTGGTGGTGGGGGCTGGTATAGGCCTATTTATTTTGTAGCCTTACAGAATGTTTTCGTAAATCTAATAAACCATATATACGTATTACTGAAGATAGTGTATTGAAAATTTTGAAAATATTCGCATGGAAATTGTTTGTAAGGAAATGAATTAACAAAGCAACTACTGTTACATCACAAGCAAAAGATACGTGCCCATTTGTTGTAAAAATGTTAGCTCTATAGCTTCAGCATATTTCGAGAAAATAATTTAATATTCTGATGATAGGAAGTTGGTTACAAATATCTCCTTAAAAGCATAATGCGATAAGAGTTTTGTTATGTAATATTAGTTACACTTAAAACAGATACAATACCTAGGTAACTTTGCTTTGTACTATAATATTGTTTTGATTAGTTTATTGATTACTTTTGTAAGGCTAAAGATACCATCAATATAAATTCCAACTTATCATGTCATACTCAGTCTCTTTCTTTGGAGTATCACTTTCTTTATGAATGATGTGTTTCATCCACTTAATACAATATAATATTATACTACTATGGAATTTAAGTGAATATTCTTTCTTAACTCTCTATTATGTTATTAAGATTTAAAACACAAGTGCAATATTAAGAAATCAGTGTTAGTACTTTTGTTTTACAGACAATATAGATAATATTAAACAGAAAGAAGCTATATAAAAATAATGACATAAAATTTCACGTGCCGTTTGATGTTTGTGCACCACTATTTTCTTAATCCAACAGGTTGCTTATTCATATATACAATCCTTCCTCTTTCCATACTTAGCGCTTGCTGCCCGCGCACGCGTCAATGTCAGAAAAATGCGCTTGCTTTGACATCACTGGCTAGACTATGGCTACTGTAGGTCTAAATCTGCTCGATCGTGAAGTATGCAAAATTTTGTTAGAAGAAAATGATGATACGAAATATTCTGATGCTACGTTGTTGACGAACGATGACTAGAACCTTTCTGATGACGATGGGGAGGTTGACGCCATCGAAAATCATGAAAACGGTGATGCTTCGAGTAGTTATTGTGCATCAAGTATTCCAAATCCTACCTTTTATCACAGATTTTTAAAAAATATTTTATCATATTCTTTGTCACAGAATTTTAACAGTGTAATACCCGTTCTGTGTTCAAGATTGATGGTGATATTTTAAATAAATGTATATATTTAATTACCTGAATTTCTACCTTGTTTTTACTAAATGCATGAAAGAAAATGATAAATATTGTAAAGTGTTTATCTACAGTAATCTCACTAGAAGTTCGACTTTATCGATAAATCTGCGAGTAGAATACGAAAAGGTTTTTCCAGACAAAATCAAAACCCGAGTGGAATTTAATTGACTATTACAATATTAGAAGAAAGTAAGTTCTGTAAAGATTAGAAGAAATTAAATACTCTAATAGAATAAAATATTAATTGACTTACGAAAATACTAAACTGTCGTGAAATATATTATTGGGTCTACACTTGTGGAGTAACGGTCAGCGCGTCCGGCTGCGAAACCAGGTGGCCCGGGTTCGAATCTCGGTCGGGAAAAGTTACCTGGTTGAGGTTTTTTCCGGGGTTTTCCCTCAACCCAATGCGAGCAAATGCTGGGTAACTTTCGGTGCTGGACCCCGGACTCATTTCACCGGCATTATCACCTTCATATCATTCAGACGCTAAATAACCTAGATGTTGATGCAGCGTCGTAAAATAACCCAATAAAATAAAATAAATATATTATTGTACCACTTCATCATTACAAATATTCCGCTTGATGGCAGTAGTGTGTTATACTGAGTTTTTCTCTTGTTACCAGTTGTGCCAACTATACAATCTTCATTGAACTCTATGGACGATTACTAATCAATAAGGCTTTGTTGATTGTTTCATTTTTATTAAAGCAGTTGCATTCCACTTCAATTTTAAATATATATTAAACAATCTTTGATATTTCACTTTCCATAATCTCATACAAGTCGGCCTGGGTAGCGCAGTTGGTAGAGTGTTGGCCTTCTGTGCCCGAAGTTGCGGATTCGATCCCGCTCAGGTCGATGGCATTTAAGTGTGTTTAAATGCGATAGACTCATGTCTGTAGATTTACTGGCATGTAAAAGAACGCCTGCGGGACAAAATTCCTGCACACCAGCCACACTGATATAACTTCAGCAGTTGCGAGCGTCGTTAAATAAAACGTTTTTTTAATTAATATCATACAGCAGAAACTATAACATAACATAAATAATATAAACAGTTTAAATTATAGAAAAGTTTTAATTAAGGATGATGAA
Source organism: Periplaneta americana (assembly GCF_040183065.1). Lineage (NCBI taxonomy): Eukaryota > Metazoa > Arthropoda > Insecta > Blattodea > Blattidae > Periplaneta > Periplaneta americana. Next base: position 116,051,120 of record NC_091123.1, read on the forward strand.
ATAGCCTAAACACGAATAATTTTAAAAGGTATAATTCTGGAGGTTGCGAAAAAACCGGTCATTTCCAAAATAGTATTTTTTTCAGGAAGTAGAAAAAACTGCATCGAGCCTTCACTTCACCCCAATGTGGAAGATAGTTTTATATGTTGTACAGTACATGTTACGTCCGCTGATCTAATGGTGTCAATAATAATGATTATAGTTATTTTCTGTGCATTTTATATACAAAGATATTTGGGAAATGTCCAGTTCCGTTTGAAAATATGAGTTTTGTTCGAAAAAAGCTATTTGACGTTTATAACAGTAAAACATACACGTCACATACACGAACTGCATCATAGAATAACGAATATAACATTACATGGCAATTACGTAATAAGTAGCTAATGGCCAGGCAATCTCCCAGCAATAGGGTCCAGAGCACGCAGACTTACATATATTTTAATTAAATTTTGAAAATTGTGTTATGACTATTGTGAGTCCCTTTACACTCTAACGGGAAAATATGTTCCTAGGACCTCTATTGTGGCAAGATGGTGGCCTCGCCGGTGCTTAGTATATAATAACCCGTACCGTAACACTTTTACAATAATTTCAATTAAAATACATTTAGCTCAACTATGTCAATGCACAATGTGTGAAAATAAAAATATGAATTGAATAGCTTGTCTCCCTAGATATCCTTCACTTTCATTCTATTGTATCATGGAAAAATGAATATATTAGGCCTATAACACTTTTATAATAATTTTAATTAGCAATAAGATATTATCACTCTTGCACATATAAGTGGAAATGGCCAATTTTTAATGGATTGGTGGTTGCAACACATACTGAGTGTGGGAAATGTCCGTTTTTTCATACAAAAAAAAAGACAATGGAAATATTGGAATTGGTATGATAGGATCTATGGAATTATCCGGTTTTTATTGAAAATACTGATTTTATCATAAGTCACTGTTTCTCATGTAAATGACCGAGTTAGAATAAAAACAGTAACATATTCAGAAAAATATCTCTCTAACATACCGAAACCGGAAAATACTAATTTTTTTTTTTGTTTTCGATTAAAATGACCGGTTTTTTCCGCAATCTCCACAATATTATTGAAAGTAAAATGTTGGAAAACAAAGAAACAAATGCTAGGAAGATGATAAAACAAAGTAAATGCTAGGGAGGTGATAAAGTGTAGAACAAACAGCAATGATCGGTTGAATCACGTCGTTCCGTACCGTTTTATTGGTCAAAAGTAGTATGACATACTAAAAGTGTAATAGTCACAAAAATAATATTGAATCATAAACGCAAAACGGCATTAAATTTATTAAAAGTATCTCCTCATGAAAATTATCTAATATCAGGAGGTAATACACACACACACACACAAGAATACCTCCTTTTGTAGGGAAATACTTCTCTGCTTTTTAAATATAGTATCAACAACCGCCGTAGTTAGGTGTTACACTTCAATGAAAATACCAACCCGTAATGTCTGTTTGAAGCAATCAAGTAATGAGTACTAGTGGTTAAGAGAAAGGAGAGGAATTAAATGGGCAGTGACGGCCAACGGAACACATCAGGCTGAGGAACAATACTTAGAACACCTCTACATATGATGGCCATCATGCCTTCAAGGATTATGCACGACGAATCCCAACCTCAGTATTCTAGGAAACTGCAAGCACTTCCTTATTAGAAGGCGTGATAATGACATTTCTTCATTTAACGCCCATTTTCAACTACAAAGGCTATTCAGAAACGATTAAATTATTAAAAGATAGAATAGATCGAGTGGTGGGTAAGGTAATTCTTGACCAGTTCATTCCAAATGGCCCATTGTGCATATTTCTTAACTTACAAGAAGGCGAAGTTAATTAAATTGCCTTGAAAATGCAATCAGGTTTAGAAATGCTATCACAATTTTTTTTTACTGGCATCCTCTGTCTCTTGTTTCGTGCTGTCCCAACTGCTTCATCTATGCGCTCTGTGATTTTAAGGAAGAAGGTGGCCTCCACAACTATAGGCACCGTGCAAGCTCCTCTGGTGGCGACTGTTGTTACTAACTGCGGGACAGCAGCGATAGAGTTGTGGTTGAAGCGTATGAATATACTTAACATCTCAGGTTAAATGATTAGAAATATGGATGATCCTAAAAAGCGGAAAGGTAATGCAAATTGCTGTGTTGTTGAGTGTAGTAATACTTATAGGAACACACCAACCGATATTGTTTTTATCCATTCCCAAAACAGAAAACTGAAGCGCTACGACGCTAATTGTGGATCCATGCAGTACGCAGACGAAAGTAAATAAGGCTACACTGCTTGTAATCATAGTGTTATTATATACTAGGCCTGATATAAAAAATAGAATGTATATAGCTTTATGTTTATAAATAACCATTAAGTTAACAACAACAGGAATTTATCATTTACATTTCAAAAAGTACATAATTACTGAGTTCTTTACATATATATTATGTATAATATTAGCAACAATAAATAATAATATACTTATTTTTAAATGTATTCTTGATTTTATTTAATTCTTGATTTCAAGTGCTGATGGTTCACCTTGGAAACCAATACCCGCAGCAAGAATTTGCGGTATTCATTTTATTGGGAACGAGATCAGAACACCCCAAAACTAGCATACCGTTCCCAGTATTTCTATAAAAGATTACAAGAAAAAGACTGCTTCATCTCAACTAGCTCCGGAAAGGTACGAAAGAGACGCATAAAGAAGAAGAAAAGATGAACATTTAAGTTTTATGGAAGGCGAATGCTCAACAAGTGTTATTTCGAAAAATGAAGTAGCCATACAGGCAGAAGTAAATGAAACCATTCTTGGTGATTTTGTTTTTTCTTTCACAATTGAATTGCGTGAATTGTCTACTCAAGTGTCTATTCCATTACATGCCGAACTGAAGTCACATAAGAAATGTTATGACAAGCGTTCAGGAACAGATGATATGTTTAATAAAATGCAAGGTTCCCGAAATTATTCTACAATAAAATATGAGACAAAACTACCAGACTTAATGGGAGTGACATTTGTGGTTTCGAATATATTGTTAAAATTGCTGCCAATTGAAACACAGTCATACGCTTAGAATCATAATAAGAAATATTTCCAATTCTATCATTCAACCCAAAAGTAACTACCATAGATAGTCGAAACGCCCCAAGATGTAGACCAGACATATTATTTTTTCCATTTTTATTAGTGAATTTCACATCGAAAGCTTTCGAAGAATTCTGTCCAAGAGTAAGATTAGTAAAGAAAATCGTCTACTCATATTTTCCAATTAAAATGAAAACTGGATTGTCGTATTCTGCTATGAGGGTGATGTTCGGAGTTAATCGTACAATTATAATTATAATGTATTTTACCGCCACTTTGATGTTGTTGACATCCACAATGGTTACTGTAATTTTGGGTTTTGGCCTAGCACAGAGAAAGTATTCAGGAAACAATGCCTGCAATAGTGCAATATTGAAAAATGTAGAGTGACAATTAATTGTTCAGAAGTGGAACAGCCACCCAATGTGGATCAGATCGAGGCCTCAAGTCTAAATGCTACCGAGGCAGATCGAGTGACACATTCATAACAACTGATTGCGGATTATTGACTTTATTAGAAGGTGGTGATGAAGTCAGGTTTTCCCGGAATAATAACAAACCTCTCCGATAAAGGGATCATTGTTGTTACTCCACCGTATCTGCACGATGGTAAATTAACAGCTAAAGGAGTCGAAACTACGTACAGCGTTGCCAGTGTTCGAATTCATGTTGAAATGTGCATTCAGCGAATTAAAATGTACAGTATAACATTTTACAGAAACTATCAATTGAACTGCTTCCGCATGTTGATCTTGTTGTTTATTCAACTGTCCAAAGAGAAGTCTGAACCTCATAAGTGATACCAACAAGACACCACTTATGAGGCAACTAGGCCAGAATATCATGGGGTAGAGTGGCCAGTTCCTTTTCCCGTCCATTGCATATATCGCCGACTAGCTATAAATTACACTAGTCAGACTTCATATGCATACAAACAATATTGTTCTTTCTCTGACACATATCGTCAAGTGAGATGTACAGCTGATAACAGATGTACATATCAGCCAGAACCTCAATCAGAGGTAGTATGTTGATGATACTGTTCATTATGTGTTGTGTTCTAGAGAATTTGCAGTCGCCCATTATTCAGGAAGTGTAATTAAGACTACTTTTAGAAATAAATCACATTAAAATACGTAATTTATAGAGATATTATACACACGTCATGACATCAAATATAAGTATATCAATGTTTTCGTAATTTGACCGTTCACCCTCATTCAATGGTCTGAAATCTGATTTAAATGCCAAACAACTTCACTGATATTTCAGGAACTTTGTAGTTACATTTTTACACTCCTCTAGCAGTACTGAACTTTCCACTGAGTCTATTAAATAATTAATGACTGGAGATTGCTGGGTTTGCAGTGAAAGACCTGCCCTTGGGCAGAACAGTATGAATCAATGAATCCATTCTTACTAATATTACAACTTTTTATCGGCAGAAAGCCGCATGTAATTTCTATACCACACATGACTAGTGAATGACTGCGAGCCTGTAGTTCATTAGGAATTGAGATACTGCGCTGCGCCACCAGTACGATTTTGAGACCCATGCACGGTGCCTATATTCATAATAGTCATGGTAAAACATCCAACGTACAAGAGCTAAAACTATAACAATTAATTTATAATATCAGCATAATTGATTTTAAAGACATTTAATTAACCGAACTATTACAAATACTTGAAAGCCTGAAATTAAAAAATGTACTTGATATTTTCCTAGGACAAAGACAAAAATAATATTGAACGTGAACACAAATATTATTAAATCTAATGAAATACCTCCTCAACACACAGACTAAAGAAGGCCAATACATGTTCTGATTGAGGTTTTGGCTGGTAAACCTGTTGTCGGGCAGTACATCCACTTGATATGTGTCAAAGGAAGAACAATTGAAGGGTTCAGAGCCATAGTGGGCCAAGCGCAATTTATTAAAAGCGGAGAAAGCAAAGGTTAAAGTTAAGTAAATACCATAGTTCAATGAAGATTGACATATCATTTAGTTTTAATTTATATACTTTATTTCACTTGCTATATGTTTCCATTGAATTATGGTAATAACTTCATTTTAACCCTTGTTTTCTACGGGTTTAGTAAATGGCGCTTGGCCCAATATGGTTCTGAACCCTTCAATTGTTTGTATGCATCTGAAGTCTGATTAGTGTACTATGTAGCTGGTCAGCTATATATTCTACAATGATAATAATACTAATAATAATAGTAATAACAATAATAATAATAATAATAATAACAATAATAATAATAATATCTGTTATTTCTAGAATAAAGATACTTATTGTTTTTATATATAAAAATCACTCTAGAACTTCCTGAAAGAGTACATGCTCGTGCTCAGGAAGCATTCCACAAAATTTTAAAACAAATATATAATTAAGTAACAAAAAAGAAAAAGTAACAAGAGATAAAGAAAAACATAGATGTTACAGTAATTTAAACTTTATGTTGTCTCCCTAAACAATAATTTTAATTGATTTTTTTTTAATGAGGAGCATTAGCAAATTGAATGTTTGGTAATTTAGCTGTTATCTTGTTATAGAGCCTTGGACCGAAATTGCTACTGTGATTATAAGCAACAGTTGTGGTCCTGTAAAGCTTATGATTGTCTGATCTTTAGTCTTATATGTGAATACAAATTAAATATATTTCGGTTTTTATGTACGAAATTCTGTAAGGCATTGTTATAAATTTGATGAATATTGAATACTTTAATTTCTGAATACAACAGTTAAGACATATTTATATTATTCTTTTCTGTAGCAGAGTTATTGGCATGAGGGAGGTACTAAAAGCACAACCCCATCCTATAATACCATATTATAATATAGCTTGTACTAATGCGAGGTAAATCATTCGTAAAGTATGGATAGTCAAGTAATTTCACAGGATAACAAAATAGTGAATACTTTTTTTTAATCTATTGCAAATAAAAAAAACATGTTTATCCCAATATAATGCTGATCGATTATTATTCTGAGATACTTAACTTGAGGAGATTCATTTAGAATAGGACAGTTACAACTACAGAAGAGCGTCTCGTTTAGGCACAGTGTAAACGTTAACAAAGTGCAGGTAACGTGTGAGAAGAGGACCAGGCGTTCGGTAGACACGAGGGATGCACAAGGTTTTTAGTTACATTTATGACGGAGCATTAATTGAAATTATATTTTCCGAAAACACACAAAACAAAAGAACACAAATTTCATAACTTTATCATATACACATTTTAACAAACAAGCAATAAAATTGTAACGTTGAAGTAATTCAATATAAGAAATCAAATTTTGGTACTTATATGATATTGCTTTCAAGCATTCAAGTCATGAATTTCATTCTATCTATGATTAACATAATATCACCGTCTTGTGTGGCAGAATTAACAAAATTACAGTATATTGGTCTGAAGTGACAACACTATTTCCTAAAATTATCCATTCTCAAAGTTTAATTTATTCAGGTATATCCTGAGGAGGGTATGTTAGGCCTATGTTAGTCTTACAGAAAATGAAATTAATGACAGTAAAAATGCTGCTTGAAAGCAACATCATAAAAGTAGCAAAATTTGATTTGTTATATTGAATTATTTGAACGTTACAATTACTTGTTTGTTAAGCCAAAGGGAAAGCCAAAAATGGAGGTATTCTAATAGGTACAAGATAGGAAGGATGTTATAAGAACGACTGAACAGTAATAGGATAGAGAGTCCACACCTGTGGAGTAACGGTCAGCGCGTCTGGCCGTGAAACCAGGTGTCCCGGGTTCGAATCCCGGTCGGGGCAAGTTACCTGGTTGAGGTTTTTTCCGGGGTTTTCCCTCAACCCAATACGAGCAAATGCTGGGTAACTTTCGGTGCTGGATCCCGGACTCATTTCACCGGCATTATCACCTTCATTTCATTCAGACGCTAAATAATCTAGATGTTGATACAGCGTCGTAAAATAACCCAATAATAAATAAATAATAGGATAGATATGACAATGATTGTGTTCTATTCTATTAGTCCCTCTTGAGGGGAGGGTCACAGGTTGGGGACTGTCATCGCACGTAGATCTCAACGAGGAATGGAATGGCTTGCATGCCATAACCGTATCGTATTACAAACCGCCAGCGATGTTAAGACTGGTTCATAATAAACCGGGAACGGAAACGAGAACGGAAATATTGTTAAAATAAATGTATTAAAATGTGAGCAGTCACAATTAACTATTGTGAACGCTCACATTTAAATACATTTATTTTAACATTTCCGTTCTCGTTCTCGTAATCGTTTCCGTTCCCGGTTTACTGCTTGTTTACAATAGGTCTGAGTGCGCGACACTATCTCTTTATATTTACATCAGGTTTCCTGCGTCCGTCCGTCTACTACCACGGGTCCAAGTTCGGTGGCGCCCGCAGCCGAGTCTGCATTGGAAAAAGTTCGAAATATGGGGAAAAAAACGGAAATGATTATGAAAGAAGGGAAGTATAATTTTATGACGAAATGAGTCCGAGGTCTAACGCCGAAAGTTGAGGGGAAACTTCGGACAAAACCTCAACCTGGTAACTTAGTCCAACCAAGATATGAACCCGTGCCCCCTCGTTTCATAGTCAGACATGCTAATCGTTGCTCCACAGCGCTGGATTTATGATTGTATTAGAGAACAATATAATATTGAATTGATAAACAATTCAGTTACGACACAAAATGGAATTGAATAATGAAATGAGGTAATTCTCTGGAAAAGGCATGACTGAACTAAGTCAACTTTGCATCTGTAATAGTAACATTGAGTAGCGCCAATAGGCCTATATGTAACAGAAACAACGTAAAGAATAGATATTGTTTCTGAATATCAACCTTACAGCATGTCATATGAATTTAGTGATGATGAAGAAATAGACTTGAATCAGTGTTTCGTGCTTCGAAACTACGAAGAAAGTTATATAGAATTCTGTGTTGAGAAACAATTGATTCCTAATAAAGAAGGACAAAATATGCGCATTGTTAAGCTACAGGACAAGTTCGTTGGCATAGAAAACAGTTCTTTTTAAGAGAGTGATGGATACATTCACGGCGTTTTTAACCCTCATATACAGTGAATAACAGAATTATTCGGACACTTAATATTCCAAATGTTTATGTGTATGTTACTAAACATGTTTGCAAAAACGCAGAAATTACGCTTGCGGTTACGTCAAATAAATCAATTTGTATAATATGGACATAAAAAGAGCTTGCTAATGAAATGGTATGTTAATATATTTATATAAAAATAAACAAATGTACAATTTACTGCGTAACAAAAAATATTCGGACAGTCCTGTTGGTCCTATTCTGTACACCCCTGTTGATCACTTACATTACAAAGTAGGTGGAGGTACCGAGTTTCAATAATATGCGAGAGTACTTAGTCTTACTTGTTCTGTCGTTTCAGCAAAACGGAACACAAAATGGGGCGTAAAGGTAAGCAAACAACATTTAATCAGAGGCAGTTAGTGATATTCCATCACGAAAAAGGGAAAACCATTCGAAACATTGCAGATTTACTTCAGATGAAGAGAAGTACAGTGTCTGACATAATTCCCAGATATAAAAACGAGGACAGAATAGAGCTGAGAAAGCAAACAGGTTACCGAAAAGTCCTCACAGACAGAGAAGAATCTCTTATTATCAGACAGATTAAAAAGAATCCTCGTATACGTGCCCCGAAGTTAACTTCTGAAATTGAATCGGCTACGGGTAAATAAGTGCATGCCCAAACAATTAAGAGGGCAATACATAAACGGGGCTACAACGGAAGAATAGCACGAAAAAAGCCTTATGTTTGGGAAAGGATCAGACGTAAACGACTTCAGTTTGCTAAGGAATATGGAAATAAAGGCGAAGATTGGTGGGAAAAGGCTCTTTTTTCTGATGAGAGCAAATTCAATGCTTTTGGCAGCGATTGTAGAAAAATGGCCTGGAGAAAGCCTAAGGAGGAAATGAAAACCAAGAATTTGCGAGCTACTGTTAAACACGGTAGAGGAAATGTAATGATATGGGGGTGCGTGTCAGCTTCTGGGGTTGGTGAATTGGTGTTCATCGAGGATATCATGAAGAAGGAAGACTATCTACACCTGCAACATAATTTAGTGAAAAGTGCAGAAAAACTTGGAATTGAAAAGGAATTTATGTTTTACCAGAACAACGATCCCAAGCATAACTCCTATATTGTACAAGAATTTCTGCTCTACAAATGCCTAAAGTGCTTCATCCTCCTCCACAATCGGCTGATTTGAACCCTATTGAACATTTATGGGAAGAACTTGACCGGAGGATTGGATCAAGGCCTATTTCTTCTAAAGAAGAGCTAAAAGCAAGACTTCAAGAAGAATGGGTGAAAATTCCTATAGACATAACAAAAAAATTAGTACACAGCATGCCACGCCGACTGAAAGAGGTTATTAAACAGAAGGGTGGTCCTACAATGCACTAATAATGACGAACTGGAATAGTATTCTTTGTTTTCAGAAAGTGTCCGAATATTTTCGTTAGTATTATAAATCAAATGTATTCCTTTATGTTTTAATAATTAGAAGAAAATTAAGTTAATTTGCATTGTTGTGTTGAAAATGTTTATATGAAATGCGATACTTTAGGGAAAAATAAGTAAAGCTTCTTTATATGTAAATATACGTCATTGAATTGTTAGTTGACGGATGTCGGAATATTTTTGTAACTCACTGTAGAATTTATAAACTCAGAAAATTCTGAAGTGCAGACTCAGGCAGCATGAAGTTTATGAAAATATCTCAGATGAGAAACTGAAAGAGAGGGACGTGAATATGCAAATGTAAATGTGAATATTTTTAGATTTATTTAGCCTACTTTCACAAACACAACATGAGAGGTTACAGCAGGGCTACTACTTAGAAAAATAATTCTTACGGTCATCAACAGTATAGTGAGAGCGCCTACCCATGATAGGGAAAAGAAGACATGAATTTCATTTAATGTACTACAACCCTGAGCCATAAGTTTGAAACGGTGGAACCAAAAAGGTGTACTATAAGGTATCCTACAAACAAAACTCAGCTCGAACTCCTCGCGGCGCGCATGCTATACCCCTCTTACCCCTCTGCAATAGGCTTGAGGGCATGCTGGGAACGGGAGCATACGTCATCTGGGCGAGACAATCACGCCCGCTGGTTTCTACGCACTGAATTTTCCTTGTTGGATGCCTATAGTATGGCCGTCAAGTTACCCGTAGTTCAACTCTTTTTCCTGTGTGTTTATCAGCTGTTTTGTTCATATTATTACGATTACGAATTATTTCGTGTTGTGAATATTTCAAAAGTGTAGTCAAATTCTGCATGTGTTATTTTTTTTATAAGTAAGCTAATATTCTGTTCGACTCAACTGTAGAATATGTCCGTTGATATATCCCCCTATGCTTTAACATATGAAGGAGTGTCAACATCCTTCTTGATAAAAGGAAGAATGTGGAAATGTGTTCAGTCCATGTCACAACCACAACACTTTTAATAAATGTACAGTGAAATGTACATTGATATAATAATCTGCTAGTACTCCTGTTACCTCCACATCTATTCTAAACCGTTTACGTATGACCGAAACCGGTAGTAGAAATTTAATATTTGGCAATTGGCGGTATTTCGCGGTGGATTATGGGGCGTAAAAGGTGTAGTTTGACGTCATATCCGTCACACCGATTTCAAGCATATTTGCGTGGATTATTCCCTCCTTTCCTATTATCCTCTCAGATGTATTACCACAGTCTAGTATATGCATTCACGAAGCTTGAGTTGTTGAGGGTACTAGGGACAATAGACTGTGCCGGTACTATTTCGCATTGTCTGTAATGGGGCAATAGTAGCGATCCTAGTGGTTAGCAACTATCTATGGATGCATGTTTCCTACATTTTGAGCTTCATGACTGTATATACTAGACTGTGGTATTACCATAGACAGTGTGCACAAAAGAAAACACCGATTAGTATTTATAATGCAAGTGTATAAACGACATGCTTGTATGAAAGCCTTTCCTTGGAAATGTTTAGTAATTATTTTAATAGGATGGAAAAAAATACGATCTTGTGGGTTTATTAGTGATAGTTTGTCTGTACGGCGTACGAGTCCTCAAAGGTTTGGGGAAAGATGAAGAGAGTCACATCTTGTTTAGACGTTGGTAAACTTGTAAAAACGTTGTAAATTGTAAAAATATTCTAAAATGTCAGATTTTACTTAATTACCTTCGATTTTGAATGCATAATATAGAAGTAAAGCGAATCTGTAGCTACGTCATGGATGAGCGATCACGGATAGCCTGACCTACTTAACAGTCGGCAGATGAGCTGGTGGATTAGAATTGAAGATCAAAAGAAGAAAGGATATTTTGTGTGAGCATCGGTGGTTCAGTGGTAGAATGCTCGCCTGCCACGCGGGCGGCCCGGGTTCGATTCCCGGCCGATGCAATGTTTTATTTTTACTTTTATAACTTCGAAGAAAATAGGTTGCCGTTGAGAACTCATTAATTCTGAAAACTTCAACGCTGCATTTATTAAACTTACCTGTGTTGTTTCGAATTATGTGTCAACTATCCTGTTTGAGCTTGCTTAACTTGTTTTGTATTTTCTTAGACTCTCCCAGTCTTCATGTCTTTCCTTGGTAAGGTCATTTCATTTCATTTCATTTGTTATACTGTATTATTATAATGAAGATATGAGATTTCTGTTCCTCAGATAATTATAGCTGCTAATATGTGTGAAAAAATATTTACACTTCCGCCTATGTTAGTTTTTAAGAAAAGATACATTAAATGTAATAAGGTCCCTGAGCCAAATAACGCCATGTTTACCTTTAACGCCACCCTATTAATTTTTGTTAACGACACAAATTTTCGGAAGTGCACTACTGTAGCCTGCATTCGCTTGCAATCTAGTGATGAAATGAGTTACTAGCTGTCCGCTGACATTTACGAGTGACATGATATTCCATCATTTTCCTGTTGTGTGTTGATAGTGAATGGCTATTCTTATATCAAGGTAAGAGGCAATAGTTTATTTTGTGTGTTGAGCAAATAATGACTATATTAAACTATATATTTTCGTGATCTATGTATAGAAAGTATTTGCTATCTATAAAATTTGGAAATGTTAGAGAAACAGGCATGTCATGTTATCAAGTACTCAGTAGCGCTTTAACGCCATGTGGCGTTAAAGGTCTACAGACAAAATTTTAGGTTATGTTAGTACTAAGGCTGACAGTACAGCATCAGCAGACTGTTCTGGCTAGGAGAGGTGCAAGAAAGAGCATCTGGTTGCATCTGAGCACGCATAAAATGACACAATAAATTGATTGTTACATGCGCTAATGTTCTTTGTACACGTATGGTTATCTTCAAAAGCCAGCGTTTGTAGCCGGAATGGGAGACAAATATGCCTCTTGGAACAGAGACTGCCATAAGTGCCAAGGGCTCTATGACAACTGCTGTATTCGTCCATTGGCTTGACCAATTCGCCCGATATAAGGTGGCAGGAGAGGTGGTGTTGATATTTGATGGAGCATCATCTCATCTGGACTCAAACATTACAAGTGCCACTGATAATTACGGAAACACATTGCATTGCCTTTCCAGTAATACAACACATGAGCTGCAACCCATGGATAAAGTACAACCACTAGCTGGATGTGTTTTATAACTGTTAAAATGTTATGTTTTATTTAACGACGCCCGCAACAGAGGTTATATCAGCGTCGCCGGATATGCCGGTGTGTTTTATATGTGAAGGAGATCGCGTTGAGAACATGTTATTATGTTCATATTGTGCGAGGTATTTAGATGATAAGTGTGGAAACATCAGGAAAATCACTAAGCTTTCAACTTACAAATGTTCAGAATGTGCAGTGATGATATTGGCTCAATTGCTTATCGAACTTTTTTTTTTTTTTTTTTGAAAACATTCATATTAAACTAAGGCAAATGCTTTTGTGTTTAATAACTTTCTACTGTATCACATCGTCTCTTTTTTAAAGTAAGGAGTCACTGGAAAACATATTTTCCTAATCCATCTGGTGTTTCAGATTCAGATCAAGAATCTTTCATTAGTATTGAGAGATTTTGTATCTTTTATTAACAGAAACTCAAATTTAGTTGCTTAGTTCAATTGTGTTGCTTAGGAAAAATAATTCATTAATAATTATAAGTGTATAGGTTACTATAAAATAGGTGGCGTTAATTGGACAACCTGTTCCTAATAACGCCAGTTTAAAAATTTTTCCTGTTTGAGTTCTAATTCTTGTTCGGTGTATAATATATCCATTTTCATTGTGCTATTTTGTAAAGATAAGATTACAGTTTCTATTTCATAATTTTCGTGTTTGTACATAACTTATTTCCAGAGTAAAAGTGACTGAAGTGTTAAGGTGGCGTTATTCGGTACGTGTACCTTATCTTGAATTAATGGGGAGAAAAGTAATTTAAAAGAACTCGTTGATATAATTATATTACTCATCAAATCAGAATGAAATTCGTGTTGTCTATGCAAGTGACACACATATACGAATTTTCGGAAAATTTGGTCATTATTGATTTAATACTTTAAGACAGATCTGGGAAATTTATGCGTTAGCTTGAGCGATCTTCAGGTAGCGGTCTCCTTCTATTCCTGCAATTGTGTTCATCGTGGACGTAAGAATCGATCGGTGGCGTGCAGTGTGTAAGATACATTTACATATTTTGTTGTAAACAGAAAATTAAATATAGTATTTATGTACAGCTGTCAAAAAAAAAAAAGTGGCCGCACTCGTGAACAGCGAATATTTTCAAAGTCCACTTCGGGTCGCGGCGATGTTACACGATGCATGTGCTTGTACAAGCAGTTCCGGAACTATGAAAGCGTTCCATATTTGCTCCTCGCAGACCAGGGGTAGAATGCTTGTTTAATGATTCAAAGGTTTTGGGTTCGGGCCTTCTTCAAGTTTTCATTTTATTTTTTAATCGTTCTTTAGCGATGTAAATGATATTCAAATTATCATTTATATCCAGTTATCGTTCTTGATGGATATCACGTTATTTATATTTTGTTATCGTTCTTTAGAGATATGAATAAAATTCAAGTCATCATTTGTATTCTGTTATCGTTTTATAAAGAGATGAATAATTATTACTATTGTAGCTACAGTATCTCCAATGGGGGTAGCCCTATTTTACATATGTATGTTATGGCTATAGTTTTATACACAAAAAAGATAAGCATAAAGAGAAATGGAAAAGAAAATTAAATTAGCTTACGCGATGTAAACAAAACATAAACAATCCGTAAATTAGGCATTGCGATTGCAAAACAAATATCAGTTATCAATTTGAAACATACAAAAACATTAACAACACACATACGTAACACTTCTATAACACAAATATGCAGCTTTCCGTACCATACATCATAAATTAATACACAATAGTCACACAGACACAATCAAACTATAATTACGACATTGCGACGACATCAAGCATCCCATAACTGACTCACATACATAACAAATCAAGCATCCGTTGCAACACATACACTTCAACATAGTAACCACACTTTTAAAAGTTACAAATTTGGCTCCAAGAAGAATAAATAGGACACTGTTACTAATTACTATTCTTCTACAATTTCTTAAATACATCTGTAATAAATCTGTGAAATTCCGATATGAATAATATTCACGTTTTTTATATTGTTATCGTTCTTTAGCGATATAGATAATATTCATGTTATCATTTATATTGTTTTCCTTCATTAGCATTATAAAATAATATTCAAGTTATTTATATTGTTATTGTTCTTTCGCAATATAAATAATCTGTATTTTATGTAAGTAATTATTATAACAGAAATAAACATCTTTCTTTGTAAAATAGGTTATTTTATTTAGATAATTAAATACGTGTTATATAATATCTTATATTAATTAAACAAACCGATATTTATCATTTATATTGTGTTATCGTTCTTTAGTGATACTGTATAAATAATATTCAAGTTATTTATATTGTAATCGTTCTTTAGCGATATAAATAACATAAATTTAATATTAGATTTGGAAAAATCCAGTTGCATAATACTGCTATTAGTTTTTCTTTTTGTATTATTACTTTATACTATGTTGAACCACAATAAAATGAAAAGGAGTAATGAGGAATTGAACCTGAGACGTTGACATCTAAATTCGGACGTTCGTCCGCTGAGCTACGAGGGCAAAAGTGTAGAAACATTTTCGGAAAAATTGGCCCAATCACACTCTAAGATTTTCTGATGATTCGTAGAAGCTAGTCCAGGATGCGGGGGGCAAAGGCTAATTGAGATTTCCCGATCTCTGATAGGGTCAGACATCCTGATAGAATTAATATTTAACCCTTGCCGTGACTTTCGGTGAAGTCCGGAGGCCCCAATTAGTCAAATCCACTCTCCTCATCTCCACGCTTGGGCCCCCTGGAATTTAATAAGATGCGAAAGAGATAGTGGTGTGCGGAAAGCAACGGGATGTTACCGCATTTAGGCCTATCGTTCCCAAGAAAAACTGCAAACATGAACAAAGGAAGCTTTTAATAGAAGAAGAAGGATTTTCTGCGGACCTCTGGAAAAAGAACTAAGGAAGGGACTAGTAAAGTGATTTGTGTGGAGTGTGGCATTGTATGGGGAAGGAACATGGACATTACGACGAAATGAAGAGAAACGAATTGAAGCATTTGAGATGTGGATGTGGAGAAGAACGGTGCGTGTGAAGTGGACAGATAGAATAAGAAATAAAATTGTGTTTGAAAAAGTGAGTGAAGAAAGAATGATGCTGAAACTGATTAGAAAGATAAAAAGTAATTGGTTGGTTCTCTGGTTGAAAAGAATAATAGACGACATTAGGTATGTGGATCATGTGCGGAGACTAAGAGGAAGGCAGAAAATAGGAAAGATTGGAGATTTCTGAGTTTGCAATGAAAGACCTGCCCATGGACAGAACACTTATGTATGTATGTTCAGAATGCCTGGAATATCGTGTCTAAAAACAGTCGCTATTTGCAAAGACTAGTCAATTCCATGCCCACTCGACTGCAAGATGATCGAGATAAGAGGAAGATAGACTAAATATTGAATTGTGGCTTTTTGTTTTGTTTTTTGAACGCTTAATTGTTTGAATGTTTTAAGGCCAACGCCAGTAAATTTGTTTTGTTTATGCCACGAAAGATATTTTTATTGAGAACATAATCTTTTTTCTTTCCATTTGCAGCCACAATATCATAATGATAAAGTCATGGCATAATATATTAATGAGCCTGATGTTAATTACTAAAATAATCGTAAAAGAGAAAGGAGCCATTACGTATAGTTTGTCTCTCTCAAAAACAGAACAAAAAAGAACATAAAAAGCACGTGGTTGTAGTCGAACGCAGGACCTCATGAATAAGAGGCCTGAACGCTACCATTATGCTATCGATAACACACAGAATACTTCAATTATAACTGTAGATATCAGGCAACGTGGTCCAACAACATGTAACATCGCCTGTCTCCGAATTGTAGCGAAGATACCCGAAGGGAACTTTGTTTCAGGAGAGCGGCCACTTTTTCTTTTGACAGCTGTACATGAAGGCGAAGCACGTCTTGTAGTCATTTGAATGGCACGTCACTGAACCTCTGCGTTGTTCATCGTTCCTATACACCAGCTGCTGGTTTCTCTGTGAGCGCGAGTGCGCTCAGAGAGAGGCTTACCTCCAGCCCTGCTTTAAGAGATAAAACAATTTTCACTACATTCTAACCCAGTGGTAAGCAGATCTTGAGATACTACCCGCCACACAGAGGAGAGTTTGTGTGATTGGGGAATCTACTTCGCCCCTTTCATGTGCAGTGGCGAACTGTAAGAGAAACATAATATAAGATATGAGCACACATTATCTCTGCCGTGTGTTAAGCGTGCTCTCATCAATGTTTTACAATTAAATTAATTGTACACATTTTTATTACAAGAAGTTGGTATAAAAATAAATGATAATTACCTTAAGATCCACGCTGACTGAGAAATGTCCGAACTTTCATCTAAACTAGTGAATACACTATGAATTGGGAAATACTAGATATTAATTGCTCATTGATTATATTTCATGTTAACACTTTGTTAAAAACATAAAATTCTTTAGTCACACGTTAAAAAGTATTTACATTTTTAAAAAAGGTATATACCTTGGACAGACGGCCCGTTTCGACGTGATGTTACGTCTTCATCAGTGTCTCCTGAACTACTGGTGATCTGGAATTCTGCGATGTGCATTTGTCGGTTGTAGGGATGGGAGTGTGTTGCTCTTATGGTGGGGGCTGGTTGTTTGTGCGTTATGACGTATCGTGACATCGAATAATGTGTCGGTGTTGAACTGTAATTGTGTTGTGTGTATGTTATTGTATGTTTATATATTTCGTATTGTTCTAAGATGTTTAACTATGAACTTTTTGGTGTGATGTGTAAAATTTCCATATCTGTTTCTATATTATTGTAGTCATGATTATTGTTGATAATGTGTTCTGCGTAATTTGATGTAATGTAAGGTTTGGTTATAGCTTTAATATGTTCATTATATCTTGTATGAAAGGATCTTTCCATCTGTCCTATGTAAAAATGTGGGCAACTATTGCATTTTAGTTTGTAAACTCCAGTTGAATTATATTTATTTGAATGTTTAATGTGATTATTTAGATATTTCTGTGTTGTGTTATTTGTTTTGTATACTATCTTGTATTTTAGTTTTCTGAATGAAGTTGCAATTTTGTGAGTATTGGTATTGTGATATGTTAATGTTATGTATTTATTCTGACGTGGTGTTTGTGTTGGTTTGTTCTGTTTTTGTTTTGCCTTTTTTATTAGTGTGTCTATTATGTTAGGGTTATATCCATTGTCTTGTGCTGTATATTTTATGTGTTTAATTCTTCAGTGTAGTTGTCATTGTTCATTGGTATATTGATTAATCTGTGTGTCATCCACCAGATATGAAATACCTTCTATTCTTCTCCCTATAGTTAGTACGACGAGACAAACTAATGTTTATTTTGTTAAGGAGACATAATACTCGTCACAGTTATTAAACATGTTTTAACAAATTCCCGTCACTAAATGATTTTGCGACTTCCCATGTAACTATGTAACTGGCAAGAATTTCCTTTTGTTTTTGAGTCAAGGCATTCGCCTCTTCTCTATTCTGATTTATCTAATATTTCGGTTTTTAATTTTTCTAGCTGCTCCATATGTTCCGGTCCTATAAATTGAAATAGAGAGAAATATAAAAGAAAATATAGAGAGAAATTTTGTTAAAAATTTGTGAAAACAGAAAATTATCTAGCTAATATTATTATTTTAGCTTATTGTGTAGGTATTAAATTTCAAAGTACGATTATTTATCTGTAATTAAGCTGTGGTTCTTATGGCATGTTTATAATGTCTGTGTATATTGCTTCTGTGCGTTCCTATAACGATTTTGGTGCATAGTAAGCATATCACGTTTTCTCCATGAGCACAACAGAAGAATTTTTCTTCCCAATTTACTTGGAATGGGCGTTTATAAGCATTCAACATCGCAAAAACAATCCGTCACATCGACTAAGGATCGCTTACAGATGGGGTGGAAGATGGTGGGAGGAACGTGACGTCAGAACCCTCCCCGCTACCGGATGTAATCATGATTGCCAGTTTGCCCGCGTCTGTTCTAACCTGTCAGTTTTGAACAATTCAGTTTTCAATCTCTCCTTAAATGAATTACGTAATTTAAAACGAACAGAAGGCAATAACATGAGAACTAGCGTACAACGCAGCTGGGTCTCTTACGAAATTTAATCGTAAAGAGATACCTCTTACATTAAAATAGTGAATCCGTTTACGACGTAAATCTGAAGTTGCAGTAAGGGTATATAGCCTGTAGAATGTTGGTTTACTAACAATATTTTATTGAGTTCCAAACGTTTTAAAATGTATAGGGTCAGAAAAGACCCCAAATACATTGCAACTATACTGTAAAAACAAAACCTTCAGTTCAATGTAACACCCGAAAATACATGGTTCTTTAAATGTTATTATTTATTTTTATTTACAGATTTTAATGTTTTCGAAATATATATATATATATATATGTATATATATATATATATATATATATATATATATGTCATTACTCACATATTAGCATTGTAATCTCCATTGTTTACCTTTTTTCAGATTTCCGGATATTGTGCTATGGACCTCTTCTCAAATGGAGCTGGACCGCAATGCTTGGTAGGAAGATATCCAAAATATCTATCACATAGTAGTTGCAGCTGTTAATCCATGCACTTCTTTCCTAATGTTGCTTTTCTTGTTAGAATGATTGAAGGCAGGCCATTTGGCACTGCGATAATTCAGTGTAGGCTTGAGAAACTTTATATGTGGATTTGAAGTAAAGTAACTTGTGTCTGACATACGATAAGATAGGCGCATTTAGAGAAAATGCGGTAGTGCGCAGTTGCCGCGTGACTCGTGCACACAAACAAGCTGTCATTCCCGCTGGCAAGCCACGCTGTGCTCGCTCAGTAGCTCAGTAGTGTCATTGACTCGTTGCGATGACATGTATTCTGTTCTCTTTACTTTATATATGATATTTTTGCTAAACAATAAATTGTAGATGTCAAACATACTTTCGTTGAAAATTTTAAAATTTCCCGAAACTTATTACATCTATGATTTACGAATTAGTTAGTCCACACCTGTGGAGTAATGGCTAGCGCGTGGCAGCGAAACCAGGTTGCCCGGGTTCGATTCCCGGTCGGGGCAAGTTACCTGGTTGAGGTTTTTTTCCGGGGTTTTCTTTCAACTCAATATGAGCAAATGCTGGGTAACTTTCGGTGCTGGACCTTGGACTCATTTCACCGGCATTATCACCTTCATCTCATTCAGGCATTAAATAACTAAGATGTTGATAAAGCGTCGTAAAATAACCTACTACAAATTTACTATTTAGTAGCAAAACTTCGTGCAACGGAATCACTGTTGAATAGAAAGAAACTGAACGTATAATTCTATTGAAGACATGACCCGACCCCGGAACAATTTTTCCTTTGAAATTATTCAAGTCTGCTTCAGAGGGAGTTATATCTGAAAGCCAAATTTGCATACTATTGGAGACAAATTGGACGAGATAGGTTCCTGCTTGGAAACCAGTTTCAGCGCGTGTGTGTGTGTGCGTGCGTGCGTGCCAATCTACATAGACCTACTATAAATAAATTGGAAGATGATATTTTCAAAACATCACAGGAAAAAAAAAATCACTGTGTTATGTGTGTGTGTGTGTGTGTGAGAGAGAGAGAGAGAGAGAGAAAGAGAGTACCAATCTACTATAAATCAGGGGCGTATTTTGCGGACTACCGGGGCTACCGGCGGTAGCCCAAGGAAATTACAAAAGAAAAAGTTTATAATATAACATAATGTAATAATTTTGTATTATTAGTTTTACCATAGTAATTAAAATTAAAGTAATTGTTAGATTTATATGCGCTCTCTAGTCTCGAAAAGAAACAAGTTGTCAAGGCGGCATCGCTGGAGAAACCGCTTGCTACGTGAGGTAGCCTGTGACCGTTTCGCTCACGCTGTCCTTCGCACAACTGCCCGTCCCCCCCTCTCCCTTCTGTTTCCATCGTGCACTGTAGGCGGGCGAGTTGCCGCTCTCGTGATCGGTTTCTTCGCAGGCGCGAAGCAGCAATACGCTTAATACGCTAGCAATTGAATGTGATTGTGTTCTTGCAGTGCATTATTTTAAATCTGTGATTTGTTCGAGTGTCTAAGAGTTATATTAATTGTGAATTATTAAGTTTTTAATTTCCCAATTAAGTGATATTGTGAAAAATATGGCAGAACAAGTTTCTGGAGAGGTTTGTGTTGAAAATGACTATGTAATAGAAGGTTTATTAAAAGTGCCTTTTAACCGTCGTACATACAACGAGAAAGTTGAAATTGTAAAAATGGAAAGACCAACTCCTGAGTTAAATTTGTCCATGGACGTAAAAGAAAAACAGCGAGAGTACACACGCCATTTCACTTCAACATCATATGGTAAGTGGAATTGGTTGTGTGGTACTTCTAAACTGTCTAAACTATTTTGCTGGCTATGTTTGTTATTTAGCCGCGAAACTAATGTGTGGTCAAAAGAGGAGTTTTCTAATATGAACTCCCTTCGAACGGCAGTCCTAGAATACGACAAATCAAAAGCTCATATTTGTAGTAGCATGAACTTTGCAAACTTTGGGAAGACAAGAATTGATTTACAGCTAGATAAGCGAAAAGCTCTACACATCAACCAACACAATGCCCTTGTGAAAAAAAAAATCGGGAGATTTTACTGCATCTTATTAACGCAGTCTGCTTTCTAGGAAAACAAGAATTGCCTTTTCGGGGTCATAATGAGAGTGTGGAATCAGACAATATAGGAAATTATATTGAATATTTAAGTTCCTTAAGTGAATTTGACCATTTACTGGCCAATCATCTTGAGAGTTCAACAGTATTTCGTGGTACTTCTCTCGCAATTCAGAATGACTTAATATTTGCTATAAGTGGGGTTATGATAAAGAACATAAAACCTTTTATGGCCATTGTTGTTGATTAAACAAGTTACTGCTCTAATCAGAGTCAATTGTCCACTGTTTTAAGATACGTTGACATTACTGCCAATGTTCAAGAACAGTTTATAGGATTCACAAATGTCAGTTCGGACAAAACTGCTGCTGCTTTGTTTCAGCATGTAGAAGGTGTTATAGCAGAATACAATGTCGGCAATAAGTTAATTGCACAGACATACGATGGTGCTTCAGTTATGGCGGGAAATATTAATGGCTTAAAAACAAAAGTTCAAGAAAAGTATCCTCAAGCACTATTTGTCCATTGTTACAGCCATGTTCTCAATTTAGTTTTGCAACAAACTACTTCATCCATTCCAGAATGCCGCATTTTTTTCAAAACACTGTCGGGTTTAGCTGCATTTTTCTCATCATCTCCTAAAAGATCAGAAAACTCAGAAACTCCCAAAAGTAGCACCAACTAGATTGAATTTTACATCTCGGCTTGTAAAATACAGTAAAGGAATACAGAGAAAAACGGACTGCTTTCTTTAAAAATATCATTTGTAATGACTCTGAAGAAAACTGGGATGATGCTGTAAATGTGCAAGCTCAAGGATATTTGAATTTTTTCACACAGTTTCAGAATATATTTCTTCTTGAAGTCTGTGCTAGAGTGTTCGCACATACAGATGTGCTCTACAATATTCTTCAGACAAAAAGTCTAGACATAGCATACTACTTGCAAGAGGTATCAAAGTTAAAAAAAAAAAAAAAAAAAAAAAACTATAACCGAGTTCAGACGTAGTGGGTTTCCGTCCATATGGAGTAATATGGAAAATGAAAATTCTTCAGCCAATACAATGGAACCACCATTAAAGCGAAGAAAAGGAGATGATGAATTGAAATACAGGCAGCTGTACTACAGCATACTAGATCGTATGCACATGGAAATTACTGACAGATTTTCTGATTATGGAAAGCTTCAGTTCACACATCTTCTAGATTCTCAAAAATGTTCTGCTTATAGAGAAAACTTCCCGAATGAGGCACTAAACAAATTATTTCAGTCCTATAACAGTCACTTTGATCAAGTACGTTTGAAAAATGAATTAAGTGTAATATATTCAGCAGAAGTCTTTGATTTTTCGAACAAACCTATCCATGAAATATTATCTGCCATATATGAAAACCAGCTGAACCAAGTTATTCCTGAAGTCCTTAAATTGGCAACATTAATTGTGACAATACCAGCTACGTCAGCATCGGTAGAAAGAACATTTTCTGCGTTGAAGAGAATAAAATCCTACTGTAGATCAACTCATACACAAGAACGTTTATCCGGCTTGGCACTAATATCCATTGAAAAGTCATTTCTACAGAATCTTTGCAAGTGGCCCAACTGTAATTTCAAGGACGAAGTCATCAACGTATTTTCGTCCCAATCAAGACGTCTGGAATTCACATAAATATGTAAGGAATTTTATTATAGGGATTTTAAAATATATTTTGTGTAATAATAGGGTCAGTGGTAGCCCAGGCCCTTAAACCAGTATACGCCACTGCTATAAATCAATTGAAAGATGATGTTTTCAACATCACAGAAAGAACTTCACTGTGTTGTTAGTTGTTATCCATATTTTTAAACGATGTAAGGCATGCATCTTAGCTAGGGACAGCATTTCGAGACTCACTATAAATTAACTGAGTGAGCAGTAAAATTTTGTGTTCGCAAAAACAATTGCTTAGCCGCGGAACGTCACAACGCCTTCCGCCACAAAAGCCATCACGAAGCGGAAGAAAATGTCCTTACTCAGATATCCGTTACCATATAGATAGATTTGGGTATCCTATTTTCGTAACGGTCACTAGATTTATACATCGAGCGTGGGCAAAAAAAGTTACGTCTCGTCGTAAGTGTCCCCAACTGATACCGATCCATGGAAGTACGCGGAACTATTTGAAATCACTGCCTGTGATAGATTTCCACGGTTGCGTGTGTCTGCAACAAATGTAATGACAATCTTCGGATCTACATACATTTGCGAGTAAACCTTTTCTAAAATTAATTAAATTAAAAGCCCGTATAGAAATAGGATACGCGACGATCACTTGGCATATCTTCTAGGACTTCGTACGTCATCATTTGTGTCAAATATAAATAAACTTGTTAAAAATAAGTGTTGCCAGAAAAGTCACTAAGAGAAATGTGAAGTACAAACCGCACGAAATCTACAATGTTCAGCGTTCATATTGAGGTAATTGGATTAAATTTCGTTATAGAATATGATAGTGCATTCAAGCAACCACTGAAACTCAGCAGACATAGCCTATCTTTGTAAACACGGAGCACACGATCACAACAGAACGTCGCAGCTGGTGGAAAGACATAAACCCACCCTCCCCTCTTCCAGCTGAGGTTGCGCATCACTGCTTTGTAGCTCTTTCCATTGCTTTCCTTCGATCTTTTCATCATCCCGCCTGAGACGATCATAAAGTGTTTCCTTTACCATTCCTCTTGCTGAATCAAATCTGAGAAGTAGATTTGGTTGGTCCATTATCGATCTCTGGAAAGTTTTCAATCTCAATTCCATGGATTCCGCAGTGACCTGAAATCAATTGAAAGACTAGTTCTGATTTATCCTGAATGAGTTGGTGAATATGTTCCCTATACATTGTCACTGTAAATTCAACTCGTGACGGATAAAATAGCTGCTTTGTAATCCACAAAAAATAGCTATTCTCCTATAATGTCTTTATTTCATAGACTCTAGGTCTAGGACATTTCTTTCCCGAAGTTAGTCCTACCAGGGCAGCCAGCTGTAGTTAAGGAGCTGCACAGTGGTCCAAAATCCATATTTAGGAGGAAGAAAGTAGAAAAATAACATGTGAAAATTGAAATGAAACCCTTAAATTATTTTTCCTATATAGGCCTAACTGAGTAACACTGAATTGATAATCTTAATCAGCGGAGGTGGCTGCAGAGCGAGATAAGAAGCCGGTAACATACCACATTTCGCCACCCAGCATTCTTGCTCAGCAAGTGCCGCGAGTCTGCCGTTTTCTTTTTGCTGTAGACTAACTCTGTTGTAAGCGGTCGATTCCAATCATATTTGGTATCAACATTTCAAATAGTTCTTTAGGTATGTAACACTATTTGTTTTTGTTACATTTAATGTTATTATAGCATGTCAAATTAGCATGAATGGACACGGGACAAAATATAAATGTAATAATTGAGTGCAGACTTGGCTAAAGTAGAGAAAAAAAAAACACTCTTTGTTCCGTCCCAAAATGATTTTCTTTCACTTCCTCGAATATTTAACTCTATTGTAAATGAAATCTTAAGGTGCGCAGATTTGCGGAAATAATAAATTATGCGCTCTATTCTTTCGAGGTGCAGTAGTGCAATTTTTCTCGATTACAATTATTTAAATATCTGTGAACCGAATCTGCTTCCGAAGTACAATTCAGGGAATCCAAGGTGACAGCTTGTTAATTATGAATCAAGTAAACTGAGTGCCCAAAAGGTACAATAGTACCTAAAATGTTACATTTTTCCCATAAGATAATTTATCGTTGGAGAGCAAGAGGATAAAGAATATGAGTTTTCTTTTTAACGAAATGAACATTGTCTTGATGAACTACTTATTAAATTAGGTTCTCATCGTGATGGTAATGAAAATTTAGAGAAAACTTACCCTTGGAAAAAGTCGTGGCTGCCCAAGAAAGCTTTTCCATTACAGCAAGAATGAGGTCGAAAAAAAAAAAAACAAACCAGAGAATTAGTGCTTGTATAGGTCTCGCAAGTACGGATTACCGACGGAAGGAATGCGAATCAAATACTGCGATAAGGTAGAGCGGGCGACAGGAAAGGTCACGAGATAACTTGAATGATATTCAAGAGCGCAGTCGGAAGGGAAATGACATCGATAGAATGAGTCTTGCGTTTGATAGTTATATTACGACTTTAGTTTGCTCCATTGCATCTGAATACGTGTCTTGTGTCGCACGGTATTATTATTTCATTCGTAAACATATGTTGCGCGTTTAATTAGCTTCGAATTTTTCTCTTGCTACGTTCTTTATTTCCACAGCGATGTCCTCATTTGTTCATCTTCTTGGAAGAGACAGTACTTCCATCGGCTCGTACCTCTCCCCCCTCAGCGTGCCTACAAACACACGTCAAAACAGACAGCAACGCCATCATTGGTTTTCGGTAATCGTTTCTTGCGCGAGCTATACACAAAACAAGTTTACTATCTGCAACTACTGTATAAAGTTTCACGAAAATCTGTTGGAAAGAAGAAAAGTTACTAATTTTGTCTAATTGCACCCCCTATAAGGGGTAGTTCCCCTTATATCAACGTAATGAGAGCTTCTATACAAAACATATATGCTACCTGTAACTACTGTGTAAAAGTTCATAAAATATGTTAGATAAGAGTAAAGTTACTAATTTTGTCTAATTGCGTCCCCCTATAAGGGGTAGTTCCCCATATACCAACTAGTGGACTAGTGGAAGAATTGCAATAATAAATTAGAAATAAGTAATGTCCTAAATGACTTGTACGAGAGGCATGTAAAACGCGGAGTCGGCACCGTATACTAATAATGTGAAGTGCCGCCTCAACAAAAGGATATTGCTTAAAGACAAATATATACATATATACACTTTATTTTCTCGAGCTGCTGCAGCGTATCCGTCTGTGTAAACATGTACTCAGGTAATTTTTCAGCAAATGCTTCATTTGTAACGATCCGTAACGTAGTTGTTGGCGCTTTTTTTTTTAAGAAAGAAAAGTTGAGAAATTCCACCGAACGTTGAAAATTAGGCATGTGCTTTTGTCTATACATCTATCTTAGTACAGAAAATATTCACACAAACAGTGGCAAAGACATGAGTAAGCTAGTTCGTCGAAATGTTTCATATTTATGAGTTATGTCTTCACTTGGCAATGTTTACTCCACATTCAAGTCCGCTCACGTCGTGAACTAATGTGTGGTACCTCTTGAGTGGATATGAGACTGCGCACGCCTGCTTTATTCAGTATTTGTGGGTGGAGCCAAATTTCCTTCCACGCATTCTCTGCGGTCAATATATGGGTGCAGGGACCAATTTACATATTTCCATTATAAGTGCCAAGAAAGTGTGTAGCTGAGCTAGTGGTCACGACCTTGTTGAAAATGCTTAATCTCTGTATCACACAAACGAGCCTTATGATACTTTTCAGGAAGTTAATAATCTATATAGTCTATAATATGCCTTTCAGCGTTGTGCATTAAAGGCGCCATGTTCGATTCAAGTTTCTCGAGTATGACGAAGTTCGATATTCGCCAATGTTCACCCTGCAGAAAGAGGACTCTTTTGTTTGTTCCAGCTTGTTATAAAAATATTCGCTGTTCTCCACTCCCACCCCTTCATGTTTTAATGATTTTAGCACAGATGTTGCGGTTAGATTTTTCATATCAAATAAGACAAAATTTGTAATGTCTTGGTTGCCTCTCTCATGTTCGAACATTGCAGGACATTAGTGTCCTCTGCTCTACTTTACTGGTGTTACTATATTATGTGTCCCGGTAATGTAAGCGGAAGCCAGCCAGAAAATTATTTGTAATTTGCAGTGTTCGAAAACAATTCACTACCAATGTTTCCGTAATGTATTTGTCATACCTCTGTAATTGTAATGATTTTGTCACATTGCTGTTATTACAATATGTGTAGAATTTCCCTGTCTGTGTTGATGTCTCTGTAAGTGTGGTTAGCATTTGCGACGTGTTCTGCATATGTGGAAGTGTTTTGTAATTTTGTTATGGCTATGATGTGTTCTTTGTAACGTGTTTGTAATACAGCCAACCAAAAAGTCAGAAACTAAACACACTAGAAAAATACGAAATATGTAGACACACAAAAACACATCCAAATGAAATTCTCAACACACAACTCAATTTCAGAACACACACACTCTTTGACTCCACATTACACTACACAAACACACTCCCACAGGAAACAAAACAAAAGGCGCCAAGATCAGCCACAACCAGTTCTGATGATGGCCAATAGCAGGCTTAAGCATGTTAACAAGGTAATATAAAATGTAACACAAGAAAGACAAATAATGCGTTTTCCGAAGTGATATAGTGTTAAAAGTTGTGTAATCAAGATGTATATATAGAAAAATGTTTGTTTTAATATCCCCTATATACCATATTCTTCTGTAACATAAGTTCTGAATGACCCTATATAACTTAATATGTAGCTATAAGAAAAGCTAAAATGTCGGCGAATAACACCAAAGGGATCATTATTCCGAAGTTTTAAGTTAGGCCTACATATTGTACATATTCTGGTGTATAATAAATATTTTGGCATAGGCCTATATCACGTATTTTACATATTTTGAAAGATTACACTTTTTTCGCCAATTTTTCGTCGACTTAACTCATAAGTTATACGTTTTAAACTTGTTTATAAAGTTTGTCCCTTCGTCTCTAATGCATAAACAGAATTAAATAATTGAAAATAATGACGCATTCTGTCAAAAAATGGATTTCTCTTTGCGATGTTAACATTTTGTGTATCCATTAAGAAGTAACGGAAAGAAGGAACAAATGCCAATGCGAAGGTTGGGCCATTGTACTGCTACCGCGGTGAAGGAAGGAGTTCAAATTACCTGTGAATATGACCATTTGGATCAAATATCCCGCGATCAGTTTTTCTGAAAAAAAAAAGTTCTTTCACTTTCCTTGAGAAGCTTGTTCTGATATCAGGTGATACAGCTAGCTACGTAGTCTGCTGCTATGACACCAGTAGCATCCGAGTTAAAAGATTGGATTTCAATTGTTGCCTTTACTAGTGACGGCAAAATCGTGCTGTGCAAAATGTGTGACAAACGTATTTAAAAACTGAACTTCATGTCACAAATAAAAAACGAGTTCCTCTTTTACTACCAGTGAATTTAAGGTATTCATTGACTTTTAGGAGAAAAATCCACATTTTTCCTTTCATGTCTTTCAATCTTTGGTGTCAACTAAGCACTTTATATAATTCAAACTTGAAAATCGAATTTGGGGGCCCAACGAGAAAATTAAAAAATAAATAAATACAAATAAAAAAATAAATAAAATTTTGGGCCGACCTAACTCCATTATAAATTGACTCGGGGTAAACCTTCTTTCGCGAAAATGATCCCCTACATATGGAGAATGTTACATACCAAAATTATATATTTATTTTAAACCGTTCAGAATATATGTCACATTATATAATCACTTTAGAAATATACATATATTTGTATTTTTAGGGAATAAAATAATTATAATCGATTCAAAATAATAATTTTGATTTACAACATAGCCACAATTTGATATTTCATTGAAGGATTTTGCTCAATTGGAAGTGTACTATTTGACCGCCGGAAGGGAAATAAATGTCGGAAAATGTGAAATAGGAGAAAACAGACACTGAAGATGGTGTAAGGTACAGAAAGTGTAGCGTGCTTATATTATAAATGCCAAAATAATTGTGACATTATTGAGGTAATGGGTACAAGTTATATATTTTTGAAAACTAGAAGAAGTGAGCTTCCAGATGAGGCTGAAACATTACTTATCAAATTTTTAAGAAATCTGACATTTTTAGAGTCGATAGTTACCTTAATAAAGATTTGAGCATGGAAATGTTTGCTGCAAACATACCGTTGTATAAAGTTGGAGTGCGAAAGTTTCAAGCATTCCTACGCAGATACTGCGACATCATTATTCCGTA
Organism: Periplaneta americana; assembly: GCF_040183065.1. Taxonomy (NCBI): domain Eukaryota; kingdom Metazoa; phylum Arthropoda; class Insecta; order Blattodea; family Blattidae; genus Periplaneta; species Periplaneta americana. Next base: position 116,080,618 of record NC_091123.1, read on the forward strand.
TGAATAAAAAATCCGGAAAAATTATTTGAACTCTTGCTACACCGACACAATGGAAACGATTAGAGCTTAACTTGGTAATTTCTATCTGCATATTGTTTATTTATTACATATCTATCTCCATATTTTTTTTTTTTTTGTTTTCAGCTACATATTTTGCTAATTTAGCTACATATTTCTTATTTTTGTATTACCGATGTATAAAATCCGTTCTCTAGTTATGAGTATTAGATAACATATATGTTATAGTTAACGAGTTTTTATAGTCATGCTGTCAGCGAGGTTCCAAGGCTATTATTTGAATTAATAAAACAATATTGCAGAATATAGACTATAGATATTTAGAAATGGAAAAGAACCTTGATTCTCTAATCATCAGTCACATTAATTTCTGGAATTGTGTCTGTCTATCCATTGAGAAACAAAGTTCTAAAGTGGATAAATTAAACTCTACGAATCTAACAGCCTAATTATAATTACAGTCAATGCTTCTCTGAACAAACTCTCGTAACATGCACTAAATAATTTGGCAGAGTTTTTTGGCATCGAACTTTAACGAAAGTTAAAAGTGCGCAATTTGACACTACTTTCATCTTGGCGTTAAGAAGATGGTTCCTTATGCACCAACATGCACGACCAAACTGGCAAGTTTACAGAAATAAAAAAGTATCTTACCCAACAGTTTCGTAATGTTGCATGCTTTGGCCCTGCCTAGTGAAAACTGCATTTATTTCGCCCTTGTATGTATAAACCAGCAATGCATAAAAATGCGTCGCATTTGGCATCCGTTTCCTATATACTAAGGAATGCAGCAGTGTGTGTTATGGAGAACTGTTGCAGAACCTTTTTCCATTACAAAACTTATGGCGATGAGCAACCTTCATGCACAAAATGATGCGTTAAATAAAATATAGTTTATCAATATCCATTATGGCTTTAATGATAAATCTCTCTGTTGAGTCTCTCTGTCGGTCTGACAGTGGATTTGTGTGTCTTCTGTTGGGTAAATCTACCGGTTTGTCAATCAGTATTTTTGTTGAGCTGTTTTAACTCCTTTCTTGCTCTATTTGTAAACCTCTTTATTGCTGTCTACGTTATTCCGTCAATTTGTCGACGTCTCCCTAAATCTCTCTGTTGGTTAATTTTAAGTATAGGCCTGCATCGGTTTGTCTGTAAATCTCTCTGTTAGAAAGTTTGTAAACGTCTTTGTTGTCTGTTTATCAAATCTATTTGTTTGCTTGTAAATCTCTCTTTTCAATGTGTTTGTAGGCTTGTCTGACAATTTTTCTGTTGGCCTGTATGTAAACATCTTTGTTGGTCTGTCTAAAGACCTCTCAGTTTGTCGATATATCTGTGAGTGTCTCTGTTGAATCTATCTATAGATTTGTCAATCTTTCTGTTGGTCTGTGTGTAAATTTTTTGGTTGGTCCATCTATCTGTTTGTCTTCCAATCTTTCTGATGGGTCTGTCTATAGGTTTGTCTATCAATCCTTTTTTTTTTTTGGGTGGGGGATCCATGTGAAAATTTCTTTGTTGGCCTGTCTAGTAGTTTATCTTTCAAACTTTCTCTTTCAGTCTGTCAATTTTTCTGTTGCTGTGTGTGTAAGTTATTTTGTGGTCTGTCGCTTAGGCTGTCAATCTTCCTGTAAGTCTGTGTGTAAATTTCTTTGTTGGTCTGTCTACTGGTTTTCCTTTCAATCTTCCTGTTTGTATGTAAATTACTTTGTTGGGTCTGTCTATCGTTTTGTCTATCAATCTCCCCGTCGGATCTGTCAGTTTGTCTTTCAATTTTCCTCTTGGGTCTATCGGTTTGTCTATCAATGTGTGTGTTATTTTGGACTATCGGTTTATCTGTCAATCTTTATGTTTGGGTGTCTACAGGTTTGTCAATTTGTAGGAATATCTGTAATTATCCCTGTAAGACATGTCTGTCGATTTTTCTGCCAATCTAAGCTCATCTACGTCTCTATCTGCAGATCTGTCAGCTTGTTGAAATATCTATCAATATATTCTTTAGAAATGTCTATTGGTCTATGTCTAAATTTCTTTGTTAACTTGTCGATCTGCAAGTTTGTCGGTATATCTGTGATTCTCTTTTTTGAATTTGTCTTGGTTTATATGTCAATCTTACTGTTTGTCTATGTTTAAAACCCTTTATTAGGCTATCTACAGATATATAATTCTTTTGGAACATCTGTAAATCTCTTCTATTAGACCTCTTTGTCGGTTTATCTGTCAATCTGTCTGTTAGTCTGTTCTGATCCTCTTCTTTTGGTTTGTCTATTGAATGTCTGCTTGTCAGTGTATCTGTAAATCTCTCTTTCAGATTTTTTTATTCGTCTGTTTGTTAGTGTCTTTGCTGAACTGTTTATCAATCTGTCAGTTTGTCTTCAAAGCTTTCTGTTGGGAATTTTATTTGATGTGTTTGTCAATCTTTCTTTATGGTCTGTCTATCGGGTTTTCTGTTAACCTTTCTATTGTCCTATTTGTAAATCTCTTTTTGGTCCCTCTATACATCTATTTGTAGGAAGATCTGTGAATCTCTCTGTTAGACCTGCCTGTCGATTTGTTTGTTAATCTCTTTGTTAATATTTCTGTGTTACTCACCTCTACTATACAATACCTTTGCTGCCCTTCTTAGAGCCGCGGGGGGGAAGCTACGTGTGTACCTATGTATGAGCTAGACTGGCTAGGGCTAGAGCCAGTAAATTCCTACAGTTATTCTAGAGAGCCAATAGTTATGTTATGATTAGACCGCGGAACTTCATGCAACTGCATGTTTTTATTTCAAAAAGTAAAAGTGGATCTTCATCGATCCTGGTTTTTACGTTCGAATAAAGCCAACTTTATTTCGCATAAATGCATATTTTTGGGATTTTTCCTTTTAAATGAATTTATTTTTATTTTCCGTATTCGAATGCATATAAAAATTGTTTCTTGTTTTTACGATTTATTATCTAATTTCAAGTTTATCTGTGATAAAAATAAGAATAATTTACAGGAAATGTAACAATTAGCCTATATGAGAGATAAAACAAACAATTTAGTTAATTACTGTTGAGGACGTGAAATTGCTGCGACGACAATGAATACTTGTCCCTAGTGTAGGCTATAAGTTGGGTCGTTTCCCACTTCAGCATTGGCTGGGTCACTGCTTGAGAATAAACTGCCTTCTGAAGGATGTACTGGGAGGAATGGTCAACGGGAGAAGAGTTTGGGGCAGAAGAGGATATCAGATGATAGACGACATTAAGGTACATGGATCATGAGGAGACAAAGAGGAAGGTAGAAAATAGGAAAGACTGGAGAATGCTGGGTTTGTAGTGAAAGACCTGGCCTTGGACAAAACACTATAAATGAATGAATGATGTATACATAGGCCTACTAGCCGTGTAAGTGTAATGTTTCGGGATCCAGGGCGAAAATACGCGTCGTCTAGATGTCATTCAGACTTTTACCACAGTATAGTATATACAGTCACGAAGCTCAATACGTAGTAAATATGCATCCATAGATAGTTGCTAACCACTAGGATCGCTACCATCGCCTCATAACAGGCAATACGAAATTGTACCTGTACAGTCTATTGTTCTTAGTACCCTCATAAACTCAAGCTTCGTGATTGTATATACTAAACTGTTCTTTTACTCTGATTTCGTGAAACTAAAAATGAAAGTATTTAGACACATGCGATAATAAAGTCATGAAACTGCTGCGAAGACTATGATTCTAATGCGCTTTGATTTCATATAAACAAAACTGAATGCATTTGAAACACCTGCGACAATGAAGTCACGTCTTGTCACGTCATGCGATGTTGAGAGATCGTTCTCAGTATTTAAATTAATTCTGACAGATAAGAGAAGAAATTTCAATGTAGAGAGCCTTGAGAAATTTTTAGTAGTTTGCTGTCATAATAATTACGCTAGAGCAAAGAAAGTAAAAAAAAGAAAAAAGTTGGAAACTTAGAACGTTGAAAATGTACAAATTAAAATATGTATGTAAAATGATTAATTAATACTTTCATAGAAAAAAAGTTTAAATAAAAATGATGGTTACTTTAAATTATTTTCACTCACAACACATTATTAAATCAAATAAACCTTTAAGTGTATTTTTCCTGCATATAGAGAGTATTTCAACTTTTAGTGCATATTTCAACAGTTTTTATTGCATAGTTGAATGCATATTTTCAGGTTTTTTAGTGCATAAAGTCTCGTGTTCTAGTTATGATAGACAAGACATCAAGGTCATTTCAACTGTAACTTAAGTCTGTGATCGTAACGTTATTCAATATGACAGAGGTTCCTGGGTAAAGAATTTTAATCTCATACTTTTTTGTATCTGAAGTGAAATAGAATAAATCATTCGCTTCTACTGACATGTAAGAAGTAATGTGAAAGATATTATATTACGCTGGACATACCGTTACTTTCCTGCTTTACGAGTAACAGAAAGAAGTTGTTACGTACGCGGCGACCTTGAGCACCGTTAATACAAAAAAGAGTTCCACTTCAAAAGGATTCTGTATTATGCTATACTAGAAGGCTGCAATTTGTCCGGTTGGCCTTTGAAAGAAATTGGCGACATCCTGGACGTTAATTGTTCGATCACTGCAGATACAGTTTGTACAGTTTTCTTCGTATTTTAAAACACTTTGAATATTTAATGGCTACGTCGCAATTTTTACTGCTCTAAATGCGAGGTTGGAACCACACCTACAGGTTTAGATTTCATAACCTTTAAATGCTGTTACTAACCGATTTCACGCATATTTACATATATAGATATACCGCTTATTGGAAATCTGCATACGTTTTATATGGTTACCTTTAAACAAAAAAATTCCACAAAAAGTTTATTATTATTACGTGGGTTAGCTGTGGAAATTAGTTTTAAATCAGAATTCTACACAAATGTCCTTGATGGAAAATGTTTATTGAGTGTTTTTCCGTTAGATTGTTGAGTTCACTTTCAACAGGAACAATATTTTCTTCTTTCTGAACCTATTTATTTATTTTTGTCTCTTTTCCCTCCTTTCTGTTCCTTTTCCTTTGTGTTCTTTAATTCCTTATCAGCTTCATTTTCATATTTTCTTGTACCTAGTTTCCTTTTTGCTTCCTTTCCTTGATTTATGTCTCCTTTAGAACTCCTTTGTTTCCTTAATTCCATATTCGTTGATCTGTTAATTTTCGGCTATAAAGATATTGTAAACGACAAATAGGCCTAGGCCTAATGTCAGTTGTTTAACATTTTAAAAGCAATTCGTTTGCAAAACAAAGAAAAATAAATAAATAGGAAAGAAAAAACAAATATGATTTTAAAGTAAGACATAATAAGTAACTTATAGGACATGTTTAACATCTGTATTATACAGTATACTGAGAATTAGTTTAAAGATTGTATGGAGATGAAACTTTGTTTATGATTCAGGAATTGTGACACATAACAATAATTCTGTAATCTACTCCGAAACTTTAATAATAATAATAATAATAATAATAATAATAATAATAATAATAATAATAGTAATAATAATAATAATAATAATAATAGTAATAATAATAATAATAATAATAATAATAATAATATTGCTGCTAAAACCACAAGGAAAGAAGTAACATCTATTTCAAATACCCTTTAATACTTCGAAATAATAAATATAATTCCATGTACCAAAATTTAATATTCAAACAATTTATATTTGTAAACAAATTTCATCCCAGAAAATCCTCTAGTAACCCCAGTCCATATTCAACCAGAATGTTAATTCTTATTCGCGTAAGTACGCTATTTTACGATCAATTGCCAACAAATGTTTTTATTATTGTTATTATTATTATTATTATTATTATTATTATTATTATTATTATAATCATCATCTGCATCATCATCATCATTATCATCATCATCATCACATGACTACAATATTGAAGACATTTTTAAATATTATATATATATATAAACTATTAATGATGTAGGTTGGATTATATGTAATGTATATATTAGTAATCATATTTTGTTTATAATTGAATTTTCTCTAAGAGAGTAGTCGCATTTTCTTCAATAACTTTTGTAATCCCAGTTTAAGTGATGGTGAAATTTATGGGATATTAAAAAGAAATAAAAATGTCTTGTCGAGAAAGAAGTCATTGTTCGGCCTTTATTTAAGATATTGAACTTTAATGAATACGGTATTGGAAACTTCTCAATTTTTAGTTTTATATTGTGGACATAGGAGAAGGATATAACATTATGAGACAACCATGTTCTTACTTCTCAATTTTTATTGCAAAGGAAAAGGAAAGAGAAGGAAATGAAGACAACATTGAGACTGAACACGTACTTTTTATTTATAGTCTAATATAAATAAATACAAAATATCACTTTCAATTTGTTTCTTTTTGCCGTTTGTTACTTATCACATGTTGAGGAGGACACGTAAAGAAGTGGTTCTCGGTTCCACTTCAGAAGCGTCTGGTAGCCTGAGATTGTGATGACCCACTTCTTACGTTCGCGCGAAATTCCCCGCGAAATTAAGTTGTCTGCATCCATACAGGTAAACTAAAACAATTGTATTCAATACAGACAAATCAATTTCAGTTCCCTGTACCGCTGAAGGAAAGGAGTGTTTATATTTACAAGATACTGGGTTGAATTTTATTGTTTTATAGAATTCAGGTTGTCGCCTCGCGGACGTATAGCTCTCATAGGCAGGGGTGACACGTCTATTAAAGACTGTGGCCGAAGATTGGCCGGTGGTTTTCGTGAAGTCTTTAACAGGCGTGTCAGCTAGTGATCGGCAGTTAACTGCGCAAATCAATGCGCAGTGTGATGTTAGTGGTGCGTCCCTGACACGACGCTTAATGTTTTGGTGAGAGTTCATTGATTTAGTGGATGTAGCCGACAGGGCCGACGCCAACAGGGCTCAGGCCAACGCCGACGGGCACGGCGGCATGGCCGATGGCGGGCGTCAGGGTCTTGCCCAGCACGGGCACGGAGGTTGGGACGCGGGCGACGTCGTGGTGCACGGTCTTGAACACTGTGGGGTGGTTGACTGCGATGCGCTCCAGCTTGGTGACGGGCTCCACCACGTCGATGTCCTGCACGGTCTCAATGGGGCGGCTGACCACCACGCGGCGGGTGGACACGCGCTCTCCTGCGGGGGCGGCGTGGGGTGGAGCGGGGGTGGCGGACAGCACGCGAGCCCGCACTGGGCCGGAGTCCCCCACGGGTGGAGGGCTGGGACCGGCGCGACCGAATCCTACCTCGGCGACTCCGCCGCGTGCGGTGAGCAGCTGGATGAGGCGCTGCTGGTTGGCCTGGTTCACTTCGGGGCTCAGGGCGCGGAGTGAGGGCACGACGTCGGGGGTGGTGCGGACGTTAGGGACCAGGTCCAGAGGGGCTCCGTTAGTGCGTACCTCGACAGAGGGGCCCTGGGGACCAGGGTGGGGGCCAGAGCGGCCGATGCCTGGGAGGGAAGGACCCACGGGACGGGCCTCGGTGTGGAGCTGGGCGCGAGAGCGGGCGATTTGCTCGCGGCGGGAGTTCAGCTCGAACTGGCGGGCCTGCAACTCCTGCTGCTGGGCATTCAGCGCGTGCTGTTCGGCGTCCAGAGAGGAGCGGGCAGAGAATTCCGGATTGTCTACGACCACGGACTCCTCATCCTGAAGGGGAGCGGAACCGGGGGCGGGCCCGAAGCCTGGGGCGGGACCGAAATCTTGGGCAGGTGCATCAAAGGCAGGGGCGGGAGTGGTGGACACGAACACGGGGGCGGGAGTGCTGGACACGAAGGCTGGGGCGGGTCCGACGGCTATGGGAGTGGGACCAACGGCTATGGGAGCGGGACCCACTGCTACGGGGGCGGCTACGGCGACTGGAGCGGCAGCGACGGGGCCAATGGGGTTAATTACAGCTGGACCCTTCTGGATCTTTGCGTGGGGTTCCTCGAGTTCGACGAGGGCGGATCCGGCGGGGCGCACAACTACGCGCTCCTCGATGTCGTAGAACTGCTTCTGGATGGCGGGACGGCGCAGCTGGAACTTGCGGGTCTTAACGGCAGGCTGGGCAACATCCACAACCTTCTGAATGACGCCAGGCTGGGCCTCCACGCGCGTGACGGGCACGTCGGCTACTCCGGGGACGTGGTGGACGGTTGGCACGGCAGCCACGGTCTGCACTGGTGTCACGGCATGGGCTACGGCTGGAGCGGCGTAACCGACAGCGGCTGGGGCGGCTACGGCATGAGCTGCGTAACCGACTGCGGCGGGAGCTGCGTAACCAACAGCAGCGGGGGCGGCTACGGCATGAGGTGCATAACCGACAGCGGCTGGAGCTGCGTAACCAACAGCGGCGGGGGCGGCAGCTACGGCTGGTGCTGCATAACCAACAGCGGCGGGAGCTGCGTAACCGACAGCGGCGGGGGCGGCAGCTACGGCTGGAGCTGCATAACCGACAGCGGCGGGGGCGGCAGCTACGGCTTCAGCGGCATACTGAAGAGGACCAGCGGCCAGTCCGGCGGGAGCTGGGCCGTCCAGATAGGTGACTCCGGCGGGGTTCAGGAAGGGCAGCCGAACCGAGAAGTGGCTACCACCCCCGAGCACCGTCTGGACGACGGCAGCTACCAGGATTAGGGTTCTCATTGTTCTGCAACACGTGGACACCATAAACTCATGACCGGGGTTCGACTGGGCGAGTCTTATGAGATACGTTTTACTGTAAAACTTTTCTTTTGCGATATCGTTCTGTTCTCTTAGTTTCATAACATATGTGTTTGTTTTAAAAGCGTGGTTAAATAAGATCTATGAATAGTTCGAAGTAATATTTTTAGGTTAGGAAAAATAACATATTCAAGGAACAGAATCACATAGTTCGCGGATCTGTTACGATGCAAGTTAGTATTTAGGATGTTACTTTTTAAAATAATATTTGCAAATATGTTTATTTATTATTTAACCGTTTAGAATTAAAAATATAGATAGTTAAAATAAAATTAAAACATACCAACAAAATAACAACGTTAAATATAGAAGTTCCACCAGAAATGAAATATTTTCAGTAATAATGATTTATGAAAACAAGATATAGTATCAAACTGCATCCAAAAGAAAAATATGAGCGTGTATAAATCTGAAAATTATTGATATTAAATTAATTGTAACTAAACGTTCTGCTTTGTGTTCATTTCGGGTTTAAAAGTCCTTAAATTTGAATACATAGTCAAAATAGGCTAATTCTGTACAATGAAATTCAGTACAAAGGTTACGTTAAAGACAGAGGCATAAACTATCCTTTAACTGATACCTGAGTTCTATAAACATGAAAAATCTTAAGTAAAGTTTGGAGTGGTGAATTAATTTTATATCTTTTCGCAAGCTATTTTATGACGTTAAATTATTTGAATTATAACCTCATCTAACCCAACCCAAAATACATTAAGTTAACTTATTTTAAGTAATGAACAAAACCAAAAATAAATTAGTAATTATATCTAGATACTTGTATAGTATTTTAGTGCAGATTTTTTTTCCCACAAAGCTGTATCGTAAAAATTAATTGAGACTAGTAATAATAATAATACTAATAACAATTCGATCTTAAAATAAACATTCTCGTATTTTCAACTTCAAAATTTGAAGCTGCAGTTTTAACGATACATAATAGACATGGTCGAGAATTGAAGACCTTAGAACAATAAGTGGGTTATCGACTAAATGTGGCATTTTCGGATTTTCAAACTTTCTTACTATTCCCGCCTCATAGAATCAGAATCTGTCATTGCTTCTCTCATAAACCCATTTGTAGTATTAGAAACTGAAGTTCATGTAATATGCTGTTCCAAAAAATAAAGTGAATAAAAACTTTGTTTTTGCTCTCCCGAAAAGTTGCCTTTTGGTTTATAACCCACTTATTGTACTGAGATCTTCAATTCTAAAACATGGACGTTCATCCAATGTTGTGTTTGGAAGACAATATTATTCTAATCCTTGTTACAAGAAATCTGCCGTACGTTTTTCTTGTTCTAGATTAAAATATTTTTTCAAATTTGAATTTAACGCTAATCTCGCTTTGAATACCCTACAAGGATCTTCATAGATAAAGCATGTACATTTTTCTAAAATTATGGCTACAGAGTGTAAGCTGTGCTAAAGGCAATAGCAATCCGAAAGACAGAATGTTTTTCTTTTATTATTGCAACATTCACCAAAATCCTACATGTTTTTAATTGTGTCTAACGAAAGATAAATTTTAATTTCCATCCCTTTCTCTTCTACTGCACTTTTCATTTGTCTGACACTAAATAAACCCGAGATACAGACCGACGTCTTTTGTCACCGAGCAAAGTTGAAACAAAGAGAAACACTAACAAAAATAATAGATGTCGCTGTCAACAGGCACTCACCACTGACAATCCTTCTTGCTTGATCGTACAAGTGAATGTGTTGGGGTTCTTAGTTTGGGGGGCTTATATACACACGTGGTCAGGTAACCTCTGACACATGTCCCCCTCCCCTCCACGCCCCACCTACACGCTGTGTTTGGACCGTTCAGTTCCTCAGTTGCGGTCTATTAGATCTGGGTCGGTCGTTGTAACATTGAGGGGTATAACAATGTATATTGATATAGTGCAGCTCAACTTTTAACTGGTTGGCCAAGATGCAAAGGAAAAAAAAAAACGCTACTCACGTTATACTGTATCCGAGCTAAGCCACGCCTCTGTCAGGGATCGGTGAAAGGGCGTGTGTGCTATATCTCAGTGCTAACAGGAGACACTATATTCAGCGCAGGTACGCTGCTGCACTCTCTCATCATACTCGCGGAGATGTTCGGTAATTTGGCTCCTCTTCTCTGCAGGGATGTCCAAAGACATTAACACCTTTCAGCTGCATTGATAGTATTTGATTAAAGCCTTGAAGTAAATGAAAGATTAAAAAGCAGAAAGAACGTAATTGAAGTATTAAATTAATAAGAAAAAGTGACAAGAACGTATATCCAGCATATGTGTAACAAGAACTGTAGATTATAAAAGAAGGATAATTAGGAAGAACCATAGAAAGATTAAATTATGTTCGCTAATTTTCAATTGAGATTCAGAGAATGTATGAAGGCAGAGATCCCATTCGTGACCTCGACAGAACTGTAGAAGGTTATTTGATGATAATCACGTCATTGCCCCCTTCTACTCCTGGGAATAAAACGACACTCAATTTTATAGGAGACTCAGTGGTACCTGGAGCAGTTCTGAGAATTATGACTAGGATTATTTATGATCAGGCAGCGCATTTTCGTTCCCAAACAAGTTAGGAAAGTTATCGGTTAGTGTATCCTGGAGTTTCAGAGTTCAAACTCTAACCTTAAAATATGCTTATGTCAGGACGCTACGAAAGGTAAAACCTAGTTCGGTACATAATAATAATAATAATAATAATAATAATAATAATAATAATAATAATAATAATAATAATAATAATAATAATAATAATGAGCATGTCAACTGTAAGTGTGATTGCTACTAATTAAAATGGCCTGTCCAGCTACTTTTTAACCACATAAATGCACTAACATTGCGAAACCAGCGCTCTACAAAATATTAATGCTACATATGACAGGAAATATAATTAAATCGATGATAATACTGAACTAGTAGGCCTACATATATAATATATATTATAGAACATAATAGTAAACATTAATATACATTAACTGTATATACTCTACAAATACAATAAGATAAACAATTAATTCATTTAACAAAATCAGCTCCGATACGGTAAACAAAAATATATATCCTGACATTATGAAATTCATCTTTTACCATAACTATCATTAAAAATTTGTTTAACCTAAGAAAATGTTCTTCCTACGTTACAAGACGTTACAGTAATACAATTGTAATCAAAAATCAATATACAAATTAACAATAATTACGTTTTACACAATATATACAAAATAAAGGTCAAAATGAAATAAAATATATCATAGATTGATAAATTAAAATAATATTAACACGAAAGTCAGAATGAAAATGCAACTTACTCAGTATTAGAATCAGATCACAATTTAGTCTTAACTTGGTGTTTTAAATATACATTGACGATGGAGTGCTTATATTGTACTATGATTCATAGTCTTTTAGCGCCTGTATTGTACTATGATTCATAGTCTATGCGTACCTGCTTACAATACTACCACAGTCTAGTATATTAAGTCACGAAGCTTGAATTGTGAGGTGCTAGGAACAATGGACTGTGCCGGTACTATTTCGAATTGTCTGTAATGAGGCGATATTAGCGATCCTAGTGGTTAGCAACTAACTATGGATGCATAGGCCTATTTACTACGTATTGAGCTTCGTGACTGTATATACTAGACTGTGATACGACCCTGCTTATGCATCCATGGCTAACGAGCAACGTTATGCATCGACGTGACGTAATATATGTACCAGAAGAAACTACTCGATCAGCACTGTACGTTTGGGAACACAAATGCGCTACCTGATTATGATGTAACTGACAGGCGAAATTGAAAAAAATAATAATAATAATAATATAAAGACCAGGATTTTTTTGAAGTTTTTCATTTGATAGAAATGTTTAGCTATTTCAATTTACACAGTATCCCTTGTTTGAGACCTTTATGCCAGAATTGAAGTGTTCTCTCGAATATGAACTTAACCGCGACATTCAAATATTTCTAGAGGGAGCTGTGTTTGTTGGAGGATAATACAATTTTGTCAGGATGGGAATGTGTTCTAAGTTGGGATGTGATTTTTTTGGTATTAATAATATACACGAAGTGTGGTAAAATTTTCATTTTATGCATCGAAAATGCAAATCCCTTAATGAAAGTCCAAAATTAAGAGAAATACTGTAGGCCCTAATTCCGCGAATTATTGAAATAGAAATCCACGAAATTACTTCGTAATCACGATATTTTCAACAAACACCAGGTTTTATGGAGAATTCGCATGGAAAATGACTCTTTCTTGCAAATAAAATGTGAAAATTTTCTTCATTATAAAATAAAGATTAACACTTCTATATGATCATTCAATATTACATACGTAAGGTTATTCAAAAGTACACATCATTCTGAATCACTGCCACAACTAATTAAACAATTTGGTTTACTTGTAATAGAAAGAAATGAATGAAATTTTATTCAGAAAAATATTTTTTATAGCCATGTCTTAAGACAATATTCACGGTGTTTGGGAAACCCCACATTCTTCTCCTGAAAACGTACCTATGTGATTTCTTCCCCTTTATTATTACTACTACTATTATTTCGTTGTTAAATTTAGCATTAACGCTTTAAAATCTCTGTTCATACTCGTGTGTGTAGGAACTTTGAGTGTATCAAACAGCCAGATCACTATTGTTGAGTTTCTGTTTCTATTGTCCTAGCCCCGAGATGATACAAATTAATCCCATCCGAGCTTTACCAGTCTTATTAAGTACACAGAAGATGACTTTCTTGGAAATAACGAAACCATGACTTTTTAAAGGCTTCTATTATTTTCACTTAACTATCTTAGCATCGGAAAGAGTCGTAATGTACCCCTTCCAAAAAAGGCTCGATTTTCACAGTTTAGTTGTCGTGTCACTCCTGATGCACATGACATCATTAAAAACTCGTTTCCAGAGATCGGAAACAACCTTTCTTTGGCTATTATACATGTTTCTGTTCAGTTTCTTCGTTTCTACAACTTACGAAGTATAAGGGAATTGTTTTAATACTGAGAAACGTGGATTTCTTGATTGTGACAAAAATAATCGTTTTTGTCATTTCCTGTATCATAAATGTTTTGGTGTATTTTCTGTCTCTCGGGCGAACGGTATTGTCGCAATTAAGATAGGTTATTACGCTATATGCCCGAAGGTTTCGGATTGGATTTAACCTGCAGAATTTTTTCAGAATTTTTCCTTATGTCAGTGACCTTATTTTTTATTTTATTTTATTTTTTTGGAATGTAGAATTTTGAATTTTAAAAATAAAACAACATATGTCTCAGACTCAAGGAGGATAGGCTACGAATATTTAGCTTCTATTTAATTCATCCTGCTGCACACAGGGCTTGGAAGTCACTCAGCCTCTCTGAGTGGTCAGATCTCCGGCTTGTCACGTAGGCAGGCGTCCCGGTCAGGTGTGGGATTTTTCATTGAAGATTTAAATGCGACAGGCTCATATCGGTAGATTTACTGGCATGTAAAAGAACTCCTGTGGGACAAAATTCCGGCACATCGGCAACGCTGATATAACCTCTGCAGTTGCGAGCGTCGTTAAATAAACCATTTTTTTTTTCATTGAAGACTCCATAGTGACATTTATGGCGTACAAAGGGTTTTTCTCGGGATTCTCTCGTTTTTGCCCACATTAGGAATCTACATCATTACGTCACCATTCCATAAGTTAGTATTCCCCGATCGCCGGCTTGCGACGCACAGAGTGGGCTGGCCAGGGACGAGAGGTGTTGCCTTCTTGAAACCTTGGTACGCAGCGAATCTTAGTGCAGACAGCCAGTGTAGATTTGGGAACGCGTCTAGCTTGAGGGTTAGCGCAATAGATCTTAACAGATCGCTAGGCCATAGTGTCCCCTTCCCGTAAATTCCATTCCATTCCACTCACTCAGCCTCTATGATAAATAAGTGTTTCCTTGGATATATAGGCGACCAGCCAGCACGTAGGACTGACGTCATTACTGCTACTCAGTGCCGTTGATTTGTGAGCTAGCAGATTTATTATTCCTCGCTCTACGGGCCTTTCGAGGTCCGCAATGGGATAGCTATGCTTTGCTTCTGTCTATCCATTTTTATACCGCCATTTCGTCGTACTCAAGACCAACGAGTCAATTCAATCAGGATGTATGTACAGAGCGTCTAGAGATAGAGCGGACTTGCCGGCTGTTTACATGTAAATGTGGCAGTACGCGCGGCAGCTCTCGCCCAGTCCAAGGCCGCCGCGGTCCACTCCATCTCTAGACGCGCTGTATATTACATATGGATTGGAAGGGATCTTATTACATTAATTCACAGAGATAATAGATCAAGTCAATAAGAACAAGTATTGCCAAATAAGGTTTTGATACGGCCAATAGTTTTGAGAATAAGTAAGTCATTAAAAATTAGTTTTTTTTTATATTATTTATTTATTTAACTAGCTGGCTAGCGAGTACAAATTAAAATTATAAAACAAAAATGTTTCTATCCACTACCGTAAGAGCCAGGCTCGTGTACGGAGTGGTCTTAGCCAATAGTAAAACATTAAATATACAAGGACAGTTTACTAAATACAGTAAGTAACTTAATTCAACTCAATAAACAACACACAAGAGCAAAAAAAAAAAAATAAAGAAGAAAGAAAAAAATAGACAGAAAAATACATTTAATATAAATTCACAATCAGACAGAAGCCAGTGATATTCAATAAAGACATGAATATAGTCTACAGAAATAAAAGGTAAAAAATACACACATTTGTTAATATTATGTATCATGAATAATTTTATAAATTTCCTTTTTAAAAGCTTCAATTTTAAAATATTTTAAATTTGGAAAATGGTTTGTAATTTTATTATAAAGTCTTAGGTCGAAACTAGCACCATGTTTAAGAGCTGCACTTGTATGACATTTAGGCTCAATTAATGGGAAAGTAGGCTTCTGTCTTCGAGTACGATATTCATGTTGATTAGATTTATGTTTTATTTGATTTCTATGGTAGTAAGTTAGTAAACTATATTTATAAATTTGTTCAATAGTTCATACTTTAAAATCCGTATAAATTAAATTTGTTGGGTAATCCATATGTTTGGTTGGACAAATTTTTATTAATCTTCTGTGTAATAAAATTAATGGATTAAGTACAGATGATACTACTCCACTCCAGTTTATTATACCATATTGTATCAGTGATTGTATTAAAGCTAAATATTATCCTCAATGCCTCCTTAGTGATAAAATTTCGAGTATTATGAATTTATAAATTGTCTGATACGTAATATCTGTAAGTTATAAGGTAATAATCTCATATATGCTCTATATGCAGTGATTGTAATGAGAAGACTGTTACCGCGAAGCCGTAATCCCTCCAAAAATGTAGACAAGAATATGACATCGTTAAATAACCATTGCATTGTTAAAGACAGTACACTTTATTACTTCATTATTCGAGCATAGACGTTTCTCGCAATCATTAGGATTTCCTTAAATCCCTGTCAAATTTTGTGTTAGCTAACATAAGTCTTCATGATCCTCATGTAGCAGATCACATACAGTATACTGAGATGTGTTGCAAATTTAAAGAATCCAATTATCTTCGCAGAGCACTGCTATCAATTACATAATTAAGAGGCTGGGTGTTCAAACAAGTCCTTGCACAACTGACCTCAGTGTCGTCGGAGTTACCTTCGTTATTTCGTGGCTAAGAACTCGAGGTACTTGACCAGTACTTGTAGCCGGAGGGCATCTTGTTGGGAAGAACACTTTCTCTTTAAATATCTCTTAATTGTTGGTTTGTCCGTTTCAGGTCGTGAGGCACCGTTCTAATATCCGTATTGTCGCTGTCATTACAGCAATATGGAGCAAAGGAGTACCACACACGAGCGATGGAACAAGGTGATGGTAACTTCACGATATCTGCTCTGGTATGAATTAATAACTAACTGCTATTAATCGTGAGAAAAAGTTTCAACTTGGACGCTAAATTAATGGACGGCTGAAATAGTTAATGGGTTTGTCAGGAATAGATTACACTATGTTGTAATTTATTTTTCTTATTGATATTTGTGTATTTATGAGGCCTCGCCGTCCTCATTGAATAATCAATGACTATGGGTAGTCATACTGTACTGTAGATACCTATTGGAGAAAAATTCGTTCCGGCAGCTGGAATCGAACCCAGGACCTCTCAGCTCTTCGTGCTGAGCGCTCTTTTCATCTGAGCTATACCGGGACCCGATTCACGGCGCCGGCAGAACTCTAATCCTTCCTATCATCAATGGCCTACTACCTGTATTTTAAGGCTCGTCTCCACTATTAAACATTTAACAACAACATGTTAAATGTTAAATTGTTTACCGTTAACATCCCAACATGTTGATTGAACGTGTTAATGCTAATTTCATTTAACAGTCTGTCCACACTGCTAAACATGTTAAACTTGACTTTCTTTGCATAGTCCACCATAAACAGTCTATGAAATTTTAATGTAGATCAGTGGTCGTCAGCACTCGCTGAAATGTGCAAAGGATACGCGGTCCTGTCCCGTATGCACTGTCGTGCAACAGGGAGAGATAGAGAGCATACCCTCTAGCAGCTACGGAGTGCACCCTAGTGCACTGCGTTTTCCGCGGGTAAGAGAGTCTAGCCCCAGCGTGCTCTGTGCTGACGACCCCTGACGTAGATAATCTCTTATTTTCAAACCTTGGACAATCGACTCAGATGATGATTTGACTTTTGTAATTGCCTCTATTGCTTGTTACAAGGCCTTGAAAAGGAAGAAAATGAGAATGTGGGTGCGGCAATATCTTAGTAAAAGACACAATGCAGAAGACATTCCAAACGAGCTTAAAGTTGAAGATCTTTTTGGATTCAAAAACTTGCTGAGAATGTCAGAACATGATTTTAGTATAGTGCTTGCAAAAATACTTCCTGTTACGTCAAAGAAAGACACAATTTAAGAGCAGCCATTTCATCTCAATTAAAAAAATTACAGCGCGATTGATTGACTATCATAGGACCTACGACATGATAGATGTTAAAGGAGCGGGTAATATCGTAGAATTATTCTTCCTGAAGTTTTACGAACGTTAACATACATCGCCAAATACGACCATTACTGACGTCAACATAGTATTAACGTTTAGCGCATGACGAGAGTGCGAAAACTGTCTATTGTATTCTCGAGAACTATTAAATAATTCCAGTTCACTAAAACAGTCGGCCTTCTTTGTTTTGTCTCTGTATTCTTTTGCAGACACATCCCACAAACAAGGCCTTTCTATCAGTGCATTAATTTTATTTTAACTTATTATCTTTCGTCCACTCCATTACTTCGTACAACTTACAGCCAACACTAACACAATGATAGTATAAAAATGATCAAGATACGCGCCACAAAATCGGAAGCTAGTTGTTGCTAAGGAAACTGTACGAACTTTGCCGAACTGTACCGATGATGCACGAGCAAATGAATTAAAATGTTTTCCATTCCTGCTGGAAAACACGCCAACATGTTAAAAGTGTTAACTTCAAATACTGAGTCAACATGTTAAGTCAATTGAGACTTAAAATGTCCATATACATGTTAAATTCAACATGTTATATTTAACATGTTGTTGTTAAATGTTTAATAGTGGAGACGAGCCTTACATACAAGACATAAATGTAGATAGTAGTTTGCTTTGGATCCAGCAGGTGGAAACAGCAGACGGATATACATACTAGGTTCAAAAAGTTCCCGGAATTTGCTAGTATCATAGAAACAACGTACCTTAAACACTATTCTACAGCATTCCCTTCAAAATAATTGCCTTCCGCAACAACACACTTTTGCCAACGCGTGTAGAGTTCCTGGAAGCAGGCCTGCAAGCCATTTTGTGAAACCCGTCTTAGTGCTCTCGTCGCGTTTGCGATAACCTCTTCAGCATTGAATCTCCGTCCTTTCAGATGACTTTTCAGGCAGAGAAATAGAAAGTAATCAGGTGGTGAGAGATCAGGAGAGTATGGTGGATGATCAAAAGCAGTTATGTTGTGCCTGGCAAGAAAATTCTTTACAATAATTGCGCGATGACCAGGTGCATTGTCATGCATAAGGAACCAGTTGCTTTCTACCCACTTTTCTGGACGTTTCCTTCTCACTGCGTCCCGGAGGCGAAGGAGGATTTCTACGTACAATTCTTTCGTTACAGTACGACCTTCTGGAATGAACTCATGGTGGATGAGACCCTGAGAGTCGAAGAAAACTTCCAACATAACTTTGCCTTTGGAAGTGTCCCTAGGAAATTTTTGCTTCCGAGGAGATGTTTTCGATTTCCACTCAGATGACTGTCGTTTAGGGACTGGGTCGTACAAGTAGCACCAAGTTTCATCACCAGCAATATTTTTTTTTAAGAAATCACCATCTTCATCAGCCATACTGATCATGTCCCCAGCAAGAGTCATTCCTGTTTCTTTCTGTTCTGCCGACAACATTTTCGGAACTAACTTCTGAGACACGTAATGCATGTTGAGATGCTTGTGAAGAACATTGTGTACACTTCCGACTGATATTCCGACCTCTGCTGCTATCTCTTTTATGGTTTTACGTCGGTCGTCCCTCACAACATTACGCACACGCTGAGCGATTGCTTCATTTGTTGCAGTTGTTGGTCGGCCGCTGCGTACGTATCGCGGCCACCAGAAAAGCGTTTATGCCAGGCATACACTTGAGTTTTTTTCATTGCTGCTTCGCCATATGCTTCTTCCAACAATCTTAATGTCTCTGCAGGAGTTTTGTGTAACAAAACACAGAACTTGATGACTGTACGTTTTGTGAAACAAAACACAAAACTTGATGTTTGTACGTTGCTCTGTGGACATAGTTACAAAATGCGACGAACAAACAAAACACTATGATAAACAATTCCCTACAACTCAAAACCAACAATCGCCATTATCAACAAACTTTAAGGAAATGACATCATGAATGTTACCAACAAAACAAATGTATAATATTCCTTGTTATATATTAATACGAAAAATGGTAGTAAAATTCCGGGAACTTTATGAACCCAGTAGTAGAAACAGTTTCGTTTGTCTTTGTTGAACGTGAACTATGACGTCAGGTTTATAGTGTTACGAATTTAAACCTGTACTCACGCTCAGAAGATATAAAACGCCCTGCTTCTAAATCTGCAGTTACTTCTTCGTTTTAGACCATGTGATCTGTAACGATAATCTAAGAAAGATGCCCTTGGTCCCTCCATCAGTGTTCTGGTCCTCCTTGTTCTCTGTGTCTTGGTCTACATGCTGAGGCTAATCTTGGAAGTCTCCCCATTTCTATTCTTTGTACATGGCTCTTCCACTGTTGCTGATATTGTTGAATTTCTTCGGTTCTACAAGGAACTTGTAATGTTTTTTGGATATCTATGTTTCTTTTGTGGGCCAGCCTCATTATATCCAAATAACGATCTTAAAACACGCATCTGAACTGCTTCAAGTTTCTGTGAATTTTGTATTATAAAGGAATAAAACATAAAAATAAAGAAAAACCTAATAGCAATATTTTTTCCCATGTATATAAAGAATAATATATGTGAATATTAATTAAAAATAATGTAAATTGTCGCGCAAGGGACTTCTTATAGGCTGTGAAGCGATACAGTATTTTATTTATAGTACATTATGCAACGAGCCTATAGTAGTAGTAATTAAGACGCGAGTATGTTTGTTTATGAAACGAGCGCAAGCGACCATATTTCTAACTTGAAATTATTCATAAGTATTCATGTTATGGTTATGTGAGGAGCAAACTGACCTTCTAAATTGTGAGATGTGCGCAGACGCGAAAGTATTGATTTTTTCCCAGGAACGAACGTCATTGACCGTGATATAATCTAAAGAATAACATGAAGATTAATCTTGATATAACCTGGAAATTGATTTAGAATTTAAAAACGAGATGACAAATTGAATTTATCTGAATATTACTTACAATTAACGCTAATTATTATAGTAACAGAACATAACCTTCTGCGACAGTATTGGATTTCCAGCCTCCGTGACGTTTTGCTAGTTATCCTTCGATTGCATATCCGAGAATAATCGATACTTGTTCTTTTATAATGCTACAACGGTGGATTCTCATTGGCTGAACAACTGAACTATAATGAATAGGTGTACTTTAATGAGGTGCATTAAAAGGCTACTACCAGGTGTATAATTACTACATTTCGGCATGGTCGAGCATAAAGATATTAATAAAATGCAAACCACTTATCATACAACGATGAAATTTTGCACATGTGTTATTATTAACTAGATACACCAGTGAAGTTTTGTGAATTTAGTTTTAAAAACATGGAATTTTATAATTACCAGGTGAAAATAAAAGTCCGATTCAAACGTGCGAGGAAGATAAAGAGAATCAGGATTTTGATTCTAATATTTGTACCATAGCGTGGTCCTCTTATTCATTTAAAGCTAGCCTACCACATTTCCTTATTCCTATCGGAAACCAATGTAATATTTGCTTAGGCCATCTATTTTCGTCCGTACAATTTTTGTGGCTACACCATTCTAAGATATTCTCAAATTTTTAGTAACTGAAGACATGATATGTATGGTTTCTCAAATCATCTTATTTCATGGCATGGTAATAATGATAAATGTATATTCGGTATGGTTTTCATCTGCTTATGTAGGACAATATTATAAGAACTATAACAATATTTAATAAATACGTAACTGAATGAATGAAGTGCATTTATTTATACGTAATAGATACAAACACAAGTAGGCCTATGCAGCATCAAAGTGAATTCCAACTGCAACAAAATGAGTGATTAATACTCCTTCATAATCATAAACAACAATAAACAATATTTGAGTGGGTTCTGTTCTTGTGTACACTTTTTTTTTGTCCTTAGATTATTGCTGATAACAATCACTGCTTATAAAAACTAAATTAAATTATTATTTTATAACTTACAAATAAAACATATGATAGGCTACATTACTTCATCTCATACTATCTGCTTACATTAGCCACCGCTAGGGAAGCAGAATACTAGCAGTGTTACTACTACTTTTCGACTGACCTATGTTTTACTTTTTTTTTTTTTTTTTTTTTTTTTTTTTTTTTTTTTTTGGATGTGATTTAATTCACTTCGTAATTGGCCGTAGCTAATCTGTACATCTAGATTTCTGAAACTTCCTGAGTCCGATCATGTTGATGAAGGCCGTCTGGCTGCAGTAGTGTTGCACTCAATAATTTATTAATTACAGTTCGGCGGAAGCTAGAATTCCTAGGTGTGTAAAATTACACGTAATTATAGAACAGTTTGACGGAAAGAGAGTTGTAGACAAGCATATTGCAATTTCTGTAGATATGTTACGTGAAATGCTTTGATGACTAAGATGTTCCTAGTTAGTGGCAAGGCTAACTATTCGATTCTATGAAGAAATGTGTACGCTGTGCCGTATCGACTACTCATTCACTTTTAGTTTGACTGGTTGATTCATAACACATCCAGTTATAATCGTCTCTGCTTTTTTTCTGTCCGAAGACGTGAATAATTTCATTTCTAAGGGAATTAGACATATGAACATAAGCTTGAATTCAGTAATACTGTGATAGTTGAGAACTATGATTAACAGTGTTTAACTTTATTCTGGATGAGAAGTAATTTGTTAAATTTTTGCCTGACTCATTTCTGATTCAGAAATACAGTTTCTTTAGTGTCATAAACCCAATAAAATGAACCTCCCATTACTTCTTACTTTCTTGATTCGCTTTTACTCCGAGAAGTGGGACTGTAGAGTCAGAGTCGGAAGCAGTTTTGGATGGATTCGGAAGCAGTTTTGGATGGGTTCGAGGCAGTTTTGGATAGAGTCGGAAGCAGTTTTGGATGCAGTTTTTAATGGAATCGGAAGTAGTTTTTGATGAAGTCGGAAGCAGTTGAAAAGGTAGATTCCAGACTGGCTTAAGTCCAAATGATAAGTTGTGAGAAAAATGACAAAAAACTGGTACAATAAATTTGACGCCCTTAGATCCGTTTGAAAAAAACATATGCAGACACTAAGCCAGTACTTAAGAGAGTCTGTTAAATAAACTTACACAGTTATATATAGGCTTGAAAAGGCTGAATTAAAACGTGAATAAAGCAAGTTGAAATCTTAAAAAAAAAATTGACCTAGGACACTTTGTAATCAACCTCTTTAATTCTGGATGGATTCGGAAGCAGCTTTGATGGAATCGAAAGTAGTTTATGGTGGATTCGGAAGCACTTTTTGATGTAGACGGAAGCAATTCTGTATGAAGCTGGAAGCAAGTCTGCATGGAGTCGGAAGCAATTCTGGATCGAGTCAGAAGTAATTCTGGATAGAATCGGAAGCAATTCTGAATGGAATCGGAAGCAATTTATGGATTTAGTCGGATACAGTTTTCGGTGAATTCGCAGTCTGCAAGAAATGTACCTACACAAACCTCAAAATAAAATCTTATATGATACTTTTTACACGATTTTGTTATTCTGCGACTCCGATCACGGGATATCTTGAAGATTATAACAATTTATTTTCGCTAGTCTGTGACTGTGATTTCTTCCGTTATTCTGTGACTCCGATGATAAAATATTATGAAGATTGTTTTATAAATATATTCTATAGTCTGTGACTCTGACTTTGATATAAGTAGATACCGGTACTATTTTCTAAGAGGTACTGAGAGGCTACTTGTAAATATTGTCGATACTCTGTAACTTCGACCTCGATATAGGCTAAAATATTTTAAGACATAGGCCTACCGGCACTTTTTAAATGTTTTGTTGCTCTGTAACTACATTATAAATACTATCATTACTTTGTGACTCCGACTCCACATGAAATGTTTTAGACATACAAACGTATTTTGGTATGTTTGATGTTTGTTGCAGAAATTCCTTCAACAAGAATCGGAGACTATAACTTACAAAGCATTGATCCCATAACGTCTGTCTATATTTTAAGAACTAGCCGTACCCGTGCGCTCCGCTGCACCTGTTAGACATGAATATAAAGTAATTACATAATTAAAATAGGACGTTTGATCCAGGGAACAATCGTGTTTGATAGAAGGATAAAACGTTTAATATGTTAGGCCTACTTAATTTAAATTGTATTCAAATAATTAAAATGCGGTCATTTTAGTCCAGAGAGCACTCATTTGTGCAATGACAATTCCTTTAACATGTTTCTTATTCATTATTACATGCAACCGTAGTTTAATGAAGTTTGACATATCTTTTAGTTTTAATGTGTATACTTTATATTACTTGCTATATGTTTCAGAAGTTACTGTAATAACATTGTAGAATTATGTCCATCTAGAGAAACTACACTTTCCAATGGTGAAATAATAATTAAACAATAAATTAGCTTCGATATTACTTCATACAAACACAGAAACGTTCTCTTAGGCTATGTTTAATAGCTTTCGATTGTTGCTGTCCAAGGCCCCTTATAGACGAAGTCATTTGTTTTTATTTCAGTACAGCACCTCAGATGGCATTATTGTAATTTTAAAACTCATTTATCTCATTAAATATCAGTCCTATCAAAATTTTGTATAGAATACAACTTATCGGAAATTATTTTTAAAGAAACTTTTGTTATGTAATATTTTTCATGAAAATCAATAATAAGCGATATATTTCGATTTATTTAATTCAGGCCTCCTTATAACCTCCCTTCTAAATAAAGTATTTTGAATGCTATATAGCCTAAAATCTAAGTTACAACGAACTTAATTTATATTCCAATTTTCATATAAATCGATTTAGCCATTATCGCGTGAAAAGGTAACAAATATCCAGACAGACAGACAAAAATTTCAACAAAGCGATTTTCGGTTTCAGGATGGTTAATTATACATGTTTACATCAATTACTTTTGGAAAATCGAAAATTACCAGAAAAATTTTGTCTACAGATTTATTATTAGTATAGATGTGTCTCTTATAGAAATTTCATCACTTCATGAGTTTGTTTTCCTTAGTGTGGCATCTCATCGCAATCGCATTTGTTAAATTCAGTAATACACTTTATATTATCATACTTAATTAATTAGTATACTTTGTCTTATGACAGACCATGAAATGTATGGTAAGTTCAAAATTAAAATTAACTGGATATAACGAAGTATGAAATCATCGGCGGCTCACAAAGCAAATAAAAAACAATTAAAAAATTTCTGAAAATATGTTAGCCTATATCGAGTTTGGAGGAACAGAGTAGCGAAAATTTATAATAAGTTACTTGTCAATGATGTTATATCCATGTCAGTCCCTTAAAATATGTTATATCCAGTTTGGAATAAAATGTATTTATATCGAGGTTTGAGTCACAGAGTAACGAAAGTATTTACATAATACCGGTATATCTTAATATAATCGAATGATTGGTTGGTGATGAAATATCTTATGGCAACCATGTGCCTAATGGTATGCTTACCAAGATTAAAACAATATATCAATATTATAAGATCTGGGAATTGACGTAAGAATTGGAGTTGAAAGTTTTATGTAGCAACTCCATAGTCTTGCGGAAAAGTCATTAAATAAAGGGTCTTTATGGATTCTATTGAGGCATACAAGAGACAGGGTGATTGTTTTGTGGAATACTGTACCAGAAGAAAGTGATGTGGCCATCACAAAAGTTCGAACGTTTATTATCACCGGAAAGACGCAGTACAACAACTTAATTCTGTAGGAGATTGAGTGAAATACGGAGCAGTTCTGAACGTTATGGCAATCATCTCTAGAAATAACTTAATTCCCAGTGATTTTGTTCAAAATAAGAGTTTTATGTTTGAAAAGTTGTATTAAGACATAATTATCCCATACGCTGCAACGTAATTCCCAGTGATTTTGTTCAAAGTAATAGTTTTATGTTTGAAAGATTGTGTTACGACATAATTATTTCATTCGCTGCAACGAAATTCCCAGTGATTTTGTTCAAAATAATAATTTCATGTTTGAAAGATTGTGTTAAGATATAATTATCTCATTCGCTCCAACGTAATTCCCAGTGATTTTTTTTCACAATAATAGTTTTATGTTTGAAAGATTGTGTTAAGACATAATTATGTCATACGTTGCAACGTAATTTCTAGTGATTTTGTTCAAAATAAGAGTTCTATGTTTGAAAGATTGTGTTAAGACTTAATTATGTCATACGTTAAAACGTAATTCCCAGTGATTTTGTTCAAAATAATAGTTTTATGTTTGAAAGATTGTGTTAAGACATAATTATCTCATTCGCTGCAACGTAATTCCCAGTGGTTCTTTTAAGATAATAGTTTTATGTTTGAAAGATTGTGTTAAGACATAATTATCTCATACGTTGCAACGTAATTCCAAGTGATTTTGTTCAAAATTATAGTTTTATGTTTGAAAGATTGTATTAAGACATAATTATCTCATTCGCTGCAACGTAATTCCCAGTAGTTTTTTTAAGATAATAGTTTTATTTTGGAAAGATTGTATTAAGACATAATTATCTCATTCGCTGCAACGTAATTCCCAGTGGTTTTTTTAAGATAATAATTTTATGTTTGAAAGATTGTGCTAAGACATAATTATCTCATTCGCTGCAACGTAATTCCCAGTGGTCTTTTTAAGATAATAATTTTATGTTTGAAAGATTGTGCTAAGACATAATTATCTCATTCGCTGCAACGTAATTCCCAGTGTTTTTTTAAGATAATAGTTTTATGTTTGAAAGATTGTGTTAAGACATAATTATCTCATTCGCTGCAACGTAATTCCCAGTGTTTTTTTTTAAGATAATAGTTTTATGTTTGAAAGATTGTGTTAAGACATAATTATCTCATTCGCTGCAACGTAATTCCCAGTGGTTTTTTTTAAAGATAATAGTTTTATGTTTGAAAGATTGTGTTAAGACATAATTATCTCATTCGCTGCAACGGAATTCCCAGTAGTTTTTTTAAGATAATAGTTTTATGTTTGAAAGATTGTATTAAGACATAATTATCTCATTCGCTGCAACTTAATTCCCAGTGGTTTTTTTATGATAATAGTTTTATGTTTGAAAGATTGTGTTAAGACATAATTATCTCATGCGTTGCAACGTAATTCCCAGTGATTTTGTTCAAAATAATAGTTTTACGTTTGAAATATTGTGTTAAGACATAATTATCTCATTCGCTGCAACGTAATTCCCAGTGGTTTTTTTTAAAGATAATAGTTTTATGTTTGAAAGATTGTGTTAAGACATAATTATCTCACTTGCTGCAACGTAATTCCCAGTGGTTTTTTTTTAAGATAATAGTTTTATGTTTGAAAGATTGTGTTAAGACATAATTATCCCATTCGCTGCAACGTAATTCCCAGTGGTGTTTTTAAAAGATAATAGTTTTATGTTTGAAAGATTGTGTTAAGAGATAATTATCTCATTCGCTGTAACGTAATTCCCAGTGGTTTTTTTTAAGATAATAGTTTTATGTTTGAAAGATTGTGTTAAGACATAATTATCTCATTCGCTGCAACGTAATTCCCAGTGGTTTTTTTAAAAGATAATAGTTTTATGTTTGAAAGATTGTGTTAAGACATAATTATCTCATTCGCTGCAACGTAATTCCCAGTGGTTTTTTAAGATAATAGTTTTATGTTTGAAAGATTGTGCTAAGACATAATTATCTCATTCGCTGCAACGTAATTCCCAGTGGTTTTTTTAAGATAATAGTTTTATGTTTGAAAGATTGTGCTAAGACATAATTATCTCATTCGCTGCAACGTAATTCCCAGTGGTTTTTTAAGATAATAATTTTATGTTTGAAAGATTGTGCTAAGACATAATCATCTCATTCGCTGCAACGTAATTCCCAGTGGTTTTTTGTGAGATAATAGTTTTATGTTTGAAAGATTGTGTTAAGACATAATTATCTCATACGTTGCAACGTAATTCCCAGTGATTTTGTTCAAAATTATAGTTTTATGTTTGAAAGATTGTGTTAAGACATAATTATCTCATTCGCTGCAACGTAATTCCCAGTGTTTTTTTAGATAATAGTTTTATGTTTGAAAGATTGTGCTAAGACATAATTATCTCATTCGCTGCAACGTAATTCCCAGTGTTTTTTTATGATAATAGTTTTATGTTTGAAAGATTGTGTTAAGACATAATTATCTTATGCGTTGCAACGTAATTCCCAGTGATTTTTTTCAAAATAATAGTTTTATATTTGAAAGGTTGTGTTAAGACATAATTATCTCATACGCTGCAGAACAATGGAAAAATTCTATCATGTGCGTAAAATTTACCGAGATATTGACATAAACCCTTGGTTTTTCTGAACCGACGCATCCGACGTGCGAGGTGCGAAGCCCGCCTCGCACAAATTCGGACTACATAAGAGATAGTGGGTGGTTTCTATAGCTGCGAGATGCGAGGTCTGCGCAACACAAGATAGCAGGCGATATTTCACATCTTGGGCATATTATCCTGATGATGGAGACTGTAAATAGCTTCCAAAAACATCGGAGGTATGAAGTGAATACACGCAAAAAAAATCTTACGAAGAGGAAATTATTATTTTTAATTGAAACTTCCTTCATCAAGGTAGATATGGAACATTGTGAAATAAAATTCTGTGTTGGATATTTTAAGAGGACTTTGCTTGTTGTTGCTACCCAATCATAGCCTATATCATACCTGCACAAACAGTTCTCAACGAGCGCGCGCGCTCATTCGGAGCGGGAGAGCGGTGTTTACCGCTCGCCGAAACGGAGAGGAAGATACGTCAGAATGACAGACTTGCTATAGGTAGAGGAGAGGGAAACGACCACTCAGTTATCTAGTGCAGTGCAGTGTGTAGGCCTATTCTCAGTAACTGTTTCACGTTGCTTACCTACTGCTACAGTACAGTATGGAGGAATCTAAAAGACGGAACATAACATTTAACGATTTACAGCTCGAACTTATTGATCTTCAATGTGACCTAAGGGCTAAAGATCGTTTGAATAATACTACTAGCCTGGTTGCAGGCCTGGCCTATATGATGGGTGCTGTGTTATTACGTAAATAAAGTTGTTGATGTTCGCGAATTTCCACAAATTCAGGCAAATCAGTTCATAAATTAGTTGGAATAGGGCTGTCTTTGTGTGTCTTGCGTCTTCTGTGTAATATTGTAACATTATGCAGTTGAGAGAAATTGAAACCTCGGTGCAAAAACCGGTCAAGTCCAATGTTTTTCAAAATCGACATTTAGTATGCACTGCATAAATAAATATATGCTGCACACTTTTGTGCAAGAATCCGTCAAGTCTGACTTTTAGTTACATCTCTACAGTTGAAAAGGACTTTCACTGATTTGCATAAGAAAACAGACATCTTCCCGCTAGATATAACGTAGGTCAATATTCTTTCTCTACAGTTCTGTATTTCAGTACCGTTATTTCATGTAACTGTGGTCCTGAAACACAACTTATGGTCCACAATACAACCATTCAAATTTTGTACTCCATAACTTAGTACCTCATTTATGTATATTTTTCCTGTACTGTAGTTTGAAGTCAAGTCACTGTAGCTATCTACGAACAGTCGATGTTACTTCTACAATGTTCTTTGAATAGTTGTGTTCTAGGACCATAGTTATGGAAAACGACGGTACCAATTTTAACTATAGCTTTTATCCCCAATATCAGATACTAGTAGTGCGTTTATCTGGTGATCCAGAGTAGCATTCGGGAGCGGGTTCGATTCCCGCTTGGGCTGATTACCTGGTTGGGTTTTTCCGACATTTCCCCAACCGTAAGGCAAATGTCAGATAATCTGTGGCGAATCCTCGGCCTCATCTCGCCAAATACCATATCGCTACCACCAATTTCATCAACGCCAAATAACCCAGTAGTTGATATGGCGTCGTTAAATAACGAAGTTAAAAGAACTATTATAGGCTTACTCTTATTGGCTGCACTGAACACTTTAAACTTTAAAATATACTGCAATAATAATTGTGTGAAAATATATAATATACGTATTATTATATTACAATATTATACACGTGTATAGCCTACATATATAGCAGTGATTAATCCATCAACGGGAACTCACATGAGACTGAAGTAAGTTTCGTAGATTTGTTTTCAAACATCACAAAGAAAACTGTTTCATTTTCGGGAGAAAAAACATTGAAGTCCACAATCTGAAAGAAATTCTATGGACGAAAGAGAACTAACAAGAATATTGGTAACCACGTAGAAAACTTAGTAATTTACTAAATTATCGCGTAAAAAAGTAGTTTGAAATTAATGCAAATTCAATTTTTTTGGAAAGTTGTTTTTATCCCCTGTAAAATTTTCATTTCTGGACTTGACCGGATTTTGAACCAAGGTCTTCAATTACATTGTGAATTGTGCTTCAGTCAAACCACATCCACTGATACTATTTCTTGAAGGGAAATTTACTTTGACGATACATAATTCACCCAGTGAATCAAAAACACGATCTGGAACAATTATTGCAGGGTAAAGTTGTAATAGGTCTACCTTGTTTTAGCTATTATAAACTAATTGTTTCATTTTTAAGTACTGAAGTGTATTGAGTATAAATGAACACGTTATTTGAGAAACCCCTCATGTCCAAAATCTTAAAATTTTCAGGAGAGATAAAAAACTAAATATCTCTCATATGAAAATAATATTATGGAAATATATATTTTTCCCTTGGGTTTACGGTGTAACTACATGTTTCAAGTTCATAATTGAGGTTTTAACACAAGTCAGTTCCTCAGAAAAATTATAAATTTGGGACATGAGGGCTTTCTCAAATAAAAGATTAAATGGAAGTTATGTCATTATTATTGAAGCAGAATGCGATTGAAGGTATTGTATTGTTATAAAATATTAATACACGTATTATATAGGGTGCAGCAGTGGGATACAATGGTTTTTATAGCCCTGTTGTGAGACACTCAGGACGAATTGAAAGGAAACAGATATACTGGAACTAATCTAGTACAATGCAATTTATTAATGTTTGATTACTTTTTAAAAATTACATTTCGTAAGTAGCCTCCACGGCAACGAATTCATTCCTGCAATCTGCTATGAAAGTTCTGCATAACTAGCCCGAACAAAACAGGTTCGATGGCACTAATTTCGTTCCTTATTTTTTGTTTCAGCTGGATGATGAAGCGAGGCTTGTTGCGATACATTCTACTTTTGAGAAAGTAATCAACTGCAGTCAGGTCAGGAGATCTTGGCGGCCAGGCAATGTCTCCAAATCGTGAAATTATTCGTCCTGGAAACATGTTTCGCAATCAGTTCATTAAATCATGAGCATTGTGCGCTGATTACTTCCTATGGAGTTCTCTCAAAAGTAGCATGTATCGCAACATGCCTCGCACCATCATCCAGCTGAAACAAAACATAAGGAACGAAATTAGTGCCATCGAACCTGTTTTGTTGGTGCGAGTTATGCATAACTTTCATAGCAGATTGCAGGAATGTATTCGTTGCCGTGGAGGCTACTTACGGAATGTAGTTTTTTAAAAGTAATCAAACATTAATAAATTGCATTGTACTAGATTACATCCAGTATGTGTTTCATTTCAATTCGTCCCGAGTTCCCCACAACAGGGCTGTAAAAACCGTCATATCCCACTGCCACACCCTATATTTTGTTGTCTAAAATTATTGGTATCAGTCAATAATACTGTGAAAAAAAAAATTGGTTGATAAGAATTTTCTATTAATCAT
Source organism: Periplaneta americana (assembly GCF_040183065.1). Lineage (NCBI taxonomy): Eukaryota > Metazoa > Arthropoda > Insecta > Blattodea > Blattidae > Periplaneta > Periplaneta americana. The sequence goes on from NC_091123.1 coordinate 116,112,073, forward strand.
CCTTAGTTAATGTCATACTACAGCACTGTCCAGTTATATCAAATCATACAAATGCTATCAACATATAAATATGTAACTTTTAACATTACTTATTTATTTATGGCTTTTAAGGAACCCGGAGTTTCACTGCCGCCTTTACATAAGCCCGCCATCGGTCCCTATCATGAGCAAGATTATTTCAGTGTTTAAAATCATATCTCACCTCCCTCAAATCCATTTTAATATTATCCTCCCATCTACATCTCGGCCTCCCTAGAGGTCTTTTTCCCTCCGGCGTCCCAACTAACACTCTATATGCAATAAATTCTAGATTCGCCCATACTGTTACATGCCCTGCCCATCTCAAACGTATGAATTTAATGTTTCTAATTATGTGAAATGAAGAATACTGCAACTTCATCCCTCTTAGCCCCAAATATTTTCCTAAGCACCTCATTCTCAAAAATCCTTAACCTCTGTTCCTCTCTCAAAGTGAGAGTCCAAGTTTCACAACCATAAAGAACAACCGGTAATATATCTGTTTTATAAATTCTGTCAGGTTTTTTTTTAAATATACTGGATGATAAAAGCTTCTCAACCGAATAATAAGAGACATTTCCCATATTTATTCTGTGTTTAATTTCCTCTCGAGACATTACCAACATATAAATATTAAATTTTGTAACATTTTGAAAGCTATTCCAAAATCACAGAAAGTGATGTAATTGAGAAAACCCTCATGTCCTGTACTTGAGGGGTTTCTCAAATATATGTATTTTTCAACAGGCTCTATATGGTGCAAGAATGACTAAACTTGAGGAGTTTCTCCATAAAACGATATATCGACCCCTAAAGATATTATATGAAACTTATCTTAATTTTGAAAAAAAGTGGACATGAGGGGTTTCTCAAGTAATCTGTTCAAATGTGTTAAATTTTACCCTAACTTATCGTCTTTCATTCATGAACATTTAACAGATTAATACACTTTTTTGCAACTTAAAGGTTTCAATTTTGCTCGCATGCACACGACACGCTCATGTCTTTTATCTTTGTCATTACTCTGCGTAACGGACAGTCCGAACATCTTATCCAGTCTTCTAAATCTGACACGTTTATAGACACAGACACAAAGGGACTGCCTGATGTGGGAAATAACACTACTCCGAACGCCCACCTGAAGAGACATGTATCAACACTTGACAACGGATGTACGCGCAAGTCCTAAACAAGTTACTCCACAGTCGGAGTTCAACTTAATAGTTAATTCAAAACACATGAAGTTCGAAGATTTATCTGCATAGAGACGAACTATAAATAATGTATTCATTGTAGATTCAAGAATGTTCTAACAGTCGGTTGGACATACTTGGCGCATTACGTAAGGAGTCTTTACACAGATCCAAGAATTTGGAGAAAGAAAGCTTCAAGGAAAAAACTACGCAATTAGTTAGTCTACGTGCCTGGCGTACATTGAAAGTGTTTTCCTAAGCATGCATAAGTGTTAAATATGTTAAGGTACTTGTAGATTATTCTTATATAAATATCGCATAAATGTATTCACATCTGGGCTGTAATTATTACAAAATTACAATATTTTAGAAGAATTAAGAACTCTGATTTAAAATACCATCATCATCATCATCATCATCATCATTATAATCATCATCATCATCATCATCGACTTCCTGAAAAGTACAATATGTAGCTAGCCCAAGATCTACTACACGGTCTTACATAATATTTTGATGCCAATGTTTTGCAGAGCTACCCACAGATTTTCTGGCTATTGGTGTGTAGCTATAAACAACTTTTGGGATCCTACTAATGCTCATTCTTGCAAGATGATGTATCCAATTTATTTGAGCCTGAAGGAAGTATTCCGAAAGTAATTTCGTTTTGAGTTCTTCCAAACATCAGGGTTCCTTTCCAGATCCTATTTGGTATATCTTGCTGTTCTGCATATGAATTCCGTTTCACAAACTGTTATTCTGCTCACGTGAGATTTATTCAATGTTCATATTTTGCTAACTTACATTTGTGCTAACAAGCAAACATTCTCATGGGGGCAGATAAACAACCTATTTTTTTTTCCTTCCACCATGTTAATAATGTCAAAACAAGTGCTTATATAAATTTTGGCCACTCGAGCGCAATTACAAGGGCCGTAAAAAATAAGTTTCCCTGGGGCCGTTTACAGAAAGAAAACACAATGTCATGGGCAAAATGTATTCGTACAGATACTAAAACTGTTGAGCTATTTTTCAACATATTTTCCACCTGAATTGAGACATTTATCATACCATGGGATCGACAGAGAGGTGCATACAGACACTGGTTCCGATCCCTGGCGGCAGACTTCTACGACCCAGAGATACAAAAGTTGATCCCATGGTATGACAAATGTCTCAATTCCAGTGGAAAATATGTAGAAAAAAAGCTCAACAATTGTTGTATCTATTCCAATAAATCATTCAATGTAATTGTGTCTCTTTTCTGTAAACGGCTCCAAGGAAACTTATTTTTACGGCCCTCATATTTGCGCTCGAGTGCCCAAAATTTGTATAAGCACTTCTTTTGACATTATTAACACGGTGGAAGAAAAAAAATAAAATTTTTATCTGCCCCCATGAGAATGTTTCCTTTTAAGCTTTATAACACGTCTATTATATTCTGACAGCTTTTCTAAGAGGAATGGCTTCATAATTATGCTAATAATTTCTGTAGTTCTGGTATATCTCTTACTTTTATCTGGTAGCGTATGTCTGTTTCTTCAATAATAGAGATGATGCAGCATACGTAACAAAAATGATTTCTTCTTCCGCCTATTTTATTATTGAGAGAAATTTCACTTTGTATTACTTCGTTTCCGCAAAATGCAATAATTCTTGCTTTACTTGTTGATATTTTCGTGTTACACTTGGCCGCTACTGTCTGTAAATTTTAAATGGATCTTTGTAGGTCTCTTCTAAATTTGCTGAAAAGGGCTGTTATCGGCAAAGAGGATTAAATCCAGTTCCAGAAATATATTCTTTAATATATGTGTTATGCCGTCTTCGCCTCCAAAAATGTATCAAAATTATAGCCTAAATTGTAAGTAAATTGTCGTAAAGATAGAGTACGATTGAATTTTTAAAAAGCCTACATTATGGGGCTGTTGAAAAGTTGGAGTAAGCTTATTATAAGTCTCTGAAACGCTACTAAAATTAATAAAAAAAATATATTTTCACTAACAAATTAATACAGCTTATTCACTTAAAAATTATTGATACAAAATTAAGTTAAGGTAGGGGAAGATGTAGTAAATCCAACTTTAGCGAGGTCTAAGGAGTTGGTGAACAGTCTATTATCGAGTTTAAGTGAGAGTTTAGGCCTAAGTGTGGAAAAAGAGATGGATGAAGAAAAGAATAAAGAAGTTGAGTGTATGTCAGTGAATGGTAGTGGAGATGATTCAAAGCCAGCGACTAAGGGTAATATTGATAGAGTGTTAAGTATGCTGAAAAGAAAAGTCTAAGAGTCACGCAAAATGTCTATTGAACCGTTAGGGAAAGGAAAATAGGAGTGAAGTATGGTAAGTGTGATTTGTATAAGTTTAGGAAAGTGAGTAAGAAAACGCAAACAACGACCTTCCACCTTTTATTTATTACCTAACGTTATAATCACGCTTCGGTCATGGGCACAGAAACGCATGAAGTTCAGAACGCACTGAAGATAGTGTTGTGTTGGTCGAGTGGAATGGGAGTTGAAGAGCGCCGTTACTTCGTGTCTCAACATGTAAACAGTCCGTCACAGTACGGCAAAATATATTTCACCCTGTACAGATGCAGTATATACAGTACATTCCTAGTGTAGACAATAAATGTCTACCATTAAAGTATTAACGTGAGTTGTAACCTTCAATCAGGTTTCCCTACGCCGAAGCCTGTTACACGTACCGCAGCCAAGCAGCAATAGACACAACGGTAATGCACATTACGGACCCACCTGTGCTGTTGCAGTCACCCTTCCACACGGGTCATGACGTCATTTATACTCCGTGTACTCTAAACCTCATACTGGTTACTCTGTGTCCCTAGGCCGAAGCCTGGTTATAATACAATAATAGGCCTACAGTAATATTTTTATTATTATTATTATTGTTATTATTATTATTATTATTATTATTATTATTATTATTATTATTATTATTATATCTGTCCACGAACTTCCTTATGTCTGTTCGAGATCCACTTGGCTTGTAAACAGACTAAAGGATTTAATCGATCCTTTCCGATGGATACTTTGCATTTTTCCGTTCTGAAAATAATGAAGGCGTGTCATGACATTCATTTCACGTAGGACTACCTATTTTTTGAAGAAGTTAGGTGAGAGATTTCTTAACTTTCGGAATATGCGGCCACTACTGACGTCATTTAACAATCGGATGAAATACGACATTTCAGTGTAGCAAAATGCTATTCAATTAAGAGCAGCAATATGTGATGTTCAAAGTGGTATTTTTTTAGCCTAGGCAAGAGACGGAAGTTGACATTTGAAAACTATCATGGCGTGTGAATTTAGTGGCAGTGTAATAGTGGAAGAATTGGACCTAACGACTTTACTATTTTTCAATGATGAAGGAGCGATTAGTGGAAAGTTTTACTAGTAAGTAAAAAGTAATCGATAAAGAGAACTAATTAAAAAATGATTAAGGTAAGGAGTAGCTAAGTAGCAATTGTGAATGAATTAAGGCATAGATTTTTGTTAAGTTAGGCGAGGATAGAAGAGTGAGTGGGATGTGAAATAAGTGGTTATACAAATCAGCGAAAACAGAATTGAAATTGGATAATAGAAAGAATGGTCTAGTGAAGAATAAATATGTTTATAAATTCCCACATACAATTTGCTAATGCTCCTTATCTTAAAAAATCAATTAAAAATTACTCTTTAGAAAGAAAATTTAAAGTTCCAATTATTGCGATATCTATGTTTTTCTTTTTTATTCTTTATTCTGTTTTTAGAGAGATATATGGATTTATTCAGCAATATTATACATACAGATGCACTACACTATCAGAATTTTCTCTTAATTCCAATGCACGGGTCTTTTGACCATACGTGCTGTATAAAAAGTCATACTTTGTAGGTTTCACCCCCCTCACCTATGATTAGATCCAACCACTCTCCAAAAGAACGCAGATTAATATGAAAATGACACAAACAAAACACATTATACACATATATCCTAACCTAACATGCAAACAGGCATGAAAGTGTATAATTGAGTAGTTACCATTATCCCTACGTCAGTTCGCATCATAAACTTCAACAGCTGTAGTTCTAAACTGCCTCGCCTTCAGGAGGAACAATCCAGTCTTTTGTTCGTATTCTCTATTCCCCATGACGTCAAGACATGCTAGCGAACCCCTATTCTGACTTAGCATCGAGGGTGATAGATATTTTCTCCGGATATGTTCCGTTTCTTCACACTGGGCTAAATTGTGTCTCCAGGAATCCTTTTCCCCGCACAATGGACAGAGGCGCTCTCCTTTTTCGTTGACAATTTTATTACCCTTCCATGATCCCAATCTTAGCCACGCTAAACCTGCTCTACTGTCTTTGTTACAAGAATTTATGTAGTCACACCTCCCACAATTATGCATGAGATCTGATTGTAAATGTAGTGAGGATTTTTATGAACTTTGTAGCTCAATTTCTTGCCTTGCTAAATTCATATCATCCGATCATGGCCACAACACAAGAAGATGCAATATTTCGCTCCCGTTCATTGAACCAAAATGTAAGACTGAAGCAGGTCTAAGGCACAGTTCTAATTACGGTCCAAGATTATATAATGATCTTATAAAGAGGAATCCTAAACTAAAATTATTAAATAATACATTATTAAAAAAAAACAAGTGCTTGAACTGTTTTTAAAATTATAATCATGTAAATTCTTATTCTTTATTTATTTTTTTTGTCACCTTAAAAATGTTGTGTTCTAAATTTAGTATGTTTATGTATACTGTAGGCTATGGTACCGTTGGTTTGTTTGTTTGTTTGTTTTTGTTTTTATTCTTATTCCTGTTAAACTTTATGTGTAATCACATTTAACAGTTTAATCACAGTTGTGATTATTATTATTATTATTATTATTATTATTATTATTATTATTATTTGCCTATTATTTCATTTATTTTTTTTCTTTTATCCAGTTTTCATTCTTGGTCACACCCGACCTCAAGCATCTTGCTTTTTCGGGTGTGACCCAGTTACATTGTATACAATAAATTGTAATATGTAGGCTATTTTACTATGAGATTGCTAATCAATTTCGAATTTTGAATAATGTTCATATACGAGTATTACAATAATATTGTAAAATATTTGTTATTGTATTTAATTTTTGCTTGCAATAAAAAATCTTGTAAAAAATTGTAAATTATTGTTATTATTATTATTATTATTATTATTATTATTATATAAAAAGTGTATATATCTTTGTTCTAGCAATAAATTATTATTATTATTATTATTATTATTATTATTATTATTATTATTATTATTATTTTGCTAACTTCCTGGGCCGTACATAATTACTTCACGGGCTAAATTGAGTCCTCGGAACGCTATTTATTCGTGTCTAGCTTACTATGTTGATATTTTAAAGGCTTTTTATTTCACTTTTCTCTATTTTGCTTTCTTTTCAGCATCCAACACCTGAATTTCATTGTCTTAAAATCCGAACCCTAGTGATGAATCAGTTGCAGGAATTGAGTTTCCATTTGTCCTTACAAGACAGGTGTTGTCGTTCAGCATTTGAAAGGAATTAATAACAGATAGCCGACTCATTGCAATGCAGTGTTAAAGTCCGTGTTCTAGATCACTGCCTCCAGATCTCAAGGAGAAACACATACAGGATATTCTCAGCAAGTATTCATCAGTGTGCGTTGCCTCACAGACCACACCTGGCCGCCCTGGCAATAAATTCAATACAAGTAGGGACAGAGTACTCGTTATACAATTGCAAGCCGGATAAATATACTTCGTCTCAATTGCTCAGGGCACACATTTCATGGTTTTTATTGTTTAGGTTTACTATAATTTTCATTGTAAATATAGTAAGATAATTCACACCAGATCATGTTATTTTTTTCAAGTTTAGCAACGATTTCTTGAATCAAATCCAGTACGTAACTAAGCTATGATAAATCGCAAAATCAACTCATATTTCATGTTAGGAACAGAGAAACGACATGGAAATTATACCTGAAATTGAATATAGACTCTTTTCTCACATGACTTATGACTCTCATGCTGGAAGTGTGTTTTCTGCAACAAAGGTTCAAGCCCTTCTATAGTCTAGAGTCGACGGCAATTCGGAAGGTGGTAGTCTGCTAACGTTTGCTTCGAGAGAGACAGAGAGAGCAAAGCAGCGTACAACATTGCCACATCGTACTTCACGAGCACGTGCAATACAAACAGCGCAGGAGAGAATTTAAATTATCAAAAGACAATAATGACCTTAGCCGTTGATTACTGTAAGCATGACACCAAACAAACCCTCTTTACTTCACTAACAATATTCTTTGCACGGTTCTCAATTCTACACCACATGCTTCTGCAGTCGTTTCTTGCGCGTTGGCAACGTTGTAGCCAGCATCAAGATGGCCGGCAGCGTTCTGCTCGTCAACGTTTTAAAAATAATTATACACCTTAAACATTATTTTCCGCACCTGCCTGTGCAGTACTTGTCTTTTTACAGTTTCTTCTTCCATTTATTTATCTTACACCCACACAGTAAATGTTAGTTTTACTTATTCAATGAATTGAAACACTCACACGTGAACAAACAAACTCGGGAAGTACTTGTTATAGACTGATTCCGATTGGTTCTACTGTACAAGCTTCTGACGTCAAATACCAGAAATGCTACGGCGCATATATCAGCTGACCGCCTTCCGAAATGCCGTCTAGTCTAGCCAGCATAAGAACAGACGCTCAAGTTGTGATGAATAGAGCGATAGAACACATTTTTCCGTAGTAAATCTGTGCTTCATTGTCACCCTATTAAAAACTGGCAGAAGAGTAAATTATTTAAAAGACTATTACACTTTTACTACATCATACTACTTTTGATCAATAAAACGGTACGAAGGGACGTATTTCAACCAATCATGGCTGTTTATCGTTACAATTTTATCACTTACGTAGCATTTCTTTGTTTTTATCACTTCCCAAGCATTTGTTTCTTTGTTTGCCAACATTTCAAACTGCGAATTCTTTATGGTACTGTGAAACGTGCTTTGTGATCGTCATTTGTTTCCCGCATAAATAGCCTACTGAAAATGACGGCTCCGTTCAAAATTAGTTAAATAGAATTTTAGAAAGTCAATTAGTACCTATTTTATTGTATTAGAGTAGTTTATTTCTTCTAATCTTTATTCACTTTCTTCTCTTTTTATCACCTCTCTACTATTTGTTTGCCAACATTTCAAACTGCAAATTCTTTACGGTATTATAAAACGTGCTTTGCGATCGTCATTTGTTTACCGCATAGATAGTAAACTGAAAATGGTGGCTCCGTTCAAACGTTTTGGTGAAGCTAACATTATGAAATAGAATTTTAGTAAGTCAATTGTATTAGAATACTTTATTTCTTCTAATCTTTATATACTTTCTTCTAATCGTGTAATAGTCAGTAAAATCCCATTCGAGTTTTTATTTTCTCTAGATAAATCGAAACCTCTAGCGAGATTACTGTCGATAAAATACCGTGGATGAATGTACTAATACTAATGTACTAATAGGATAAAAAAATATTGAATATCCGTTTGTTTGATAGCCTGTTCTAGGTTGTAGGGATGAAGTTTAATGGCACGTTCACATCTATTATATTTACAGAAGACTCTAATATGTTTTGTACAGAGTAATATGTCTTGACTATTTAATTGAGCTTTTCTGTAGATTTATTAAAGGAATGACATAATATACATTATTTCTAATAAACGACAATAAGATTACTAATATAACTTATTATTCCATTGACCTATTTTAAAATATAATAAAAATTACATGAAGAATAATTATTGTAAAATTCTCTAACAATTCGATAAAAAATAAGGTATTAATTTTTTTATCGTCTAACTTCTGCTGTTTGTTTCGCCTGGTCACCGCATTACTTTTGAGATTTTGAAAACTCTAATTATGCACATTAGTGTGCCTGTTCTCCTCCCCTTCAACATTTCAGTGGTACTTGACAATACTAACGCCAACTTGAGACCATTTGATTCAGTGATTATTAAATAAAATAAGTATAAACATCCTTCAAATAACTGTCTTATTCAACCTAAAGAATGATATAAATAAATTACAGTATATTAGGTCATTTATGCAATGAAAACATGACAAACGCTTTCACCAATTAGTGACATCATCAGGTCTGAAAATATATCATAATGATACTGTGAGCATAAATACAAGAATAGTGTGGAAAAACAATGAGATTTGATAAAATGCATAGTAAATGTGAATGTGAAGATGAGTTAAAAACAGTGCTACATGAAATGTCTGTATCAACATAAAATATTGGACTGGCTATTTCGTTTATATGACGTCATTCCATTTTCGACCAATGAAGTGTAATGAAATTTTGAATTCCAACCAATCACAGTCAGACTTTGCGATAATTTCTGCAGATAGATTTATCGCTATCAATTTATCGCATGGTCGTTCTTTTGTTCAGTCGTTGTCGCCAACTGTTTCCCCGTAAATTGATGATCATGAATACATTAAGATGCAACTACACGGTTAAACTTTTCTTTCAACTTTAAAGCAATGAATGTAAGATTGATATTTAATATTAATTAATATATTTACGCAGTGAAGACCACTTTCAAAACGGCGCACCATATAGACACAAAATCTTTATGCATCTTAATTGAACGTACCTTTTAAACTTGATTCTTTCAATATTCTTCCCAGATTGCACGCATACGCGATTGGAATATTGAAACTGTGTAGATGCAGCTTTAGTTCCGTTACACACTAGGCCTACAGCGAGAATGCGTTTGTCGAGCTATAAAAAATGCTTTCGTGTAGCACTCATTGTAAGTAACTGTCGAAACAAGGCACAGCTGACATTGGCCTGCTTCCACAGGCAGGCCTAACGTAACCTATAAAATTGTAGCCTATAACATCTGCATTGAAATTAAACAATTAATAGACGTTCAAATTTATGTAACATCATCGCATAGGCTATCAAACGCAAAGACTTTGCATAGTAATAATGTCTTTGATCAAACTGCCTTTCGTATGGCGTAATAAAATTCGTGTTTTAATTAGGCCTATCTATACAGAGATGGCTTCACTGTGTAGCAACATGTCTCGCTGTGAATACATAAGCATTGGTATATAGCTGTCCCCACTATTACTGTTAAATTAAATTATGATTTCAGCAGATAATGAAAATGTATTTGCTATAATAATAAGATAAAAGTGCAGTACATGTAATTAACATTGTTAAACCTGTATTTCGCTTTTCGCAATTGGCATTACTGAATAATAACATCGAATTTCTTTATTGCAATAATCGATATTCATCTACGAGTATTTCAACTTCACAATGTCTGAATAGGTTAAGTATTTGTTAATATACAATTATTAACATTATGTGATCGAATTTTAGGGATATATTATTTAAATTTTTATTTTATTCACGAAATAGTCCTAATAAATGTCACTCGAGGTCTGAGATTTCCCAGATAAATCCACTCGCTTCGCTCGTGGATTTATCGGCAGATCTCAGACCTCTCGTGACATTACTACAGATAATCACTTGATATTGCGCAAAAATTGTTATTCAAATATTGGTTGTAAGTGATTAATAATCATACAGAGTGCTATGCATAGACATTTCGCTAGCCCGCGCTACGAGCGTGCTAAACTAGTCCCGGCTATCGATTGATTACTTGTACAGGATTCATATCATATCATATTGCTAACACTGGTTTAAGAATACTCAAAACGTTAGTTCCTGATCATCCACCGGAAGCCCGCGCTAAGAATGTCTATGAATATCGCCCACAAAGTCCAAATGCCGTAAATCATATATTGAAAGGAAGACTTGAAGAGTATGTTGTATGCAGCATGGATACATGAAATAACATAGTTAAATCAGGTAATGTTTTGCAGCACTCATCACGACGCAAAATATGAGTAGCGTATTAAAAATCTGTAAGAATCAATAAAAGCATTTGTGTAAGTGAAAAAGAATGTAAGATATACGCAGCAAAATAGAAATATTATCCAATAAGTGGAAAAGACTTACAAAAATTGATCCCGTGTAAGAATCTGATGCTTCATAGTCGGTTGTGTCATGTTGACTGATACGTATTATCATAATATATTATACGTGTACTTTCTCATCATATGCACTGCGGAGAGATTTGGGATTTAATCCAGGCATATTTGTATATAACTTAGTGATTAGAGTTTGTACACCGCCACCTCTCCTAGTCCCGAGATAGAAATTGTAGCTGAAAATGTCTGACCCTTCCGGAAATCGAACCTGGGTCGGCTAGTTTAGCAAACTCGCTGCCAAATGTAAATAAATATGCAAGTAAATAAATAATAAATAAATGTAAATAAATAAACAAAGAAATTCATCATAAGAGAAATGAATAAATGCATTACAAGGAAAATTAATAAATGATTATTGAGATAAATTAATAAATTAATTTTAAGATAAATTAATAAATGAATTTTAAGATAAATTAATAAATAAGTATTAAGATAAATTAATAAACGACTTTATTAAGGTAAGTTAATAAACGATTTTTTTAAGTTAAATGAATAAATGAATTTTTAAGATAGATAATAAATTAATTTTAAGATAAATTAGTAAACGAATTTTAAGACAAATTAATAAAGGAATTTTAAGAAAAATTAATAAATGAATCATAAAATAAATTATTAAAAGAATTAGAAACTGATTTAATAAATAAATTTTAACATAAATTAATAAATTGTTTTAATAAAATTAATAATTTAATTTTAAGAAAAATTTTATAAGACAAATTAATAAATGAAGTACAGTATAAAATAAATTAATAAATTAATTATAAGATAAATTAATAAATGAATTATAAGATAAATTAATATATGAATTTTAAGAAAAATTAATAAATTAATTTGAAGATAAATTATAAAATGAATTAATTAATCAGTTTAATAATTAATTATTCAATTAATCTATATACCAATAATTTATCACTCAATTAATTAAGTAATCGTTCAAACAATTATTTAATCAATAAATCAGTTAATTCGTGAATTAATTAATCATTTATGTAATAAATAAATAGTCAATGAAGTAATAAACAAATAATTTCCTCAATTAAGTAATAAATAAATAAATAAATTAATTAATTAATCAAATTTTAAAAAATCGCTGTTCGAGAGAAATCGTTACACCTTCTATAATGTGCATGGCTAAGTACTGTATATGGTTCAAAGAATCAAGATGTGACATTTCGTGATCTACTTACAGTAAGGCCAGATTACTCGCTTCTAAACATGTATGAATGCGAGACAGTTCCATCCACTTACTGATCAGTTTTACTGATCAAGGACGTTATCGGCATCGTCTTACATATGTAGCGTGTTTCTAACGCCTTCAGATGTGGTCATCTATGACCTTCCGGCCTCTGCTTGCCTCAAATAGTAAAGTTCCAGTTAAAAGGCGTGAGCACCATATGCAAGGCTGAAATCATTACCGCAGTGATGATGATGTTGATGGGAAAGGTAATTTTAAGTGTTTTTCTCTCAAGAATAAAAAAGATTCACAAATTTCTTGTTTGTCATTATTTTTATAACATACAGCAGCTATGGGGACTATAAGCAAAGTAGGGAGGGAACGTTTCCTACTCACCCCACATTCGTTTGATTGGCAGGCGAGGGGAACGCAGTTGTTTTGCTAAGTCAAGTGCAGTGGTGGGTTCGACACACCTTGCGCGTCAGTAATTTCTCCGCTCTTATTTCTTGTTTAAAAATAATTATAGTCTCTTGTTTATATGAAGTACATGTGTCATACAATAATTATTACAACCACCTACTGTCATTAGGCAAATTATAAATTCTTCAATTGTATAACCATTCCTTTACATGTGCACGAAAAATTCTTGAACTGTCTTTTGATCGACATAATAAATTGTTTCTTTTTAAAAACAATACAGAAAAAACAAAGCTCCATTGTCATTTAACTGTACAATATATTAAAAAATACAATGATCAATATAATACTTGTTTTTTTAACCAATAAAATAGTAACTAAGCTCCATTGCCATTTAACTTGAAAACATATTAAACACAATATAATGATCAACATTCAAATTCAAATTCAAATTTATTTACAATTTACATTTGAATTGAATACATATGAATAGATACCCGAAATGAGCATATGCTCGTGCTCGGGTACAGTCCAGTAGTCTACATAAATTTTACAGGGTTCAAATAATAATGCTGATAATATAAATAATAGTAACAATAATAATAATAATAATAATAATAATAATAATAATAATAATAACAACAACAATAGAATAATCGTGACAGAAATGATACAAAGATTGTAATACAAAATAATTCATTAATAATAATAATAATAATAATAATAATAATAATAATAATAATAATAATAAAATACATACAATTGTTTCTTTGTAAAAACACTAAAAGTAACTGAACTCCATTGTCATTTAACTTTAAAACATATTAAACAAAATATATGAGACATGAATGAAACGAAATACTACTGTAGCCCTATACTGCTAATTTTCATTTTTTGTGGCTCTTGGAGATTTTTGTTATTAACTAAAACGGATATATTTGGCTCTAAAGTAGAACAACTCAAGATCTGAAGTAGAACAACTCAACAGTAATACTGAAACTAAAATGCATGTTTGTGATCCTAGACCTGGAGATATTTTTTGTCATATTCATTTTGGAAAAAAAAAAAACTGCTCACAAGAGTAAGTTGAGCCAACATAGATACAATACGCTTTGCAAATGTGCGCAGATTAGGGAATTGCTCCTCTGGTAGGTATTTAAAAAGATCTAATCCATTTTTTTCTAAACACTTTACTGGCGTGCTCGTTTGCATCTCTATATGGCTCTGCTGCTTGGGTAACATCAAATACAAATGGATTATTGAACAGACACATCCCTTTGTCCATTGCAGTTACTTCTGAAAATCTTTCTCTGAAAGAGGACGCATTAAGTAGGCCTAATATGCACTCAGAGTTATAAATAAGCAAGTTAAGTTCCAGATACTTAATAAAATAATAAGTAACTAAGCCCCGAAAATACCATAAACATATCTTGTTTTGTATCTTTTCACAAATATTACGAAAATAGCTTTTAAAATTGTAAATAAATACTTGTACGATCATCGAAGTCCGCTTTATGATTCCGATCAAAGTGGCGTTTAATATTGAAGCATTTTATATGTGCAATTTTAAACCCGCATATTAAGCAGCAGACTTTTTTCTTTTTGTAAGTAAGAAAAAATTATTTCTGCCACTCTTACTGAAACTGATGTCCCGATATCGAAGCCATACCCGCCATTGAATGGAGCGTGTCTTTACGAAGCACCAGGCGGAGGAGATGGTCGGTAGAGGGGATGGTCGGTGGAGTGAGGCAAGGAGGCTTTGAGTGCAGTGGTCCTTCGGAGCAATTTTTCCCCATGGTTGACATATAGGTATTCCTTTACATATATAGGCCTACAGTAGGTTGAGTGGAAATGAGGGTTTCGATTTATCAAATATCTACTACTATTCAGTAATAAGAATGGATTCTGACAATGAGTGTGTTAGTTTACAGAGTATAACTGCAAACTCTGAGTTAAGTGGAATAAATGGAAATTTAGCTAAAATTTCGCTCAATGATTTAGGAATTGATCCTACGTTATAAATGTGAGTATTAAAATGTTCAAAATTCTATAGTCATTTTACAAAATTAAATTTGAATAATTGAAGGTTGAACATAAAAAAATATTGTAAGTGCCAGACAGAAAAACCCTGGATAACAGGGCTTTCTTGTGCCAATAGTAATCCAATAGCATATTTTTTGCACATCTATGAGAGATGTTAGGTTCTAAATAAATTATTTCTTTCCTAACTGGATTGAGCCAGGGAGATAAACTTAAAAAAATATTTTCAAAGATGTTGAGACTTACAGCATTCTTATGTCCGCCCTTCAATTTGCTTTGCCATTGAACAGAATTAAATTCTGAATAAAGTGAACATTAAGTTACGGTGAGGCGAAATATACGTGTTTCCATTGAATTCGAATAATTCTTTCCAGAACTCTGTCATACTGCTTTGTATGATACCATTAAAATTATGTAACAATTTTACGAAATTTAATGTTAACACATGACAATCATTGAACGTAATGGATAATATTTTTACCTATTAAAAAGTAGGCGAAAGGGAACAAAACATCGAGAATGCCTTTCCGACAGTAACACATATCCTTTTCTTTCTTTAGGCCTTTGAGAAATTGTCTAACTCTCATTATTGGGACTGAGTTTTAAGAAAATTCACACAATGATATCTTGAAAGATATTTAATATAACAAGGTGGGGTTTTCACTGTCATTGTTAACAAGGCGGGGTTTTCACTGTCATAGTTCTATACTCTATGGTTACTACTACAATTAATTTGTCAGGTTATTTTTTAGACACTCTGTGTATATATATATATATATATATATATATATATATATATATATATATATATACAGGGACATCATTTTATTTTTATTAACATTTTTACTATTAACCTGTCTATACCTTTAGAGAACCGGAAACACAGTTTGCTATCCCCTTCCACGACTGTAGTTCGAGGATACTGGCGTAAAACACAAACAAACCACTCTACTAGGTATAGGAAGGAAGAAAAGTAGTTCATCCATTTACGTAAACTAGGAAATATCGCGATTTTGAGTTTGATAATTTTCATTAGGTTTTTGTTTAATCAAAGTTCAGTACTGTATTAAGAATAAGTGTTTTTACTCACGAACTGAGTTATCCATACGAACGTATTCATTATGCAGTGTATATTATACTGTCTACAGCACATTAGCGCACAATATAGAGAAAGAAGTTAAATTAAAAAATAAACATAATATGAATATTTAAACACAATTTTGAAAATGGTGGCCGTTCATTTCGATACAGGCTTCAGTTCTTTTGTGCATATTATCGCACTATAGACTATTTCATCAAATTCCAATTGCCAGTTTCGTCCTTCGTCCTAGTAACTCATGTTGAAATAATTCTGTACCTACTCTACTTACTGTAAATTCAATCTTCACTTCTGCCCGACCCGAAAATATAAAATTACTCAGACATGCTATATATAATATACAGGGACATCATTTTATTTTTACTTTAATTTTTATTGTACCTGAATTTTTTAATGTACTTCACTCCCACCTCTTCTACTAATGAAGTTCCAACTGTCCTCCACATAGATCCAAGACCGCATATAGTGAACAGCACTGAGTTAGTGAGTATAGTACGTTCCAGAAATATGTTCGCGTTTTCCAGTGACGAAAGAGCTTTCAATAATGAATTATATTTTCGCACAGGTACTGTCCGTTTGCCTACGTCGCATCCCGATTTCCCCCACCTACTTCTGCTCGCCCCTCTGTTAAAGCTGGGCTGTCTTAGTTCTTTTCAGAAAATATTAATTTCTGTTAGGATTTGGACGTCTACGTAATATTATATAACTGTTTAAAATAACTTAAATAAAAGGGAATCGTTAAGTAATTAACTGTCACGTGATTTCCCCCCTTTCTACGATCCTGCGACATAACCACTTGGACGGACAGTAGATAGCATGTCTGAGTAATTTTATCTATGCGGGTTGGGCAGAAGTGAAGATTGAATTTACAGTACGTAACGTACTCTTTTATAGAGTATACAGAATTATTTCAACATGAGTTACTAGTACGAAGGACGAAACTGGCAATTGGAATTAGATGCAATAGCCCATAGTGCGATAATATGCCTGTATCGAAATGAACGGCCACCATTTTCAAAAATGTGTTTAAATATCCATATTATGATTATTTTTCAATTTAGCTAACTTCATTCTTTATATTGTACGCTAATGTGCTGTAGACAGTATAATACACACTGCATAATGAATAAGTTCGCATGGATAACCCAGTTCGTGAGTAAAAACACTTATTCTTAATACAGTACTGAATTTTGATTAAACAAAAACCTAATGAAAATTATCGAACTCAAAATCGCCATATTTCCTAGTTCACGTAAATGGATGAACTACTTTTCTTCCCTCCTATACCTAGTAAAGTGATTTGTTTGTGTTTTACGCCAGTACCATCGAACTCCTGTCGTGGAAGTGGTTAGCAAACTGTGTTTCCGGTTCTCTAAAGGTATGGCCAGGTTAATATTAAAAATGTTAGTAAAAATAAAATGATGACCTTATATATATATATATATATATATATATATATATATATATATATACACACACACACACCCTTTGTTTCAGACCACCCATATCCGCCTTTTTTCTCGAAAACTATATGATACTGGTTGTTCATAAAAAACTTTGATAACCGAAACTTATGTAAAGAATCGATTGTGGCAGTACCATTTCCTTAACAAACCGAAAGTAGGGTACCTGTCGTCAACTTCGAAATTTAAAATTAGAACGTAGGTCATTGAAGGTACTATTGGAATCTACTTTTAAAAAGAAACAACTTTTACTGAAACTTTTTTTTTCTGACTTTTAATGGTTACTCGCTAAGCAACAGAAATAATATCTTCTGACAAATGTTGCAAATGCCTAAAAGTAGTCGCCTGAAGTAAACGGCAGAAATATTTTTGCTTACTTTATTTTTGCAGAATAGAAAATATTTCAAAACAATTTATTTTAGTCCTGATTTCCGTTTCAATTTCAATTTCCCTGACATCGGTCCATATTTCCCCTCCTCCGCCTCCTTATTCTTCTCATCCTTTTCTTCTTCGCCTTCTTCTTCTTCGTCGTCTTCTTCTTCTTCTCTTCTGTAATAGGACATTGTTACAATAATTATGTCACAATCTAACGATTTACATCAGCTAAATTCATCAATGAGGCGAGAATCAGACGACCGCACCTTATAAAATTCTGGACTGTTGGTTGGTCGACAGGATGTTAGGAGTCCTTGACGGTACAGCCGACGAACAGGCATGCATTCCTCAGTCGTGATCAAAAAGAAAATTTACTCTACTTCAAAGTATACCAGAAAAAAAAAAACATTCTCTAATTTCACGCTCGTTGAGGTCGTCGGAGCTGAGAAGTATAATTACCTGTACTCCGGGAGTATTTTAATTACGAAGAACCTGTAAACAGTTTGCTTGGAGTTCCCAAGGATAAAACGTACACAAGGTAATTACAATTTTGGTTCTGACAGCGGTCATAAACACTTTTAGATAGTATGAAATATCCCCATCATTTCATATTTCATTAGAGGAGAATTCAGAGTACTTTGCGTCATATTTTTTTTTTCTTCACTGCTACATTTGTTCGCAGTCTAGATATCTACAGGGCGACCCATAACAATGTCCAACTTTTATGTTTATTTTTATCACAAGTAAATGAATTAATATGAAAGGATCAAAGCAGCATGAACTAATAGTCCAGTCATTAGGATTGTTTAAAATTCCACCAATATTAAAATTCGATGTAATCACCAGCATTTGCTGCACATTTTTCCAGACGTGGCTGAACATTCTGTACTGCTCTCACAAGCATTTCATTTGGCACCCTCCTCTCGTCTGACTATAGAATGTGTCGCAAAAGATTATGTTCCTCTTGAATCCATGCTAGTAGAGTCTCCGCAAACTCCAGTCTGATATTACAGTCCTCACATGACAGAGCTTGCACAAAGTGTGGCTTCCATGGTTGCCAATTCATTTCCTTTAGCAACCTCTGCACGGACTCATAGGATACACTAGATTCCCGCTGGTAGTGTCGAATGGATTTCTTAGGACTTCTCTGGAAGGACTCAGTAGAGGCTGCTTTGGCCTCCTCTGTGATCACCCTTCTGTTGCGTAATTGAGCCAGTGCGAATCAAGTTGGCGTGAAGTCTCTTGATGGTCTTGTAGTCCAGCGTCGCATTTCTTCCTTTCACCTTTCTCCACCATCTCTGCACCATAATTGGGACTGCCACACTTCCATTCGAGCAGCAATTCGTGCTCGATCGTACACAGATAGTTCTTGGCCATGGTTAATGTTTTTAAGATTTACACTACAGTTTTCTGATTACATTAAATATTTCGGACCGTACTTAGAACACAATGAAGTAAAATAAATTGACAGCTTCTTTTGTGATTTTAATGGTATGGAACATGGTACATTTTAGCGGTGGAATGGGTCACTTCACCTGATTGGTTTCGCTACTACAGTGTAATAAAAAGTTGGACATACATATGAGTCGCCCTGTATATTATCTATAGTAACCGTCAGGCAAGACGCTCGAATTCAAGGAGCTTCTGACAAGGGAACCATTCCATGTCATCGTGCTTGAACTTAATGACAATGCATATTTAAGCTAATTTTCGTTCGTCAAAAAATGTGGTGATAGTCGTTCGTTTCGTTCTTTCCTCGTTTACGAATTATAATGACTTGGAAATCGATGTTACTTATGCCGCTTTTTGCGCGCACTCGAATCCTCATAGTTCCTTGACACCGTATTACAGCTCTCATATTAATGCTCTAGTCTATTTTCTTTTTTTAACTCACATTATTCTTGCTGAAATACAAATTCAATTTGAATTTGAAATATGTATCACTCACGTTAAATATAATAGTGTGGATTCGAAATGAAGTGGTCGGAACAAAGACCCATTGAACAGTACAAACATTTTCACACTCTTCCGTAACACGCACACTGTTTCCAACATTCAACATTGTTGCAAGAACGTTATCAAACTTTCTCACATGTTTCTCCGTCACATATCCACCCACACCTCTGCCTCACGTATATTAGCATGTCTTTGAGGACAGGTGAATGAAACTTTTGACACAACAACAGAATGTAATGTCATTATGAAGTTCCTATCGCATAATGTCTTTGGAATGTTTCCACATATAATTTTATGTCTGAAATACTCTTCTAGCCTTCGAATTACAGTTTTATATTGCCAAAGAAAGTACACATCCAAGGATTGCAGAAATCTTGTAGTTTTTGGAGGGATAATTTGTGTTTTAATTGTCTTGCCGTGTAAAGATTGTTTACTCCTTCAAAAAAAAAAAAACAGTGTCATCTATCTGATCACTCCAGGAATTCAGAAGTAGTATAGTGTCTTTCATAACATCCGGGAGAAAAAACAGTTCTTAACCATCTTCTCGCGTGATTTTTTTTTTTTTGTCAATTTACCAGAACTACTCGCATCAACCACGAAATTAAATGGCTTATTTTCGTCTACACGTTGTTTTACTTTAGGTTCAAATTCTCCTTTCGGTTCTTTAAATCATATGTACAGTCATCCAGTTGCATACCTATGGATTTGGACGGTGTACGAATGAGTGACAAACGCCATGGTTTGCACTACTACTGTATTAATGAGAGTTAAGGGGAAAAAATTGATTTGAGTATTAATGAGAGCTCTGATACGGTGTCGCGGAGCTATGAGGATCCAAGTGCACTCAAGAAGCAGTATAAGTAACAATGATTTTCAAGTCAATGTATTTCGTAAAAGAAAAAAAAAATCGAAACGAACGACTATCACCGCGTTTCTTGACGAACAATAATTAGCTTAAATGTACATTTTTATATTTTCAGGCACCACGACGGTTCAGTCATGTAATGTTATGAATCAAAGGAGAGTGTATACAAAGTTCAGGGTCCAATGCTATTAGGTGAGGTAAGTTATAGTATTTTTCTTCAGCTTATACATACGTCATTTGTTGAGTAAAATTTTTAATATTTTACTCGTAGCTTTCCCACATGTTAGAAGTGTAGCTTTGGACTATCTCATTCTCACCACTTTATATTACGGTATGTAACGAAGCATAGAGAAAATAAAATCACATGCTTAAGAAAGTATGTTTTAAATCATTACCCGTAGATTTTAACATAGCTGTTCAGTTTAGAACATTTGGATAAATAATATGCAGACATTATTAACCGCCTCTGATATGTTTCGCAGTCAGTTCTGAGTCTGTGCGCTTGGATTGACTTCACTGCGCACTTTGAGTTTACTGTGCTCCTTTTCCTAGTTTACGTGTGTGTTTCAGATTGATTTAAATGTGCGCTTTGGACTTGAAGATTGTGATCTCAAAACACGTTCAGATTGTGATCTCAAAACACGTTCAGTCCATTGTAATGAAAGGACTGGGCTAGTTTTTTTATCCATTGATCTAAGGACTAAGCGGGTTTGCAAGTGGCATGCACAATGACAGAAACTGTTAGACGAGAATTGGCGTTGTTTTGGAGGAAAGCATGCTTAAAATATAATGATAGTGGTCTGAAAATCACATACATGTATAAATCATAAAAATAGCCAAATAAAACAACAGCTCAAGTTGCCTATTTTGCGAAATTGGAATTTCTTTCTGCTAGTCAGAGTGACCTTCCACCGACAAGAAATAGCCAAAGTCCATGACTTTATACACGTTTGTGACGTCTTAATCCTTCATTCCCATGTAAAAATAACCAAGTTTATTAATTCGGTCATTGTTTCGTTGTCGGCAATGCAGAGTTGGGATCGTGTGTTGCTGCGAAGTCACTGGGTTGACAAGTCTGGAAAATGGAGAATGCTCGCCAGCTGAACGAAGTTTCGAGTGAATCTGATTGTGAAATTCGTCTGAAAGAAAGTGCTAAGCCTGCAGAATGGAGACAAAATAAGCGTAAGATAGTAAGAAACTCTGATTAAGAGGAAAAATATATCCACCAATGTCCACCAAGAAGCGTGCGTAAAGAACGGCTTGCAGCAATCATGTCAATTGATGCCGATAGGTGCAAGCGCGCGCTTTAGAGCTCAGGAGAGCCTGAGCGCTTTACAGCAGCAAGGAAAGAGACAGACGAAAGAGGTGGTAGGTATATGCCGCTTGGTCGAGCTATATACAGGGATAACAAGCACTGATTCAATGGATAATGGGTAGAGAACTTATTAAAACTGTATCCATGTCAATTTTTAGATTTGTCTGAGAAGTAAAGCGCATTATAAGAATGTAAGTTTTAATTTTAATGCTCATTTTTCACAAGCTCGCTTTTTTATTCAAAAGGAATATTTTCTCAACTGTTGTACAGAAAAATGAAATTTTCATATATGTTTAATTAGTAGCCTTACAGGTACTGAAACAATGATTTCGTAAATTTAATATATAGTAAATATGTATTACTGAAGATAGTATATTGAGAAATGCTATGGTCAAAATTTTATTCTTATAATGATCATTGATTCAATATGATATTAACTTTTATTTATTATCACACTAAAGATAGTATATTAAAATTTGTTTAAATATTTGCATGGAAAATGTTTGTAAGGAAATGAATTAACAAACCAACTACTGTTACATCATAAACAAAACATACATGCCCATGTGTTTTAAAAACGTCAGCTCTATAGCTTCTGAAAATTTCGAGAAAATAATTTAATAGTCTGATGATAGGAAGTTGAGCACCAATTATCACATTAAAAGCATAATGAGTTTTGTTATGTAATATTAGTGACAGTTAAAACATATAGCCTACCTAGGTATCTTTGCTTTGTACTATAATATTGTTTTGATTAATTTATTGATTACTTTTATACGGTTAAAGATACCATCAATATCAATGCCAACTTATCATGTCATACTCAATCTCTTTGTTTGGGTTATTACTTTCTTTATGAATGATGTGTTTCATTCACTTATTACAGTATAATTATTGTACTACTATGGAATTTATGTGAATATTTCTTCTTAACTCTTTATTATGTTATTACTTTTAAAACACAACTGCAATATTAAGAAATTGGTGTTAGTACTTTTGTTTTACGGACATAATAGAAAATATAAAACAGAAAAAAGCCATATAAAACGACATAAAATTTCACGTTCCGTTTGAAGTTTGTGCACCACTGTTTTCTTAATCCAACAGGTTGCTTATTCATATACACAACCCTTCCTCTTTCCATACTTAGCGCTTGCTGCCCGCGCACGACGTCAAGTTCAGAAAAATGCGCTTGCTTTGACATCACTGGCTTACAGCTTTGAATATTTTCGTTTTTTTTTTTTTCGCAATAATTTCATTTATACTGTTCCTGGTCAAAATGTTTTTAATGTGAAGAGTCACATACAAAAGTTCGGTTGAAAAAAGAAACAGCTATTGACATCAGGAAAATTCTTCGTCAACGAAAAGCATACGAATAGAATCACAAGATTGCAGTAGACTCTTACCAATCCGACCATTCCTTGCACAGAGGGATGCCGGATTAGCAAGAGTGCCGGATTACTGAGAATGCTTACTAATGCTATTAAATTCAATGTTATAAACTACGTCAATCATTCCTATGTACGTATATAAATACGAGTAATACAATATAACACATTGCACCAGTGTAAATTTCTTAGAAAACTATTACAGTATAAGTGATAGGAAGTAGACATACATTAGGAAGAGACGGATAATTGAGAGGCTGGATGACTGAGGGTTGGATTAGCGAGAGTCAAGTGTATTTTTATGATATTATGGAATATCCTTATAGGGTAATCGATGTTTAGATGTACTCTAATTTGCTACGTTTATCTGAAATATATTTTATGCAGACATTTTTGTTTATTTCAATTTTTGTTCATTATAATGAACCAAAGTTTAATTCAGTATAACAAAGAAGAGCTAAAATAAAACAACGTGTCAAGTCAAGCTTAAACAAGCTTTAATTATTCTTTACCCAACAAGCACACAAACATTAAAACTTGATTATATATGCAATTTGACAATGTAAAATTATAACCTAAAAATAATTAATAAAATGCTACCCAGAAATTAATAATTGAAATAAAACCTTCTCCTGTAAAATATTACTATGATGTACAGAAGTACATACACGTATGATATTTCCGTGCAGGAATTCTGCATTACCATATGGTGAAGAACGGAGAAAAATTCTCCCCGGCACCGGGATTCGAACCCGGGTTTTCAGCTCTACTTGTTGACGCTTTATCCACTAAGCCACATCGGATTCAAATTCCGATGCCGGATTGAATCATCTCAGTTTAAGTTTTATCTCTCTGTTCCTGTTGGTGGCCTACCCTCATGTACTGTGTCACAGAATATGTAACCGTGGCACAATGTCCAACACACTATGTACGGAGGTGCACTCATTACGAGTGACTAAGTGACCGGGATCCGACGGAACAAAGGACGTCTTGAATCACGAAGTGATTACTTACGCTTATCATATTACTATGATGTACCGAAGTACATATGATATATACATGGAGAAATTCTGCATTACCATGTGGTGAAGAATGGATAGAACGTAAAATTTGGTTTGCTAGATTTGGGCTGTTGTTTATTTGGGACTTGAATTATAAAAAGGGTACTGTGTGCACGTGTGATAATTACTGGAGTTAGGTCTATAGTCTTTTACAAATTATGAACTCCTAAGATGTAATAAAAACAGATTGTGTTGATCTGCATGCAAGAAACACATATGAAATACCACAAATATTCAATAGAGATATACGTATGTTACGACAGCGTATCAAAACTCTTCATAAACAGAAAATTTAAGGGGTTAGGTACAGCTTACAGCAGTAAAATTTTGAAAATATTCAACATTTTTTTCCTCCATTATTGTATCTTGTACAATAATGAAAATTACTATGTGTAAAACACTCTCATTCTGCTGTATGAAAAAATATGTTTACGATTTAAAAAAATTATTTACATTTTTTCTTTCAAATTTCATTTCAATGTGCAGTGATGAAGCATTTCCCACATAACTCAAAAACTATCCAACAATCTGTGATGAAATTTTGTGTGTATATTTATGCGTGTTATATCTACAATATGGTGCAAGATAACTCTCTACATTTGATAGATTGTCTGATAAAAGTAAATTCATTTAAAAAATGATCAAGTATCAGTACTTTCTTCTAACACAAAATAAAAATAATTATTTATTAATAAATATAGTTGAAAGAGCATGATATTGTAAACATGAGTTTCAGCAATAAAATAAAAGCGAGAGAACATGAAAAAGTTAAGAAGTTTATGAATTATGAGGGAAACGCTTCATCACTGCACACTGAACTGCCACCATTTAGAATTTGTAAAAAAATATACACATATATATATATATATATAATTTTTTTTTAACTGTAAGAATATTTTTTTCATATAGAAGAAAGACAAAATTTTACACATACCAATTTTCATTACTGTACACAAGATACAGTAATGGATGGAAAAATGTTGAATATTTCCAAACATTTTACTGCTTTAAGCTGTACCTAACCCCTTAATAGTATTCAAGAAGGGAGGAGCCGTCTGGAAATGATGTATGTAATCACTACAATTAAATTAGCTCTGAATTAAAAACTGATTTTAAAATTTCATTAATGTGTACTGTACATTATTTCTTACAAGTATCACCTTTTGTAACGAATATTATTTAAATAAATAGTTCCAAAGTACATTTTGTTTAAAATATTGTAGTAATAAATTTCACTCAAACCTTGATTTATTTTTAGTAAATATTGTATAAATTCAATGTAGAAGTCTTGCAGAATTGTTACGATCCTAAACATTGTGGTAAGCAAGTTACTTAACAATTTAAATGTGATTCAATAATCTATAATCATTGCAACCCACATAACCGCACTCGTTGAAACTCTATGATTACTCAACGTGAAAATCGATCATTAACTGATAGCTGAATTAATAAAAATAAATACAAGTCACTGCCAAGTTCATGTAAACGTCCATTGTGTTATATAACAACCACTTTCATCAAAGTGCCTCTCACTTCCAAGGTTCCGTGCGTGAGTTCTTTTTGATCTAAGAATTGGCTGAACTTGACATTCTTCGCACAGTATTGGAGTTCAGGGACAATTAACATTTTTATTAGCCGATAAAAACAGCTATACGTAGCACTAACCATGTGTGCAAGTCTTACCTAATGCCAATCTGGAACACCTAAAAACTAGTTGAAGTTACGCAACCAGGTTAACTTTACCAAGTACTGACTAGCTGTATCAAATGGCTCGTGGGACCACAGACTAAGAAAATTCACTTGTGAGAATTTTACTTGTATTAAGGAATGAAAGTTAGAAGACGGAATTTTAAATAACTTACTTATTGCTTTGCAAATTCTCTTACAGAGTAAACTGTAAGTCCTTTCGATGGGAGAGTTGTCAGACCTTCGGCTAGTCACGTAGGCGATCCAGGTTCGAGTCCTGACGAGATCTGGTATTTTTCATTGAAAAATCTATTGTGGCGGATAAGGCTGCAGTTGAGATTTTTCTCAGGGTTCTCTCATTTCTGCACTACAGGCACCGACACCATTCTATCCGATCTCCGTTCCACAGTATTCCCAAATAGCCTCTGGGAATTCACGGAGGGTCCTGGCCTTGGAACCAGTAAGGTTACCTATTCAAACCTGAATTCTTAGAGAGCCTTAGTAGAGTCTGTTAGTATGGGTTTGGGAAGTGTTTAGCTGTAAGGTAAGCGCATTATATCTAGTAGGTCGTAATTCTGGGTCGTTGTGACTCACTCACGCATTATTATTATTATTATTATTATTATTATTATTATTATTATTATTATTATTATTATCATTATATTATTATTATTATTATTATTATTATTATTATTATTATTATTTGGGAATATAAGGGTACAGTGCATCAGATATTCATAGATTTCAAAAAGGCATATGACTCGGTTAAGAGAGAAGTTTTATATAATATTCTTATTGGACTTGGTATTCCCAAGAAATTAGTTCGATTAATTAAAATGTGTTTGAGTAAAACAAACAACAGACACCGTATAGGCCAGTTTCTGTCGGATGCTTTTCCAATTCATTGTGGGCTAAAGCAAGGAGATGCACTATCACCTTTACTTTTTAACTTTGCTCTAGAATATGCCATTAGGAAGGTCCAGAATAACAGAGAGGGTTTGTCTATGCGTATGACGTGAATATTTTAGGAGAAAATCCAAAAATTATTAGGGCAAACACGGAAATTTTACTTTAAGCAAGTAAAGAGATAGGTTTGGAAGCATATCCTGAAAAAAAGAAAGCATAGGATTATGTCTCGTGATCAGAATATAGTATGAAATATAACAATTGGAAATTTATGCTTTGAAATTGTTGAAAAATTCAAATATCTTGGAGCAATAGTAACAAATATAAATGACACTCGAGAAGAAATTAAACGCAGAATAAATATGGGAAATGTCTGTTATTATTCGGTTGAGAAGCTTTTGTCATCCAGTCTGCTCTCAAGAAAACTGAAAGTTAGAATTTATAAAACAGTTATATTACCAGTTGTTCTGTATGGTTGTGAAACTTGGACTCTCGTTTTGAGAGATGAACAGAAGTTAAGGGTGTTTGAGAATAAGGTGCTTAGGAAAATATTAGGGACTAGAGGGATGAAGTTCCAGGAGAATGGAGAAAGTTACACAACGTAGAACTGCACGCATTGTATTCTTCACCTGACATAATTAGGAATATTAAATCCAGACATGGGCGTGACATGTAGCACGTATGGGCGAATCCAAAAATGGATATAGAATGTTAGTTGGGAAGCCGAAGGCAAAAAGACCTTTGTGGGACCGAGACTTAGATGGGAGGACAATATTAAAATGGCTATGATGGTAGAGACTGGATTAATCTTGCACAGAATAAGGACCGATGGCGGACTTATGTCAGGGTGGCAATGAACCTCCGAGTTCCTTTAAAGCCATTTGTAAGTAAGTAGGCCTATTCTTGAATAGTTTCGTGACTTCTGTTACGAGATCCGTAATTATTATGCCTGTCTTCGAGCATAGGTATCATAATGGCAGACTAAACACACATAATATATTGTTTTATTAATGATACCTGTAGTGATTGAAGAAATGATGGAATTATCATATAGGAAACTGAAATACCCAGAAAATACCTTCCTCAACAGTATTACTTCTCCACAAATTTTACCGACACCTTGAACCATTTTGTAGATTTTCTGGGCGTTACAGAATAGAGAACTGTTATCGGTAAATTACTAATACTTTTAAAGTTATACATGCTTAAAATAAATATCAGATTATCAAATCGCACACACCCTTTTAACGGGTAACACATTATCAGAACATTAAATTTTGAACTTTATCTGGGACAGCAAGACAAATAATGTCTCTACTCAGATATTTTAAGGTGTGTTTGTTTCGAAGACTGCCATTAGTAGGAGTGAAGGTCGAAGTTCTGGAGCACTTGCTGCAGTTACTTATGTTTATAATTCGGACAACACGAGCGTAAAATGCGAACGCAAGTCTGTGACGTATAACGAAGCTAGTCAACTTTTATTATACGATAAATGTTGAGACCCTCCTACATGTGCTGCAGTTCCAACCAGCTGGAGTCTGTGCTATCTCGCATGCTCATAAAACCAACCGACCTTCGTTTATTTTTGAAAGCAAAAATGAACGCACCAGTATTAGTTTATTCGGGGTTTGTATGTACTTTTTATATATAATTTTGCTAACGGCAAGGCCAGTTAGCAGGTCTAAAATAGTAAGGATATTCTCTTGGGACACCGTACACCAGGGCGGAGCATGGTCCACCAAATTTCCGGTACATTGATGTTTTATTGGTATTTATCGGTTATTTTCTATTCATGGCTGCTATTTGCATATTTATTATTTTTATCCAACATTTCCTGCCTGTGTTAACAGCCTTCTAAGACAACAAAGAATGTCTTTAATAAACAAGACTCTTGACGAACTTGTCTTTGTATGAATCAGGTATGTAAATATTAAGAAGCTTACGAGAAAGAGATTCGTTGAGTCAAAATGAGGTAATTTATTTTGGATTTGTTATCCATAAATATTTAGTGACCTCAAGGCAAAGCGGTTCTACCTACAGAGCATTCCTCGCCACAGAAATTGATTTGCCGTTATTATCTTAATATTCAGAGCTGTCACATACAACATATTTACTACGTTCCATTTTATGTGTCCTTTCATACGTACCTGCTATACATTGCTTTTCTATTTCAGCAAGTAAAAAAGAAATGGACTGAAATGTAATTTGGTAATAATTTCTGATATTTACTTCGATCGTATTAGTGTTTGTTTTCGTCTTTGTATTGAATGGAATGAACAAGCGAATTCACTCATTAAAGCACTTTCTTCCTTATAAACTAAAATTAATCCTTGTACAAACACTCGTGATGCCACACATCGACTACTGCGATATTATATTAAGTAACCTAAATGCAAATTTGAGCAGCAGGCTACAACGTGTGCATAATGCGTGCGTCCATTACATTTGCAATATTCGTAAGTATGATCATGTTTGCCCGTCTTTCCAAAATCTGTCTTGAAAGCTAAATGAGGAGCCCTGAATTCTCTTATTCTCTTATTTCAAATTCTGCGCACCGCTACCCCAATCTATTTGGCTTCCCGTTTTCAAAATTTATCCGCATAATCAGCTCAGTACCACGTCTCGTCCACACCTATGTAGTAACGGTCAGCGTGTCTGGCCGCGAAACCAGGTGGCCCGGGTTCGAATCCCGGTCGGGGCAAGTTACCTGGTTGAGGTTTTTTCCGGGGTTTTCCCTCATCCATACATGAGCAAATGCTGGGTAACTTTTGCTGCTGGACCCCGGACTCATTTCACCGGCATTATCACCTTCATTTCATTCAGACGCTAAATAACCTAGATGTTGATACAGCGTCGTAAAATAACCCAATAAAAAAACCACGTCTCATCATAACAATTTACTCATTATACCCTACCACAAGACATCTTTATATTCTTCATCTTACACAGTTTCAGTTGCTAGAAAATGGAACTCGCTTCCGAATGATGTAAGGGGTTGTTGGACAATAACTTCATTTAGGTCAAAATTACATAAATACATACTTAACAGATTAAATTGATCAATATTTGTTACTTATATTGAAACTAACATCTGTCCATTCTTCATTCTTATTATTATCATTACCATCACATAGAATACATAACTTCTAATGGCAAAATTTCATTACATTAATATGCTCATTATATAAATATATTTTAGATTTATATTTTTTCTCCCTATAACATAGTTCTAGTAAACTTATATTAAATTAATTCTCATCATTTTACTAGCTATCTCAACTTAATTATAAGCTTTACATATTGCATGTAGACTGGTTGAATTAAATTAGCTCATATATTAAGTTATTACTTCTTCTTATAAGTTTATCTCAGTTTAAATAAACATGTACTAGTCGTTAAAACTTAACTGAAGAATATTGCTGGAGAATCTTTTAAGTGTATTGTAAATATTCATAATTGAAATATGTATGTAACTTGTATTGATTAAGGTTGTGTACAACTATAAAATGAGTCACAGTTCTGACATCTATCCGCAATATGCGGAACCCGAATAACGTAAAGTGAAGTGAGTAGGCATTGGATACATATTTCAACTGGGAAGAGATCTCCGGTCCGGAAATATGGGACAACGCACTTCCCGGCAGGCTGGAAGCCTACGATTCACAGAAGAAGAAGACGAAGAAGAAGAAGAAAAGAAAAACGACATTTTTATTATTCGATTTGTAAAAACGTGTTGGTGCTTGAGGTTATTTTTTCCAGAGTAGGCTATTTGGGTTCCTCTGCTTTGCGCTTTCTGTCTTGCTTCATTTTATATTTTAACATTCTGCCGAAGTAATTTAATGAAGTTCGTTCAATAAGAACCAAGACAGAGCACTACTCTTTACTGAAACCAATAAATTCTGTATTTCTGAGAAAAACTTGATGGACTGAAAGTGTATGAATCAACAGGAACTACCTTGACTGCACACCAAGAGGTGTCGCGTAAGACAATGGCATTGCAAGATGATTTATAAAGATAAGTGTACAATCCAGCGCTTTCATTATTACAAGGTAGGACTCAGCTGCAGGATATCGGTGGAATGGCATTGCGACCTCTCTAAAGGGTGTGCATGGGAACTGATGTGAAAGATTTGTAAGTATCCCGCTTCGTGCCATAACACGCCCTTGATGTCAGTCTGGTATTCTCTGCAGATGAAAACACTCTAATTGTAATGACAAATTTTAGTAGCCTAGCACTTTAGTTATTACCTCATTAAAGCCGTTTATTGATTCCAATACAGAAACAATATTTGAAAATCATTTTCTTTTTATTTGAAAATCATGTTTAATTGACTACACAGTACTAAGGACGTGAATTTTTTAAGCTAAAACTGTGTATAAACCATGTCAACCAACAAGAACAGAATATTTTCAGACAAGAACAATTCACTCGCCAAGATACGGGGCGCATCCAGAAAGTAAGTTTCCCTATTAAAAAAAAAAGAACACACACTTTCAGGAAAACATTTATTGGCAACAGGTACAGCAATGTTTCAGCTATTTTTCAACATGGCCACCATCAGAATTGAGACACTTGTCATATCGTGGGATCAAATTTTGTATCCCTCTGTAGAACTGTGCCGTCTGTGAATGGAACCAGCGTGTGACAGACGTCTTCAGCTCTTCGTCGTTGCCAAATCGCTCACCGGAGGACAGAAATTTCTTGAGGTGCAAGAAAACGTGAAAATCGCTGGGAGCAAGATCAGGACTGTAGGGTGGTTGATCAAACAACTTCCAGCCAAATTCCGTCAAAACAGCTGCTGTGCGCCGAGCCTTATGTAGACGAGCATTGCCATGGAGGAGCACAACACCTGCAGTAAGCATTCCACGCCTCTTGTTTTGAATGGCACGTCGCAATTTTCGCAGTGTTTCACAGTAACGGTCAGCGTTCACTGTTTCACTTCTTGGAAGGAAGTCAATGAGCAGAATGCCCTTCCTGTCCTAGAACACCGTGCACATCACTTTCTGTACCGACAGCGTCTGTTTGAATTTCGTCCTGACCGGAGATCCACTATGTCGCCAATGCATTGACTGCTGCTTGGTTTCCGGGGTGAAGTGCGAAATCCAAGTCTCATCGCTCGTAACGATCCTATCGAGGAGCTCGTCGCCGTCATCGTGATACCGTGGCAGAAATGTCAGTGCTGCTCCTGAACGTTGCATTTTGTGTTCGGGTGTCAGGTTTTTCGGCACCCACCTGGCACACACTTTTTTGAACAGCAGGTGCTTAGTGACAATCTCATGCAACAAGGATCACGATATCTGCCGAAAATGGCTGCTCAGCTCCGTAATCGTGAAGCGACGGTTCTCCATGATGCACTGCCGCACCAGCTCAACACGATCATCATTGATGAGGGACGGTCGCCCACTGCGCTCATCATCATGGACATTTTGACGACTTTCGGAAAACTGTCTACACCAGCGACGCACCATCTGCTTACTCATGATGTTCGGCTCATAGACCTGACAGAGTTGCCGATGAATTTCAATTGGCGCAATGCTTTGTGCACTAAAGAACTTTATCACCGACCGAACCTCGCAGGCGGCGGGAGAAGGAATAAGAGCTTCCATTTCGGACCACTGCTGCCACGCTACTGGCACCAGGCGGGACCTGTCCGGCTGGCATATGATTGATACGTCATAGATCTGTTACGCATGCGCAATTGACACGGTTAATTACGTTTATTTTCAAGGGGAAAAATCGGGAAACTTACTTTCCGGATGCGCCTCGTAAAAGACAAAGTCTTCCCTACACGAATTTCTTTTTTAGTTACTTAAATCAATACAAGGAAGTAATTTATGAAAATTGTTGAGAGTAATATAGAAATATTTTCTAATACATCATCTAGTTCAGATTATATCTTACCATATGAGGGTATCAAGTGCAAAACTCGCCTTATCAAAAAAAATAAATAAATAAAATAAAATAATGAGTTACATATGGGCTGTTGTACTTCTTGCAGCTCTCTATCTACTGGTATAGTCGGTTTGTGCAAATCTTGTCTAATTCCTCTTCCATAGAGCTCAGAAAAGTACTATCAAATACAAAACTGTCCATATTCATAACGGTTTTTCCTTTTTACTGACCAATCACTTTACCTGGATAAGGCGAGTTTTGCATTTGATAGCCTCATATGTTTAATTCTAAATATTGTGGGACTTTGTAATCGACGATTAGTGGAACTCCTTGGCCATATAGATCGTGGAGCAAAACCGCAGTTTAAAACAATACAAGATAAAGACAAATGTAATGAAGAAAGACACACTAAGTCTCCATAGTAGGAGAATAAATCTCTCATTACGTGCCTGGAATCAATATAAGATGCAATTAATACAGAGAAGACGTAGACACCAGTGACATGATGCGGACATGTCGTGAGCAAAGCATACTGAAGAGTCAAAAACCCGTGTGACACTTCAGCGTCGCACAGTCTCCATAATGTTCTTCATACGATGAGAATTCTCTGGCTTTCGTACAATATAGTGAAAATATTTTGAGTTCTATCATAAGATTTATCTATATTATATTAGATTTATCTGAATACAAAATGAATTGCAAAATATTTCGTACAATAGCTAATATTAAAAAAAAACTGAGAAGATTTATTGTGCACCCTTTGCGAATTAAAAGGGGAAGGAAGTATGGTATATTTGATGTGATGAAAAAATTGAACATGTTTTCAGAATTGTTATAGAATTTTTCGCCAATATTTCTATACCATGTTACAAAATCTCTTCACAAAATTGAATATGAAATTCAAAAACGCCGCGTATTTTCTTTTACAGTCAGACGCCACATGTCACTTTGAAAAGTCACTCGTGATTGCAAAGAGACGCAGATCTGGCTTCGGAGTTACGTGCCTCCACCCCGTCCTTTCTGTATACATCAATAATTTGTTTACAGTACGATTATTTAGTCCTGACAGTCGCTGGCAATGTGCGCCTGGGTCAGGCGAGTCCATTAAGTTACGCCAAGGGATCTTCAGGTTAGTCTGTCGCCTGCAGTCAGAGCGATCGGATGTCACGCATGTGATATAGCATTGTGTTTCCAGTACAGTTAAGCTGTATTGCATTCCTTTACCAACCGCTCGCCCCTATCTCTACTCCGGAACTCTCCCCACTACTCCTATTACTTCCCCTCTTTCGCGTCGCTGAGCTGTCAGGAGTAAATAATCGGTCTGTACATGGGAGAGACTCGAAAAGCCATAATGCCTCCGCCTGAAGTCCGAGCCACGTCTTCTCTGTGTGAATTGCGCCTAAGATCCGCTAGACTTGTAGTCGCATAAGTTTTATTCCTACAGTGGAGAATAGTTATTTATGCAACAAGTGGATAATCTTGATGATTATGACATGAGTGAATGTTTGTTGCATTAACAATAGTGACGGCCTCGTAATTGCGGTCGAGTGGCCAAAATTTGTATAAGCACTTCTTTTCACATTATTAACATGGCGGAAGAAAACATTTTTTTCTGCCCCTATCAGATAACAAATAACTTTTCTATCTGCTCTATCAGAATGTAATCAAGGCATACGATGCCGATAATGATGATGGCACATGATGATGACAATAATAATGGCACATGATGACAATAGTAATGGAATATGATAATGACGAAAATGATGAGGCATGTGTTGATATTGACGACAATGATGAAGGCGTATGATGATATTAACGACAATGATGAAAGCATATGATGATCACGACGATGATGACAACAATAATGATATTTATGAATATGATGACAATGAAGACGGCATAATGACGACAATGAAGATAGATATACGATGATAATGACAGCAATGTTGATGGCATATGCTAATAATTACTATAGTGATGACATATGATGAGATAATGATAATAATGATTGTATATTATTATGGTAATGACGACATTAATAAAGGCATATAATTATGGCTATAATAATGATTTCATATTGTGATAATGACATGAGAGTGACCACAAAAATGATGTTATATGATGACAGGGACGACAAAAATAATGAAGCCATATGATGGTGATGACGATGAGGGAATATGATGATAATGACAATAATGATGGTATATGATGATAATGAAGAAAATTCTGATGATGTATGATGACAATGCCGACGGAATATAATTATGGTGACAATAATATAATTGCATATGATGATAATGGCGGCATGGTAGTGACAGCAAAAGTGATGGCAAATGTTGGTAGTGACTAAAATAATGATGGCATATGATGACAATAATGAAGGCATATGATGATGGTAATAATCAAGGCATATGATGATGACAAAAATCAATCAATCTTCTTAATGTATCCAGCTGTTTGCTGACAACATAAAATCCACTATAGTCTATTCAGTTGTTTTTCACGAGAAATGAGGGGTATTTCGATTGGTGTTCATTATAGATGCCTGTTGCTAGTAGCCAGAGTTGGGGATGATGACAATAATGATGACATATGGTGATAATGAAGAAAATGCTGATGATGTATGACAATGACAACGAAGGCATATAATTATGGTGACAGTAATGATTGTATATGATAATGATGGGATGATAGTGACAACAAATGTGATGGTATATGTTGATAGTGGCTAAAATAATGATGGCATATGATGACAATAACGAAGGCATATAATGATGACGATGATATATGGTGATAATGAAGACAATACTGATTATATATGATGAGAATAGCGGCAATATTTATGGAATATGGTGATAATGATGACAATAGTAATGGCATATATTGATAATGATAATGATGACAACGGTATTTAGAAAGGCAATGGGAATGCTGGAAATTCTGAAAGTAAGACGACAAATTTGTACATGTTAAAAGCCGTAAGCCATAGACGTATAGTTTACCCAGACTGAGTGTGAGAGTATAATTAGGCTATGTAATAAGAGAACATTATTATAGCAATTAATAACCAGCCTGCAACCTCATGCTTGATCACGTAGTGCAAATCGGAGACAGTCCCCCGAAGAATATAAATGCTCTCCCTCCATTGCAAAAGTTTTGAAGGCCAGCAGGTTCGATTTGCTCGAGAAGTAACACGGGATGTTTTACATTTTCCGGACTTCCGTGTTCGAACTCGCGTTAAAATGTCGTGTATGAACGCATTGAAAAAGGGACTTTGCTAAGTGAATCATTGTTTTGTACGAGAGCTGCCTGCCACAGCCGTTCACCTTGACTTATTGGGGCTTACTACGACACGCCCTACCTCCTGGGAAAGTCCGAAAAACGTTCGACTCTTGTGGGGTAAAAAGAAACATGTTGGAAGTTTAGGCTGGCGTGGTAACTGACCTGGACATCCGTTTTTGGAGCAAAACTGTGCAGTAAGAATATCGTGAACCCTTGTTTGAGAGATAGTATCTGAACACGCCCCCGTTCATGTGGGTTCCCGCCCCAACCTTCTATAATGATTCCTTAACTCTTGTGTCTAGAGTCTAGACGATTACCAGCTGTCCCACGTGGGTGGAGTCTCGGTTTACAGACAGCTTCCACGTTTTGTGTAATGATGATTCATCGTTGACTTTCTGTAGTACAAAGCAACGCAGTAGCACTAAATGGAAGGAGTGGATTTATAGATGCCGGTCTAAATTCAATTTGGAGTGACAGTCATTTAGACTATACATCATCTCATGTAAGTTTATTTCTAATGTAAACAAATAGAAGATACAATAATCTTACTTCTACTTCAGAACTGACGATAGATCGGTGTTTTTATGTCAAATTTATGTGAATGGTTAAATTAAGGAATGGCCTAATTAGAGCTATAGTTTAACCAAGAAAAAATGTTATATTTTATTTAACGACGCTCGCAACTACAGGGGTTATATCAGCGTCGCCGGATGTGCCGGAATTTTGTCCCGCAGGAGTTCTTTTACATGCCAGTAAATCTACTGCCATGAGCCTGTAGGCATTTAAGCACACTTAAATGCCATCGACCTGGCCCGGGATCGAAACCCCAACCTTTAACCAGGAAATCATCTAAACAAATTACCATATACAGAGTGGAGCGCTCGAATGTACCTAATTTCAATTGTATGTGACTGGTGAACGGTTGAAGATAAAACCTTACAGTAACGTTTATATGAAAGGAAAACTCAACAAGTTTCGAATCCTGTCGGTAGATGGTACACAGACACAGTTTCTTTTCGAGGATTGTATCGATTGTCAAAATGGCGACACCGCAGATGAAAGCGCAAGCTGTGTTGTGTTATGCGGAGTTTAAAATCAATTGTTAGAGTTCAAAGGGAGTATCGGCAAGTGTTTAACCATGATGCTCCAACTGCTAAAAGTATTAGGAAGTGGCAAGATACATTTTTAGTTACATGATCGGTGTTGAAGAAGCATGATAGTGGTCGTAGAACATCCGACGAAATGGTTGCAAATGTTCAAGCCGAGTATGAGCGAAGCCCGCGGGAATACTGTGTGGTACCACATATCTTGACATCCTGGAGCAGTTCTTCTTTCCACAAATTGAACACCTGTAGCCTAACATCCTTTTCCAGCAATATGGCGCTCCTCCAAACTGGTTCAATGACGTTCGTACGACTTTAGACAACGTGTTCCCTGGCCGTTGGATTGGTAGGGGAGGACCGGTCGCTTGGCCCCCGAGATCTCCGGATTTAACACCGCTCGATTTCTTTCGTTGGGGCTACGTCAAAGATAATATGTACGCCACCCCAGTCCAAGACCTTCGTGATCTTCGGGAGCGCTCATAGAGGCTATTGAGAGCATTCCAGAAGACATGCTCCAACGTGCTAGGCAAGAAATCGTTCATCGCCTCGATATCGTCACACCTGGAGCTCACGTAGAGATATGGTGATGTGCATATCGAGACTTGTTGAGTTTTCCTTCCATATAAACGTTATTGTAGGTTTCTATCTTCAACCGTTTACCAGTCACATACAATTGAAATTAGGTACATTCGAGCGGTCCAGCCTGTATTAAGTATATTTTTGTAATTAACTTTTAGTATTCATTTTGTCAATGTGAGTAATATTATAAACCACAATTGAACAAAAATTTTGGTATACAAGATTAGGATATCCAGTGTCGTCTACTATACGTTATGTATTAACTGGCAAAGCTAACTTCAGACGCGGAAAATACAATGTGCAACAGCACTCTGTGATGTCATCGTATCGTAACATAAACAGTCACCTGGTTGACTGCAGCGCCCAGGCCTACAAGGTCAAGTCGGAAGTTCGTCTTGCCGAGTAGTAACAAATACATTATATAGTCTATTTGTGTGTAAACAATACTATTCGAAAATGATTAAAATGAATATCGGTGTTCTATAGTGTGAGTAAAAAATAGGGAACACTGCTTGTAGCTTTTCTGTGTTTAATTTTATGAACAAATTCTACATAAAATAACTATGGGGGTTCACAAAGAACTATTTTGAATATGTTTTCAAATACTATGTCTATTTATTTATAAAGGATGAACTACTCGCATTACTTTCTTCTTAAAAACGAGAAATGGAACGTGGTGGGAAATGTTAAATTACAATATTTTAACATGGACATTCTTCTGAAGAACACCTTTACAATAATTATCTGTTATATAGATACAGAATTCTGCCCGAAAATTCGATCCTATATGGGTATACAATCACTGCCACGTTTTTACATTTACAATTGTCGTTATGACATACGAAGAGAGCATGGGAGTTTACCAATACTTTGTACTTCGCCACTATTGCGTCTAACTTATGCATCAACCCATTTTATTTTGTTCGGGATCCAGTGTGGGGGCATTCTTTCTACTTCCTTCTCTCTTATTCCTCTTACATTGCCATATCTGGAGATGTAGCCTGTTCTAGGACTGATGGTACATTAAGTTCTTGTAGGACATCCACATTTTTGTTCCGATCCCATTTGTGTTCCTGGCTGTTCGAAGCATGAATCTCATCTCGCAAGTTGTTGATTTGCTTTCGCCTCTCTTTCGGAGAATCCATGCTTCGCTCCCATAATATAGGGCGAATACGGACTAATTTCTGTATTTATGATGATTTCAGAACAACTATTAATGATGCCCACGTACTTATTAAATTTAATAATTTTTACTAGTAAATATAAATTTTCAACAAAAGATAGTTATGAAGAAACTAATGAAGTGTTTTGTGTTGAATGTGGCATTTTATGGGGTAGAAACATGGGCACTACGACGAAATGAAAAAAAAAACGACTAGAAGCATTTGAAATGTGGATATGGAAAAGAATGGAGCGTGTGAAATAGATAGACTTATTAAAAAATGAAGCTGTGCTAGAAAGATTGGATGAAGAAAGAATAATGATGAAAATGATCGGGAAGAGAAAAAGAAATTGGCTGAGTCACTGTTTAAGAAGAAACTGCCTTCTGAAGGATGCACTGGAAGCAATGGTGAACGGAAGAAAAGTTCGTGGCAGAAGAAGATATTAGACGATTGACAACATAAAGATAGATAATTTGCGGGAACTAAGAGGATAGTGGAAAATAGGAAAGTTTGGAAAATGCTAAGTTTGCAGTGAAAGACTGCATTTGGAAAAATGACTATAAATGAATGAATATCGATATAGTTAAATTGTACAATTTTGATAGAAAATTCATCTTTCTCATAATATCTTAATTTCTTATTTTATCTAATTTCGAACATTGCATAAACCTTCTGAAGAAGTTCATTTGTTTGGGTTAGTTTAGAGTTAACATTTAAGTTTAATATCTACAATTCTCCTCCGTAAGTTTTAACTCTCCTAACTAATGACATATTTTTGTTTTTGTTGATTTTAAGTTTATCCCACTTGTCATCAGCACTCGCTGAAATGTGCAAAGGGTAAGCGAAGCCGTCCCGTGTGCCCCGTCGTGCAGCAGAAAGAGGTAGAGAGCATACCCGCTAGCAGCTACGAGTGCACCATGGTGCACTGTGTTCTCCGCGGGTAAGTGACGCTAGCCCCAGAGTACTCTTTGCTGATGACCGCTGGCTTATCCCATTAGATTTCGTTTAACTTCCTTTCATTGACATTCCTTTCACTATGCTTTCTTAATTTACATTCCATGACTACCAATTTTGTAATTTTCATTAATATATTATTTGAATTCCTCACACCCTTTAATCAATTCTCCAGTTTCTACTAACGTTAAATCATTTACTTCTTCATTACCAATTGATATATAGATCTAATAATAATAATAATAATAATAATAATAATAATAATAATAGTAATAATGA
Organism: Periplaneta americana; assembly: GCF_040183065.1. Lineage (NCBI taxonomy): Eukaryota > Metazoa > Arthropoda > Insecta > Blattodea > Blattidae > Periplaneta > Periplaneta americana. Next base: position 116,152,390 of record NC_091123.1, read on the forward strand.
TTTATTTAACCTGGCAGAGTTAAGGCCATACGGCCTTCTCTAACACTCAACCAGAAGTAAAGACTGCGTTACAAAAACACTACAAATTTACAAAGTACACTACAATTTTACACATAACTGAATAAGATAATAATAATAATAAAATGTAATCAACAAATAAGAAGAAATCAGTCATAATATATAACATACAGAAAGAAAGAAAAAAGCATAATAATATGTGAACAGCAGGTCAAAATAAATGAGGCATACAAATTATAGAGAAAAAATTAAGACAATTTTTCATAATAATAATAATAATAATAATAATAATAATAATAATAATAATAATAATAATAATAACAAATAAGAATAGTAATAATAATAATAATAATAATAATAATAGTAATAAAATAGTGCACTGCAAAGTATACAGTGAAAACAATATTTCTAAGTACAGGTACACACAATAAGGAAAATTAAGATTATATATAGTTCAACTTATCACATTAGAGATATACCATTATCGGAAAATATGAAAACAAAAATATAAGATAAGTTGAATATCACTAGAACATAAAAAAAATGTGAATACGTGGAAACATGCAATACAACACTTGTCATAATAGTAAGTTAGTTTGGCAACTCGTCATAAGATAATTTTCTAACTTGGATTTGAAAGATTTCAATGTTCGGCAGCCCTTGACTTCAGGCGGCAGAGAGGTAGCAACAGTGAAAGATGAGGAATACAGAGACGATGTGTGAAGTGGAATTTCTAGCGTGTTATCGCGTTGTGATCGAGTATTAATATTATGATAGCAAGAGAGAGTATGAAATCGAGCGAATAAATAATAGGGGGATGAAGTGTGCATAATTCGATATAAGAGAGAAAGTGAGTGCAGATTTCTCCTCTCATGTAACTTAATCCATGATAACTTCTGGAAAGAAGGTGAGATATGATCATAGTATCGAACATTACAAATGAAGCGGACGCACGCGTTATGAACACGCTGTAGTTTCTGGGCGGAATCAATCCTGAGATCACTGAACAAAACGTCACAATAATCGAAGTGAGGTAGAATGAGTGTCTGTACCAGCGTTTGTTTTAATTTAGATGGATAATGATACAATCTTTTTAGTGAATGGAGAATAGAGAATGCCTTCTTACATGTATATTTAATATGCGTATCCCAATTGAAATTAGATTCGAAATGCACTCCGAGATTTTTTACGGTAGAGCTAAACGGGATGATTGTTTTATTCAGTTTCACAGGTGGAATATTCAGGTCGTTGACTTCAGGAATTAATCTACGGTTCGCGAACAGAATGGCCTGTGATTTACATGCGTTTAGGTTAAGCCCAAATTGTTGAGACCAGGAAGAGATGGAATCAAGATCTTCATTCAGACTATTAATGCTATCATTTAGTGCGTCGGGACGGGCTGAAATATATAATTGAACGTCGTCTGCATATATTTGATATCTGCAGTGCTTAAATGAGTTGGAAATTCCATTTATATAAATAGAGAAGAGCAAGGGGCCTAATACTGATCCCTGAGGAACTCCTGTGTCTACAGTACGCCAGGATGAAGAAACGATTATTAGATATGATACGCTGCTGGCGGCCAGTAAGGTAGGAGTACAGCCAGGTGATAGCACTATCAGTAAGGTGTAGCGTTTGTAGTTTAGTCAATAGTAGATCGAAGTCAACAAAATCAAAGGCTTTGCTATAGTCCAATAAAACTAGTACAGTAGCCTGTCGTTTATCCATGGCTGCGCGTATGTCCTCAGTAACATTCAACAAAACTGTAGAATAGGGATATCTTATGCGAAGTTTTACCGCTAGATGGCAGGAGCGTTCCATGCGGTGCAACATGTTGTAGGGCTATATTATGTCATATGCTATAATTGATTACGTTTCCCGCTTGTTGGTTTCCTGTGCGTGTCAAAATTATATTTACAATTATTTTGTATAACCTAGTATAATTTAATATAATTCAGTATTATCTTACCTCATAACTTAATTTCATTTACAATAAATAATAGCATAGGCCTAAACCTGTATAATATTGAGCGATTCCCCGAGATGGGTGGGGAAATCTGCAGTATGAACAATATAGAACGAGTAAATTGAATGTTTGTGAATCTAAACGAGAACTTTGAGAACGAGATGCACGAATAAAAAAAATAGGAACTATGTCGTAGGTGAATAGTGTCCTCTTTAATCATTGGTATTTAAGTACCGTAGGTACTCTAAAAACAAGATATGCAGCCACCAATGTGTTGTTTTTATAAGGAAGGGACTATCGAGATTGAATTCCTCGAATTTTTTTTCTATGTTGCAGTAAGATGAAGTACAATGTTCGATAGGTTGATGTAATATGATCGCAGTAGTATCACGATTATTCGTGTATTTTGTAGGTTAAGGACATGCAGTTTTGAATACTATGTAGGAAGATTTTGAAAATTTGAAGCTAAATAATTAGTCTACAGTAGGCTACATTAAAAACATTATTCACGAAATGGATTTCACTACGGATCGTCCTGGACAATGAACATCCCAGTTTATAGAGAGTTTACTGCAGGCGTAAACTTCGGAGACTCCTACAACTACTGCATATCATCTAAGCTAACATAGCTCACTGTCGAGGTTGCATATGTTTTCATTGATTTTTCTTTTCCCTTCTCCAAAATAAAACTGTAGCCAGCAATTCATTACTTGAAGTAGTTACTTTTGTTTATTAGCTAGCACTTTCGAGGCGCAATTTAATTACTTATATTTTTTAAAGTTTAAAGCATATATTCAGAATATTTCGGAACATGATTGAAGACAAAAAGCTTTCCCTGGTTTTTACTTATAGGAACATAACAACAATTTGCCATTTTTAGTTGTTTTTAAGAGTATTTAATATACTAATACACAACGTATATCCTCAATGTTTATATACCGAGAAACAAGTGCACACGCAAAGCGCATCCCTCAAAGTACGCGTGCGCTATCTGTTGGTGCTAGTTCAGGATATCCCTATAAGTTTTATCCATATTTATTTTTTGTCCCCACTTATTAGCCTATACTCTTCTTTTAATTTCCTCATCGTTTGTGTTAAATGAACATACTCATCTCTTGTTTCTAAATGATCATCAGCAAATTTGATAATAATGTAATGCTGTAGTCTCTGCAATCATTATATTCATACTGCTGCAGTTCCTCTTCTATGTTTACTGGATATATATTTTGAATAAAATTAATAAGGGACAAGAACCTTGACGTAAACCTTTACATCCCTATTGTTTTATCTCATATCGTTTGTCTAACGCAGCGGTCATCAGCACAGTGCACCCTCGGGCGGGCTAGCGTCTCACCCGGAGATAAGAGAAGCACTAGCGTGCATCCGTGGCTGCTGGCGGGCATGCTTTCTCCCTCTCCTTTCTGCATTATTGGGAGTATATTCCGATACACTCCTTACCCATTACCCATTTCAGCGAGTGCTGACGACCACTGGTCTAACGGATTACAGTTTTATATTAATATTGCTGTTCTTTTCCCACCCCGTAATTACTTCTACATAACTGTGCACTTCCGAATTCCAATGTTACTTATTTGCTTACCAGGCTGCAATAATCTATTTTTAATATTGCCCATTGTTTCGAGACATCGCTTGTGTTGATTAAATCATTGGTAAACAAAACATAATGTATTTCTTCAAAGTTACTCTTTCTTAGCGTAATTATTGTTACTGCGTTGCTTTGAAAATATAATGTGAAAATCAAAAAAGAACTTCGTTAGAAGCATGTGTGAAATTACATTTTCATATAATTTGACATATTTTTAACACATATTCTTACTTCGGTGAACAAATTTTTCCACTATTATTGCCAAATATAAAGAAAAAATAATAATTCTTCCTGTCAAGATTTGGTTATTGCGGTCTCGTTCCAAGGCTAATTGAATATGGGTACTACGCATTGTCACGCTTTCCCACAGGGTAATATAAGTATTATTTCCGTGGTAGTCTGAAAACATTCTATCTACAAGATACTACTAATGTTTTTTTAAGTTATCTCTTGTTTCACTTCATTTAATTTTATCTAACAGTGAAACATTGTCAACTGAACTGAGGAACCCCATTTGAACAGTTTTTCTTATGGCCTTTCCGTCTTGGGATCTTAAAGTCCATGTTTCACAACCACATATCAGTGCAGGTTTTGATAAGGCATTATGAAACCTCATTTTAATATATTTTGACATTTTTTTTCCAAAGTGCTCCATTTGTTCTGTTATAGTTCTGTATATTTCTAGGTCTAAATTCGTTTTATAATTGGTTATATTACAGCCAAGTTGTTTAAAAGTTTGCACCTGTTCTATCTTTTGACCGTTTATGATTACTTTAGACCAATTATAACGGCTGCCAACACGTTACTCCCATACTAGTTGGATGAAAGTTTACCTCTGCCCAGGCATTTGGAAGTGAAGCCAGTAATCGCATGTACGTTTTGGGCCTTCATGGGCTGTGGCATCACTGACGGACTGATAATTATGATTATTTTACTCTTTCATCGACACCAACCTATGACCGCCTTTTTATCTCTGGGAAAGACCCGGTTCTCAATTTGGCAAGAGGCCGAATGAACCTTGGAGCCATTCTGGGATTTTAGCAACTAGGTAAAAACACTCTGGATTGAACCCGTGGTCTTGCATTCCTATACCATTCGATCTCACCACATCTTACAGTTCCCTAAAACGAATACAAGGGCCTATATTTGCTATAAATACATGAGAAATGATATTGCCACGTATCTAAAAACCAAAACATATTTAATTTATATTCACGTAAATTTAAACCCAAAAGATCAGACAATATGTGCTTCATAGTTCCTAAATATACTACAACCGTAGCATAAAATCTCAGTAGCAACTTCGGTCCAAGGCTTTATAGCATGATAATAGATTCTCAAACATACAATTTGCTAATGCTTCTTATTTCAAAACATCTATTAAAAATTGCTGTTAACAGAGAAAATTTAAAGTTCAATTATTGCAACGTGTTTTTGCTTCTTCTTTTTTTCTTTTATTACTATTTACTCTGTTATTCAATAAAATGTCTTAACATTAGCTTATGTGAAATGCCCCTTGAGCACGAGTATGTAACTTAGAGAGAGTTGCTAGAGAGTTCTTATATAAAAAAATCAATATGAATCTTTGTTCTGGCAATAAAGTATGATTATTATCATTGTTACTATTGTTATTATTATTATTATTATTATTATTATTATTATTATTATTATTATTATTATTATTATTATTATTATTATTGTATGGATGTGAAACTTGAGCTCCAACGAAAAAACAGAAAGATAGAATACAGACGGCGGAGATGAGGTTCCTAAGACAAGTTAAAGGGTGTACAAAACTTGATAGAATTAGAAATGAGGATATAAGAGAAGAATTAAAAGTACAGCCTTTATTGGATAAAGCCACGAATTATAGGCAAAAGTGGATTGAATACATGAGTGGAATGAGTAAGGAGGGATATCCATTGTTAGCAAGAAATTATCAAGCAAGAGGAAGGCGTGACGTCGGGAGACCTGGAAAACGTTGGGCTGATGAATTATGAAGTGGGAACGACCTAATCCTTGGAGTGACGATGATGATGATGATGATGATGATGATTATTATTATTATTATTATTATTATTATTATTATTGTTATTATTTAAAATCATTGCAGACATATTTAAATGTTTTTAACATATTATTTCTACTTTAGGCTAAAATAAAGGAAATTTTAAACTATCGAAGTAATATAATATGCATATTGAAGTGCAGTGTATCGCTTAGACCAGGCTCCGCCAGGTCGAGTCAAGATCGCGAGAGGGCATACAGGCCTGCTTACGGCTTCCACTGCGGGCAGTACAGTTGTACACTGCAGTCTATCAGTGGTGGAACCTATCGAGGTCGCTTGGGGGCACTGCATTTTGCACCAGGAAAATTGATGTGCTAAAAACATGAATCTTAGCAATGTAATGGTTGTTGTTGTGCGAACAATTAATTTCATAAAGTCTAAAGGACTTAATCACATGGAGTTCAGGGCAGTACTTGATGATATTAACAGTGAATATGGGGATTTATTCTACCATACCGAGCTAAGGTGGTTAAGTCGAGGAAAAGTTCTGGAGCGTTTTCTCGCACTTAGAAATGAAATTGCCTTATTTATGGATGTACATGGGAAATTTGATAGAGGCCTTGAAAGAATATAAGGGTATAAGAATAATGCAACAATTGTGCCAAGGCTTCGAACGTAGATTTCAGGATACGAGAGAACTTGAACAACAATTTAAGATATTTTCAACACCTCTTTCAGAGAGTGTCCTGGATATTCCTGCTGGACCACAATTAGAAATACTTGATTTACAAAGTGATATTGAGCTAAAGGATAAGTATCAAAACAGAAAAAGTATTAAACATTTCTATACTTGTTTTCCACGAGAAAGGTTTCCTAAACTGCACAATCTTGTGCATGTTCGGGACAACCTACGTATGCGAAACACTGTTTTCTTTAATGAAGTTTACAAAGTCACGTCACAGAAGCCAATTAAGTGATGAACACTTGAAAGCATGTTTGCGATTGGCTGGTACTAAAACAAAACCTCCGCGAATTGAAAAGTTGCTTACTAAAAAAAAAACTGCAAAAATCGCCGCGGATCTCTGATGTATAAGAAAAAGTACTATTATTAGAGAATTGTATTTGAATAATAACGTTTGTACTGTTGTTTTATTTTGTTAATTGAATTGTATAGCAATGAGAAAAAGACAAACGGTGAACAGTTTTATTTCGTAGTATATTGATCCGTATAAAGGTGTATATTTTGTTTTGTTTCATTATTGTGCAAACATGCAAAAATTTATTTCGTATATAGAGTTAACTGTACCAATTTATGTAGAGTAATGTTTTGAACAGTGAAAGTGTACTTCAGTTAAAAGTTGAAATTAATTTATATTCTTATCACAAATTTAGTTCACATACAAGTTCTTAGTTCCGCCACTATGGAAGCAGCTACCCTTGCCCTCAGCCGTACGTCAGGGCTTGAGGGTTTGTACGTACGCACGAGAGTGTAGTCACTTGACGCTCCCTGGCTTAGACTAAGAAACCAAGTCACTTAATTTTCGTACTGCCTTTTGCAGTTCTTACGAAATAATATTATCTTGTATAAAAAGCATACGAATGTAATTTTACACCAAGTGTTGATAAATGATTCAAGATATAATTTTCTTCTGTCTCTAGATCAAAAGGAGTGTAAAAAATGTAGAGTACTGTACCGCCTTAGTTATTTCAATACAGCCGGCCTTCAATTTTTATCGAAAATAATTCTATCAAGCCTTTTATTGAAACCTGACAATGATTGCACCCACAAAGAGGCGTCAGCTGATGGTAGGCGGAATATAAGAGACACCATAAGAAGATATTTCGTTAGAGATGTGAAGGACAGAGCAATGTAAACTCGCACAGATATAGACATGGGCAATGAAAGTTGTTAGGAATTGCTTCTTGTAAGAATTAGCATACGTATGTTTTTACAGTGTAGGATTTGAAGGACAGCGTCTTTCCAACACGCTTAAGGTTGCTTTGTCCTTTAATCCCGTCGGTTATATTGTTCGGCGCCATTTGGGTCACAACACAGTGATCAGTGTTGGCTCCACCCACAATCTGCGACTTGCAGCAGGTTGGGATCTCTGTGGATTTTGCCTCCTGGTCAGAGGCAAGGTCGGTCGATAGCTGGCGCAGACCGCCCCAGTGACCCAGACAAGATCCTTAGTAATGACCTCAACTTCTGACATTGCATGGACAGATCACAACTAATAATCATGTACATCTGTCAATTAATCCTCGTTTCATTGTTCAAAGAATATGATACAACTGTTTCATAATGAAGGACATACTATGCGACTGAGCGTCCAGCTGTATTGGCGAAATACTGAGCTAAGATCATACGTCTTGACAATAACTGAGTGCATGTAACAACAGACCTACCAACCTACGAGAGACGAAATGGGAATTTGGTAGTAGTTATCCTTACTACTATTACTGATTATGATGATGACGATGATGATGATGATGACGATGGTGATGATAGTAGTAGTACAGTAATAATAATCAAGAGGATGGATCGCTCTAGATGGCCCAGGCAGATTTTGTCGTATGTCCCAAGAGGTCGAAGAAATTTAGGCAGACCTAGGAAGCGCTGGCAAGAGACCATAACAGATCCACAGGGATCTAACACTTGAAGGCTGCTGCTGCTGCTGCTGCCGATGATGATGATGATGATGATAAAATAACATTGCTTTAATTGGCAAGAGATCAGCACATGGGAAGCTGACAGTGACATTATCAGTACAATAATGGCACGAGAACACAACGTTAAGGAAAGATGTTTTGCGATCGCCTTGAAATTTGTGAATTTATCTAATAAATAAATAAATAAATAAATAAATAAATAAATAAATAAATTACTTAAATAAAAAAATAAATAGCGACACGTACGGAAATAGCCTACACACACACATACGTCCATGCGTACATGCATACGCTCGTACATACATACATACATACATACATACATACATACATACATACATACATACATACATACATACATACATACATACATACATACATACATACAAATATACACCTGTGGAGTAACGGTTAGCGCTTCTGCCCGCGAAACCAGGTGGTCCGGGTTCGAATCCCAGTCGGGACAAGTTACCTGGTTGAGGTTATTTCCAGAGTTTTCCCTCAACTCAAATTGAGCAAATACTGGGTAACTTTCGGAGCTGGACCCCGGACTAATTTCACCGGCATTATCACCTTCACCTCATTCCGACGCTAAATAGCCTGAGATGTTGATACAGCGTCTTAAAATAACCTACTTAAATACAATACATGCATACATACATACATACATACATACATACATACATACATACATACATTCATACATACATACATACATACATACATACATACATACATACATTCATACATACAGTAGTATTCAGCACAGTAAAGTTATTCAGCTGCCTTATTTATAACAAATTATATATGCCGTACAAGTTTTACTTTTTCCTCGTATAACTCAATTTGTTCCTTATTTTGGTCCTGCAATTCTTGACAAAATGGATATTTCGTTGCAATTCCTAAGATTTCTCTGGATTTAATAAATGAAGAAACCAACCAAATATACTTTCTAGCTTAGTATTATCATGGTGAGTGATGCGTAAACCCATCAGAAACATATATTTAAAATTATTAAATTAGGAGAGAAATTTTTTTCCATTATCACAATACTGAAAGAAATTACTTAGTGCCTTTTAACAGTCATCGACTCATTTATTAAATTTTGTGAATACCCGTACTAATTCGTTGTAAGCTGTATCTCTCCTTTATGTTTTCATTTGTTTTGTTTCTGTTGCTAATGAGTAGCATATTCCTATTTTATAACTGTCCCTTAGCTCAGTTGGTAGAGCAGCTGGCTACGGACTGAAAGGTCCGGGGTTCGATCCCAGGTGGTGACAGGATTTTTTCTCGTTGCCAAACTTTCAGAACGGCCCCGAGGTTCACTCAGCCTCCTATAAATTTGAGTACCGGGTCTTTCCTGGGGGTAAAAGGCGGTCAGAGCGTGGTGCCGACCACACCACCTCATTCTAGTGCCGAGGTCATGGAAAGCATGGGGCTCTACCTCCATGCCCCCCAAGTGCCTTCATGGCATGTTACGGGGATACCTTTACCTTACCCTTTTGTAAATCTTTACCAGTATTGTAAGTTAAATCTTATTGTTCATTTATATTTATGTGAAGAATGTGCTTTGATGGGCTATGTACTTTCCTGTAAGTCAGAATGAATGAATGAACGAAAGAACGAACGAACGAACGAACGAATATGCATTATACAGTGGCTTTGAAAATCACGTTTCAACTTACTAGCCGCTGAATACGAAGTACAAGTTTCGCGGGCTCAAATAAAATTCGTCTGGGAAGAACGGCTTGTAACGATAAATTCAGAGATTCATTTGAAAAAAGTCATGATGTAAGGCAGGATTGCAGAGACTATCCATTACTCTTCATAATTAGATCAAATCATTAAGGGATGAAAGTTGACAGAATCCCCAGAAACGAAAATGCATAAAAAAACTCAAAACACTAAATACATCAATATTTGCAGGTTGTGCATGCAGAAAATAGTAATGACTTACAAAGGTCAGTTTTTAAATTACAAAATGTTTACAAAACTGTAATATCAAGATCTTAGAAGAAAAAGCTAAATCAAAGGCAATTTCTGGTAAATATCTTGTAAAGGTAAAAATACGGTATGTATCAATAATAAATTAGTGGAGCACGTTGCACATGTTTGTTTAGAAAGTCATATTTCTGAGAGTCCACCGTTGTCGCTGAGGGGTTAGCGAGTCTAACTCCGAACCCAGCGGTCCTGGGTTCGATTCCCGGTCAGGACGAGTTGCCTGGGTGAGGTTTTTTCGGGGTTTTTCCCTCAATCCTATGGATGAATTCAGATAAATTTATCAAGCGATTGGAACCCCACTTATCTTCGCCACTTCCTTTCCTCCCCCATCATCCTTTCCTCATCATTTCGTTTCTGGTTCTTCAGATCACTCTACAGGCGGCCTCCAAAAGCTGCTGACTCTCTCGACCGGCCTCCGTGGAATGTGGTTAAGCGATGTTGGATGGCTTCTGCAATGGCACTCGAGGCGGACCTCCTCGGGGGAGGAGTTTAGCAGTACGGTACTGCATAAATTGAATTTGTAATAATTTTACAAAGTAATTAGATCTAATTTGAGTTAGAATAATCAAGTAAAATGTAATTTCCAGAAATATGGTAATACATTACATTAACAGAATAAATTTGAATGTTTTCACATGTATCTTTCAATTTATCATAGTCCAAGCCGAAAGTCTTGAAAAACATTACTGCAGCTTGCAACAATGTACTAGCTTTGGGACAGAAGAGAAGTGCATAATAAAAAAATTTCGTTCTCCATATTTATACGAAAATTGTGGGTTTTAATTTTTTTAATGGATTATTTCCGACGCTTTATCAACTGCTATGGTCATCTAGCATCTGAAAGAGATGAAGAGAAGAGTCTAGGGTCCAGCGCGGAAATTTTACCCAGTATTTGCTCAACCAGGTGACTTGTCGCAACCAGGATTAGAACCCGGGCCCGCTCTTTTCATGGTCATGTATGCTAACCATTACTCAGCGGCGGTGAACTTTGAGTTTTAATACTCTTCGAACTTATTGTATATATTTTGCTTTTCTAATGAAACTCTTGATGACAGATCAGGATCATTATTTCAGACATTCTCGTAGGACGTAGGGTCAACAATTAAGGAAGTCGAGTTACTTTTAGGGAATGTAATTGTTAAGGGACGGATGTTGATGAAAAGTCATCTTCTTATTTTTCACACTACGACGATGCCTATTAATGTAGAATTCCTTTCTATGTTAATATGAACGTAAAACATTAATTTCTTAGCCTATATTACATTTTTCAACGTTCTTGAACTAATAGGTAATTTTTATATTTTTCGGCATTTTTTGGTCATTTTTAATCCTTTTAAGAAATTTTAGATCATTTGGAATGCATTTTACTTTCTTCTTTACAGATAGGTCTGTTTCTAAGGAAATAGTAGTAATTACCTACTGCACAAATGAATAACAGTGAAGTTTGAGTTTTATAGTTTGGAACAGACTCTAAGTCCATCCCTCATTCCACTGAATGCTTCACCTCGCACAACGAAAGTAATATAAAATGCTTGACAACAGCTTAGTTTAAGTAAGAGCTTTGACCGCTACTGTTCTTTCGTCGGTACGAGGATGTCTGTAGAACTTATGTTTGGAAGAGAAACTTTCACCATGTCCTGGCCAGGACGTTGTGTCCCCATGGAAGGGAAGGGACAATATTTTTAACACAAAGATTGCAAGAATGCAAGCTGCACCCACAATTTGTTTTGTCATTCACACTCCCCGATCTGGAAGATCTGGTAACAAAAGTGAAGAACGGAAGGAGGAGGAGACGGAGAATGAAGGCACTGACATGGACCACCATCGATTGAAAGACATTGTAAACTCTCATTAAAATCTATAGTTTTCCCTTAAAACCTTCATTTTTCCTTCATCTCAGCCAAATTACAAGAAGTTTCCTCCTCTCCGAGATTTGCAGGGAAGCCATTGAAACAATGTGACTAATTTTTAAGAAGATGTGGTGCGAGTAATATTTAAATGTCATTTTCTTTTAATTCAATCCCTTTTCCATTAGTTTAAGGGCATTTTAATGATCATTTTAAGTAGATTTTTAGGCCACAACATCCGCCCTCTAGTAATTGTTGTCCATTTCTCGTCCACGTTGAGTCTCGACGGTGATTAACCTCTGCAATCGTCGAGTAAAATAAATACTACTTGAAAATCATTAGCTCCAGAAAACCAATCTCTTTGAAGTTGATGACGTTGATGCTTTCGTAACTATATGTTTACGTGACCATCTTGAAGCAATGTTACCACTTAATAACACACAGGTTAAGAAAAACGGGTACACACACCCAGATGCAATGAGGTACAGATAAATCTAGAGCTCAAATAGTAACACGAAAGATCTGCTGCAGCCGACAACCGAGACACACATCTATCGCCTACCTATGTAATGTAGCCGGTGATTAATGAAATTGCCTACGTGGGAAGGATAACGTCCAGTGTGCTAGGTGAAACTGTGGCAATTAGACAAGATGAAAGTACAATGCAGCCTGTAATTTTACTGCATTTTGCCACATTGCATGACAACAAGCACTGCTATCCGTTGGTCGGATCTTTGACCTGCATACGTAACATTTAAAATTCTTCTATAGTTAAGTAAAAATCTTTGACTTTAGGTATAAGGAAATGTTAGTGGAAGACTCTAATCGTGAATTTATACAGGGTTGTTTTGTATAAAGTTTTGATTTCTTATTTTTCTCGGTAGTCGTGTATCTATAATATCTTTGATCATTTACAAACCTCATCTTGTTCTCTATTAGATAGACGTAAGTTTATTACCTCAACTTCTTGAAGATTATAGTCTTTGGAATAAGTTCAGATTTCTGTTACAAAACAAGTTCGATCACTAAGCATTTTATGAAACGAATATAGATTAGGTTCGCCTGATTATTTTTTTTTATTCGTTTAGTTTAGTAATTGACCTCGACTTTATTTGGACCAATATCCCAATGACAATAAAACGTTCAGTTTTATTATGTAACTAGATTTGTCACCTGAATCCTTCAGTTAGTTCATATGTTTCAATTAGTTATAAAGACAGAATAAGAAAAAGTATTTCTGTTTGTATTGTAATGATACACTAATTGCATGATAGAAATTTTACATAGGTATGTACAGTATCTATGTTTCTAATTGTAGCTATATGTTTAGGTATAGTGTTATTATTCGGTTGAGAAGCTTTTATCATCCAGTCTGATCTCAAAAAAGCTAAATTTAGAATTTATAAAACAATTATATTACCGATTCTTCTGTATGGTTGTGAAATTTGGACTTTCAATTTGAGAGAGGAACAGAGGTTAAGGGGTTTGAGAATAAGGTGCTTAGGAAAATATTTGGGGCTAAGAGGGATGAAGTTACAGGAGAATGGAGAAAGTTACACAACGTAGAACTGCATGCATTTTATTCTTCACCTGACATAATTAGGAACATTAAATCCAGACGTTTGAGATGGGCAGGGCATGTAGCACGTATGGGCGAATCCAGAAATTCATATAGAGTGTTAGTTGGGAAGCCGGAGGGAATAATACCATTGGGGAGGCCGAGACGTAGATGGGAGGATAATATTAAAACGGATTTGAAGAAGTTGGAATATGATGATAGAGACTGGATTAATTTTGCTCAGGATAGGGACCGATGGCGGGCTTATGTGAGGGCAACAATGAAACTCCGGGTTCCTTAAAAGACATGAGGAAGTATATGTGTATGTATTCATAGCCCTATATCTGTAAAATGTTTTGGAATAGATGTTTAATATCTGCGAAGAATAGACTATTTAATATTCTTGGGGAGAATTGAACATTGATTTAATAACAAAATCTAGATCTTAAGTGTAATAGTTACTAATATTACTATTACTAATCTTTTTCTGAGAATTATTTTATAATTTTTGTAACAATGTGCAACTGGAGAAAACTTTTGTTACCCTGTATCATTACTGCCAACGAAGATTTCAATGACACATAAGTTATGCGTTTTCTTTTAAAAAAAAGGAAAGGAAAGAAAGAAAGAAAAGGTAGTGTCATGTCTGATGAGTTTATTTTTTTGATATAGGAATGGATTATAAACGATTTTACCTTAAGAGACATTACAATAGCGTGCATTCAAATTTTGATAATGCGTATCCAAATAATTCTCAATCAAGAGTAGAAAACTCAATAAAAATGTTAAAAATGTACGTAATATCTGAACAGAAAATAATGTATTCCAGTGTGTATGAAAACGAATCGACAACAAAAGCATCGCACCATGTAGCAGGTATTAAACCATTTACATATGCGGAGATTGTTAAGGAGTGTCTTCTAGCTTTACGTGACACTTTACGTTCTAAATTTCCAAATTCAAAACAGATTGCAGGTGAAATAAAACAAGACACCAACCTGCTCCTATTGATATGATTTTGCAAAAGAATGGTAAAGTGCGCCCTTCAATATCAAAATGCCAGTAACATGCGTTATTTCTGTTAGTTTATGTAGAAATAATAATAATAATAATAATAATAATAATAATAATAATAATAATAATAAATCCGCGCATTTTGTTAAGCTTCAATACTGTGAAAAGCATTGTAGCTCTCGGCAAATGACTATTTCTCACTTTTGGCTCTTCTCTAATTTCTAGTGAGTACTAGAGCTCTATCCGGTAGGATGTCTGTGTGTCTGTGCGAGTTCGTGCGTATTTGCTTGGTTTCCGCACAAAACCAATCCGCGGTAAGTCTAAAATTCCACATTCAGTATTCCAAACCTAACACACATAACAATTTCCCTCTTCTTACCGCTTCAGTGACATATTGATTTTACTGCTTTAGGCTTTAACATATTATTTTTAGAGACGTTCAATATACTGTAGTAATAATTATAAATTGGAAACTTACCACTGCACTGTTAATTATTGTTTTTAAATATTTGCAAAAATTAAGTAAACTCTGCAACTCCACTAAAGTTACTGCATTCGTGATGCATGTAACATTAAGGAAGCCGTTTGTTTTAAGTTCGCATTTATAGACTGGGGGAAAAAAAAGACAGACATATATCACGGCCTGCTGGAGTATAGTAAACACAGAACGCATTTAAAAGCAACAATGTTGAAGATAGATATTTTTGTTTTGCAAATTTGCCGTCATTGAACAGAAACCAAGAAGGAGATTTCATTGCAACTAATTAGAAATTCCTCTTTCAGGTATGTAATAAACGATCTTAACACAAAATAATTTACGATACACGAGCGGTATGTTTTCTTTCAATTCTCGGAAATTAAAAAAGCTCAACTACGTTTCGCTTTTTCAAACTTTTCCTCGAACATGAAAACTTCAACATACCGCCCTTGTAACGCATATTAGTATTGTGTGTGTGTGTGCGTGTGTGAATACGTGGGTATGTATGTACGCATGTACGTACGCTTGTAGGTATGCATTAAATTGAATTGAAAGAGAGGGAAATGAGAGGAGAAACTTTAAAAGGTACGCGAAAACGCGTCCTTGAGAGGTAGTTCGGAGCTGAGAAAAGCGATGCATGCATTTATGTGTGTCTAAATTTATATGTAGACCTATGTACAATTATACACACATACACAAATATTGTCAGTGTGATTCAGGTAATCCCACTATGTGGACGTTAGGCAAATACGTATTTAAAAATATACTAATATGAGAAATGCACAGAAAAATGTATTAGTGCATTATTTAATAATATTAACTCCAGATTCTCTTGGTTGGGACATGTTATCTGGTTGAGGTGAGGTTTTCCCTCAATACATTAAGAGCAAATATGAAACTTCCTATGTGACACTATTACACAGCATAATTTTTCAAGAGGATGAAAAAATTAATAAAAAATCAATGGGTCTATATAAAAATATAAAGTAATTCGGTAGAAAATGTTGGTGAATATGACGAACATCAATGACATCATCGAGGATAGGTGTAGGCTTGTGGATATTATGTTAATTTTTTCTTCCTCCTGAAAAATTATTTTCTGTACTGTCACATAAGAAGTTATAATATCAACGACGAAATGCTTGGTAACTTTCGGCGCTAAACCTGGACTCATTTCGCCAGCATTATCCCATTCGTTTCACTCAGACGCTAGACAATCATCATCGATAAAACGTCGTAAAATTACCACTAAAAAACTTCACATTCAGGCCTTCTTTTTAAAGCTCCGTAACAGGAAAATGTAGATAAGTCGTTATTGATCGTAAAAAATTAAACTTTAAAATGTGTCAAAACATAACATAATTGCTGTATATCGTCATGATGGATCAGTGCAAGCGCGCTGGACTTATTCAGGAGAACCGGGTTCAAAGCCCGGTCGATTCACCCTAAATTTATAACTTATGTTAGACAAGCCCATGGTGCAGGCAACACAGGGATGTTCTCCGGATCCTGTGGTTTCCCTGTAACATCCCATGAGTTCTACATTATCGTCATTATCATCATCTTCTTCTTCAAGATGGACCCAAGGTCTTTTCCCATCATATAGAAGTGTAGAAGTCATGTATTTCATTATTTAGATCATACCTGCACAAACAGCGCTCAACGAGCGCGCGCGCTCCTTCGGAGCGGGAGAGCTGTGTTTACCGCTCGCCGAAACGGAGAGGAAGATACGTCAGAATGACCACTCAGCTATCTAGTGGAGTGCAGTGTGTAGACCTATTCTCGGTAACTGTTTCACGTTGCTTACCTACTGCTACAGTACAGTATGGAGGAATCTGAAAGACGGAACATAACATTTAACATTCAACGATTTACAGCTCGAACTTATTGACCTTCAATGTGACCTAAGGGCTAAAGATCGTTTGAATAATGCTACTAGTCTGGTTGAGTTTCAAGACTAAACCTTAGCAATAATATCCACGACTACACAGGCTGGCTGTGAAAATGATTGCTAAGTTTGGCTCAACATTTATATTTGTGACCAACTGTTTTCTATAATCAACATTAATAAAGGCAGATATCGAACTTCTGTAACTGATGTTTCATTACGATCAGTAGGCTACTGTTCCTTTCAGCTGCCAACAGCATAAAACCTCGTTTTGATGTACTGATAAAAATATAACAAAATGATATTGTACATTTAAGGAGCTATAGAATTTCTATTTCTAAAATAAACATTTCTATTTCTAAAATAAACATTTCTTTATGAATCAATAATAGTCCAAGATAGTTTTTCAAACACTGAACGGGAATCCATATCATAAACACTCGTAATAGTACTTCCTTTTGTGTATATTTGTAAGAGATCGCTCCTTCTTCCAGTCCACCCTTATAGAGAACGCAGCTAATATCTGCATTCCGCTCGTGAGCTGTGAGCCGGCTCGGAGAGCGCAAACCTTGTGCAGGCCTGATTTAGATCATTGTTCGAGTTTGTAAATTTCATCTGACAATACCTTTATTAACTCTGAGTAGCGCATTTTCTTACCTGGTTGATCACCATCCTACCGCAGAATCACCAGCTGATAAGACCACAGACTTAAGTTTTCTATCTTCTAGGGCAGGTGTGTCAAGCGCAGGTATTTCTAGTTTTTAAACGACATGTAGCAGTAACGTAGAATATCTTTTAAGCGTGTGTATGCATGCTGTTCTGTAAGAGGAAGGTCTCTAGACTCCTTGTCAGAGGGTACAACATGCCCGCGCTTGACATTCCTGCCCTAGGGCCTAGACGGTTCGCTTTCGTTACGACTAGCGAGCTCTCTCTGCCCGGTTTCTCGTAACCGTGTGTTCGGGCCCATTTTCGATTACTGTCGGGCCACCTAAGCTCGGGATTTTTATCGAGGGCTTCTCCCTTGTCACTCTGTCTTGGGATAGGCCGTGGCGGAGTTCTACAGGGACATCATTTTATTTTTACTAACATTTCTAAAATTAACCTGGCTATACCTTTGGATTAACGGTTGAGAACCGGAAACACCGTTTGCTACCCCCTCCCCTCCACGACTGGAGTTCGATGGTATTACGTATAGGTATAGGTATAGGAGGAAAAAAAAGTAGTTCATCCATTTACGTAAACTAGGAAATATCGCGATTTTGAGTTTGATAATTGTCATTAGGTTTTTGTTTAATCAAAATACAGTACAATCTACACTAATAATAAATCTGTAGCCGAAATTTTTCTGGTAATTTTCGTTTTTCCAAAAATAATTGCTCCTAACATATATAATTAATCGCCCTGAAACCGAAAATCGCTTTTTTGACATTTTTGTATGTCTGTCTGTCTGTCTGTCTGTCTGTCTGGATGTTTGTTACCTTTTCACGCGATAATGGCTGAACCGATTTATATGAAAATTGGAATATAAATTAAGGTCGTTGTAACTTAGAATTTAGGTTATATGGCATTCAAAATATTGTATTTAAAAGGGGGGTTATAAGGGGGCTTGAATTAAATAAATCGAAATATCTCCCTTATTATTACTTTTCATGAAAAATATTACATAACAAAAGTTGCTTTAAAACTAATTTCCGATAAGTTTTATTCTGTGAAAAATTTTGATAGGACTGATATTGAATGAGATAACTGAGTTTCAAAATTACAATAACAACGCCATCTAAGGTGGTGTAATGGAATAAAAACAAATGACTTCGTCTATAAGGGGCCTTGGACAACAACAATCGAAAGCTATGAAACATAGCCTACAGAGATTATTTCTGTGTTTGTATGAAGTAGTGTCGGAAGCTAAATTAACCGATTTGTATAACATATTAATTATTAATTCACCATTGGAAAGTGTAGTTTCTCTAGATGGACATAATGCTATAATGTTATTACAGTAACTTCTGAGTGAATCGAGGACAGGTAAGATTAAAATAGCTTCTTATGCACAGAAAACTTGATAGGCTATTCTGTACATTCGTTTCCTGTATTTCCTGAAATAATTTTTATGACCAAATGAGTAGTCTCTGGATCAAAATGATCGCATTTTAATTTTTTTAATACAATTTAAATTAAGTAACATAATAAACGATTTATCCTTCTATCAAACACGAATGTTCCCTGGATCAAATGTCCTATATTAATTATGTAGGCCTAATTGCTTTATATTTATTTCTAACGGGTGCAGCGGAGCGCACGGGTACGGCTAGTATTAATGATAAGATCTTTTACTCACGAACTGAGCTATCCATGCAGACGTATTCATTATGCAGTGTATTTTGTACTGTCTACAATACATTAACGTACAATATAGAGAATCAAGTTAAATTGAAAATTAATCATAATATGATATTTAAGCACATTTTTGAAAATGGTGGCTTAAGCTCTTTTGTGTATATTATCGCACTATAGACTATTGTACCTAATTCTAATTACCAGTTTCGTCTTTCGTATTAGTAACTCATGTTGAAATAATTCTGTACCTATTCTATAACAATGTACCTTAGATATTGTAAATTCATTCTTTATTTCTGCCTGATCCGAAAAGATAAAATTACTCAGACATGCTATCTACTGTCCGTCCAAGTGGTTTTGTCGCAGGGTGGTAGAAAGAGGAGAAAACATGTGACAGTTAATTACTTAACGAGACCCTTTTATTTAAGTTATTTTAAACATTTGTATAATATTACGTAGACGTCCAATTCCTAACAAATTAATGTTTTCAGAAAAGAGCTAAGACAGCCCACCCACTAGCCTTTACAGAGGGACGAGCAGAAGCGGGTGGGGGAAACCGGAATGCGAGGTAGGCAGAGGGACGACTGTACCTGTGCGAAAATATGATACAATATTGAAAGCTCTTTCGTCACTGGAAAACGCGAACATACTTTACTCACTAATTCAGTAATGTTTACTGTGACCGTAAGGCGACTTTGATTGCATTGGAAGTTTACTAGTAGAGGGGTAGGAATGAAGTACATTAAAAAATTCAGGTACAATAAAAATTGAAGTAAAATAAAATTATATCCCTGTAGAATGTATTGTTGAAAAATATATTGAGAGAAGAAAACAGATGAAACCCTGTCAAGGACAAAATGAATAAACCGGATGGATTCTTTGGCAAAAGACTGGGTGGGTGGGTGGGTGGGTGGGTGGGTGGGTGAGTAGCTTGGTGGATGAATGGCTGGATAGATCGATGGAAGAATGAATGCACAAATGAGTGAATGAACGTATATTGTCGGATAAATGGATTAATGAATTAATTGAAGACGGAGTATTTGGGTACGTGATGTCATATAAATTTGTTGGTTGGTTTGGAATATTAAGCAAAAGACTGAATAGGGATTTGATTACTCACTTAAGCAATATTTATTCGAGCGTAACACTACCGGTATGCACGCATACAGGAAAACACAGTGATGAAAAAACAACACTTTACATATCCTGCCCCATCGTTACACAAAGCTTCTGTATCCTAAAATGATCTCAGACTCGTGTGGTACGTGACCGGAGTTTCGATCATTAGACGAGGAAGTAAGTGATGGGTGCAGAGCAGGTCTGTGTTGGATCACTTCCAGATATCGTGAGACATCCCGGTGCACAGGCCGATGTACTCCAAGATCAAGCGACTCGCTGCTGTAAGATGTTTCCAGTGATGGTGAAAATGACTCAGCTTATTTCCATTCATTTGTATGAAAGTAATAAAAAGAAAACGTTCTTCTTTTCTGTTCCTTCCGTTCTCTTTTCGTTGTTCTACTCTTTCTCTACTATTTCATTTTCTATTCTTTCTCATACTCATCGGCCTAATTCACCTCTTCGCTGCACTTGCTACAAACAAATATAATTTCTTTCTCCGGTATGGCATAGTTGCGCCCCGCGGTCAATTGGGAGGCCTAGGCATGGCATAATTGCGCACCGAAGAAATCAGGTAGCAGAAGGGACATAGCATAGTTGCGACTCGATGGGCATAGTATACACGAAAGTGATTATCATAAAATAAATAAATTACTTAAAAATATTACAGTGATAGCTGCATTGGAATCAGGTAGGCCTAGCATATGATCGGTTTTGCTATTTAAAATAACTTTTTCTTATCGATCACACACAATAAATGAACTGCATTTTTTGTTTGTATATCGATATCTTAACCCTACGGTACAGGGTTTCGAAAATTGAAACTTAGAACCATTGAGAATTAACTCTTTACCCTTTTCACTAAACTTAACATTCATTTTAAATTAACCTCACTATACGCCATAGACGGTGTGAAAATCACTAATAAAATGTCAACACTGCTAAAGCCCCATATTCCCACGGCTCACTCATTTGAATATGTCAGTTAATAAAGTACTGCCAACTTCATGGCGTTCATTTTAATGGTAGGGTATTGATAATCACTGCATAAACAGTAGAAAAAACAGTTAATAAAGTACTGCCAACTTCATAGCGTTCATTTTAACGATAGGGTATTGATATACACTGCATAAACAGTAGAAAAACAGTTAATAAAGTACTGCCAACTTCATGTGTTCATTTCAACGGTATCGATAATGAATATTAAATCGAATAAGAAATCAATAAGTTTAGTTGATTACGAGGCTCGAGTTTCCGTAGTTTCTTTTTCTCTACCTATTTCATCGGGGGCGCAACTATGCCATGCCCCTTCTGCTACCTGATGGGAACGGGGCGCAACTATGCCTACAAAACAGGGACCCTTTTTTATCTGCTGCATCTTATCTGACCGTGAGGCGCAACTATGCCTACAAAACAGGGATCCTTTTTTATCTGCTGCACCTTATCTGACCGTGAGGCGCAACTATGCCTACAAAACAGGGATCCTTTTTTATCTGCTGCATCTTATCTGACCGTGAGGCGCAACTATGCCCTGCCCTCTTTCTCAAAATGACTCATTCAGTAACTTAAGGTGCGAAAGGGATTAAGCATTTTTGTAATAGCAACTTTCAATTTTTTTTTTCATCATCATCTTCATTACGGCATAAGTCTTGTGGCTCGTTCCGTCTTCAAGAAAACTGATCAGACTATCTCATCCGTGGCCTCCGACATTTCTTCTACCTACATCTTTATACTTATATATTATTCGTGGTAGGCCTATACGATCTTCATCCATTCTTTTGAATATGATCTTGCCATCTTTGTCTGTATTCAACGATTGTTTCATTTAGACTCTGAATTTCCAATTCTTTTCTAATATCTTCATTTCTCTTTTTGTCTTTGAATCTATAACCTGCCACCTATCTCAAAAATTTCATCTCAGCAGCCTCTATTTTCTTCTGTTGTGAGATAGTCAAGACCCAACTTTCACACCCATAAAGCAAGGTTAGGATCGCCATTACTTTGTAAAGTTTTAACAGTGTTGCTCTATTACAATTTTTGAAAGTTCTTTTTATTGTACCACATAGTGTTTGGAATTTGTTTAATTTATTTTGTACATCTCTATTGCCGGTATATGACACAATGTAACCAAGATAATTAAAATTACTTTGTTGTTGGATGGGATTATTATTTATGCAGATTTTTGCCCTTAACAGATCTGTTCCTCATTATTTTCGTTTTTTTTTTTTCATATATTATATTCACTTGTAATATTATTTAATTCATGTATGGCTCTTTGTAAATTATCTTCCGAATCTGCAATTAAGATCTGATCGTCAGCAAACAACAATGTATCAATGTTCCTCTTTTTTATTTTAAAATGTGTTTTAAGCATAGTCTACCATCGTACAACTGCGTTATTAATACATATATATATATATATATATATATATATATATATATATATATATATATATATATATTAAATAGGATAGGCGATAGTGGACATCCTTGTCGTACTCCTAAATCAATCTCTACTAAATTATCATCTTCTATGGATTTCTTCAATTTAAACTTCGTATTTGTGTACATACTTTGTATTACCCTTATAAGATGTTGAGGAAAAGCGTTTTTAATCATTATTTCCCATAGAAAATTTGTTTTTCAAATCTATTTATTTCATACACAAGGTTTACACTACATTAGGCATTGCAGCCTGAAAGAGCAGAAGCTCGTGCTTGGGCACAGTTCAGTCTACTTATATAAAATTGAAGAGTGTTAATTCAGCACATTAATATTAATATAATAGTAAAATACAGTTCATGTAATGACTTACACAAATATAGAAAATACGAAGTACACGAGTACTAGATTACAATTTTAAACTTATATAGCTTAAGGAAAGACAAAAAAATTAAATAATTAATATAATTTGTTTCCTGAATCTATGTGTGTTCAGTGTACTTAGTTCAGGATAAGCTCTAATTAATGCATTATATTCTGGGTCCAAAATTTCTGCTTGTGTTTTTTAATTCAGCAGTTGTGTGGCATTTGGGGGTGTTTAGAAAGAAACTGTAGTTTTGTCCTGTACAGTATTCATGAGGATCAAATTTAAATTTATTGTGATTTTTGTGGAAGTAAATCAGCAATGTTTGTTTATAAATTTGTTCTAGAGTTGATAAACCAAATTCCTGAAAAATTAATTTCGTTGGGTAATCAAAAGATTTATATAGACAAATTTTGATAATTCTTTTTTGGAGCAAATTTAAAGGAGCGAGAGTCGATTTTGCCATTCCTCCCCAACATAATATACCATACTGAATTATTGATTGAAATAGAGCTAAGTACACAGTACGCAAAACATAAACAGGTAAATAAGAGGGAAGAATGGAAAATTTGTGGATTGTTTTACGCAATCTGTTACACAGGAAGGAGATATGCTTGTCCCATTTTAAATGTTGGTCAATAATAATGCCTAAATATTTAACTTGTGAGGATATACTCAAAGCGTTACATGAGCAAGTAGGTAGGTTACAATCATGTATTGTTATATTTGTGTTATTATTTATTTTTAGTCCTTCAAGGCCATATGACGTTAATGAAAATGGTATTATTTTGTTTTAGAAACGTTCAAAGAAAGTAAGTGAGCATCCAGCTATTCTTTAATAATGTCAATACCACTTATAATCAACTTCCATTAGAATATATAGTTTTACAAAATTCCCGGTGTTTTAAGAAATGTTTAAGAAAACACGTTTTTGATAAGATTATTTATTTTAATTCTCATTTTATGTATTTATTTGATTGCTTCAGACTTTCTCTTCTTTCTTCGTAAAACTTCAGTGATACCTTACTATTCTTTTTTATTTTCTCTCTTTAATTCTTGTCATGTTATATGTTTTTCACAAACTGTAGCTTTATGATTTGTTATGTTGTACATTGTCTATCTCTCCTTGTATAGCCCCTGCGTATGTACGAGTTTTACTCGTTCGGACATATTCAATAAATTAAAAATAGAGTTAAATGAAAATCTTGTGCTTGTTGTACAAGGTCACCTTAAATAATTGCAGAGTTATTTGTTTTCATTTTATTAACGTCAGCCTGATTAAGGCGGCACGGTATGAAGCGCATTGTTACTTTAAAACTCATATATCTCGTTAAATATGGTTCCTATAAAAATTTTGCTTAGAATAAAACTTGTCGAAAACATTCTTTAAATAAACTTTCGTTATGCAATATTATTCTAAAAATCAATAATAAGCGAGATATTTCTAATTATTTACTTCAGTCTTCCTTATAACCCTCCTTTTAAACCAATATATTGAATTACATATAGCCTAAAATCTAAGTTGGACCTAACTTATTTCAGATACCAATTTTCGTAGAAATCGGTTCGACCATTATTGCGTGAAAATATAACGAACATGCAGATATGCAAACAAAATTGTCAAAACTGTGATTTTCGGTTTCAGGACAGTTCATTATATATTATAATTATTTAAGTAAAAGTGAAAATTAGCAGAAAAATATAAGTTACAATTTTATTATTAGTACAGATTTCCATTTCTCGTATCCTTTTCTTAGTTCACATCTACTTCACATATTCCAGCTCCTGTTTTGTTACTATTCTCCCTATCAACACCTGCTTAGTACTGTACCCATAGTGATCAAATTAGAAAAAAATATATGAACATTATTATCAACTTAGTTGTAGTTTTTGCGATTTTCCAACACTTTGTTATTTTGGACATGTGTTCTTCTGCAAATTGACGACTGAATTAAAAAATGCTTAAAATACCTTCTTTATGTCACATTGATCACAGTCAATATATCGTATCATGTAAGTAAAAATACTGTTATCTAATTGTATTAAAAAATCTATTCTTAAATTTTTTCAATGTGTTACGTTTGTGTATTTTTGCCATATCAAATAGCCTTTCACCTGTACCATTAAACAACGGAATGTCTTTAATTTTACTTGCCGCAGTCTGGCCTAATACGTCATTACAATTATCAATGAAAGAAGGCTTAATGACTTCTTCGTTAATGGATTACGGGTTTACATTTGGCTATCTTTAATGATATTTAATAGGCTGCCATAAGAAGTATCAGTGGTTGAAATTTGGGAAATAATTTTCTTTTCTGTTGTAAGTGCATCGCGGACATTGTTCTTCCTCTGAGACATATCGTCAAGGGAGATGTACTGCCTGATAATATTTAAATATTAATATTATATTACTGTATAAAAATAAATATTTAAAATTATATTGCTTTTATTTTGATTTCTTTTCCTTTCCACTGCTCAATGATAGCCTTTCTTAACTACGTGCTCAATAAACCGTTCACGAAGAGACTGGCCTACATCTTCGTCGGAAGATGAACTTGTGAATTATAGCAAAGAGTCACTCGAGAAGAAAGGAGAGTTTCCGTGAGCATCGGTGGTTCAGTGGTAGAATGCTCGCCTGCCACGCGGGCGGCCCGGGTTCGATTCCCGGCCGATGCAACATTTTTACTTCCTTACTCTCATTTTTATGTTTCCATTTCGTAGTATATTCTGATCACGAGTCATAATCATAAGCTTTGTCTTTTCGGGATTTACTTCCAAACCTATCGCTTTACTTGCTTTAAGTAAAATTTCCGTGTTTTCCCTAATCGTTTGTGGATTTTCTCCTAACATATTCACGTCTTCCGCATAGACAAGAAGCTGATATAACCCTTTCAATTCCAAATCCTGTCTGTTTCCTGAACTTCCCTAATGGCATATTCTAGAGCAAAGTTAAAAAGTAAAGGTGATAGTACGTCTTCTTGCTTTAGCCCGCAATGAATTGGAAAAGCAACAGATAGAAATTGGCCTATACGGACTCCGCTGTAATTTTTACTGAGATACATTTTAATTAATCGAACTAGTTTCTTGAGAACACCAAATTCAATAAGAATATTATATGAAACTTCTCTCCTAACCGAGTCATATGCCTTTTTGAAATCTATGAATAACTGAGGTACTGCACCCTTATACTCCCATTTTTTCCCCAATATCTGTGGAGTACAAAAAATCTCATCAATAGTCGATCTATTACGCCTAAAACCGCACTGATGATCTCCAATAATTTCATCTATGTACGGATTTAATCTTCTCAAAAGAATATTGGACAAAATTTTGTACGACATCAACAAAAGTGATATTCCTCGAAAGTTAACACAGTTAGTCTTGTCCCCTTTCTTAAAAATAATTACAATTATGGACTCCTTCCATTTTTCTGATAGAATTTCCTTTTCCCAAATAGCAAGTACAAGTTTATAAATTTCGCTAGATAATGCGCTTCCACCCTCTTGTATTAATTCTGCTTGAATTTGTCCTGCGTTTCATTAAAATAAGACAGAAGAAGTGGGGAAAAAGGAGAAGAGAAGAAGCAAAAGTTAGAGATGAGAAAGGGTAGGAGGAAATAAGATACGTGTAAAGTTAAGACGAGACGAACTACAAAAATAAGAAAATAAAACGATAAGAAGTACGAGGAGCAAAGTGTCGGAACATAAATAATGAGCCGAAAGTACACTGGCTCGCAAAACTTTTGTTCGATATGCTGTACAGTTTTTCTCGTTCTTAAGTTGGTATTTGTACTCACTCTAGGACAGTAGCGTATGCGGCAGATTGTCTCCCCGCAGGTAACAAACCACCCCTCCTCACAACAGGAAGGTTGAACCAAGCTACTTAATTCTAAACTTAAAGACAATATGTTTACGACGACATGTGGAGTTAGGTATGTAGACATATTGCCAACATAATATCTCACAAGTTCACTTCCATATTATTTCATAGGACAAAAGTTTTGCGTGCCAGTGTATATGCATATTGTTTTTTTTTTTTTTTTTTTTTTTTGCGATTTCTCAACATTTTTGTTGTTTTGGATGTGTCCCCTTTTGCAAATCGACGACAGAATTACCTATTTACACTACCAGCAATTAAATTTTCAAAATTATAAATAGTTCCATTGAAGAGTGAGTACAAAAAAATGGCACCTGAGCTAATTGAAGTCTTGTCTCAATCTGTTACAATGAGTGATTAAATGAAGAACAGTGCTTAAAATGTAAGATTCTTAAAAAAATTGTGGGATGGAAAGGCCGCCGATTATCAGAATCATCTTTTCCATTCGGAAGTTAGCTGGCCGTCCCGCGGTAACCACACTCAATTGTTAATACTTATGTTAATTAAACGTATGAATTAAAAAAAATTGGAAAAGTATTTACGAGTATATCTGTTGGGACCGGTCCCTCGTCTTATAGAAAAAAAATACCGGGCCACGGTCTCTGCTCGATGTGGCCTCCTTGCAAGCCGTTGTATTGATTAGTAATAGCATTATGCTATTCTCTACTAACAGTCTTCTGTAATTCAATCTCTGGCATTCGTACATACAAGTCCAACAGAGGCGGACTCGAATTTCTAGCCGGAAGTTGAATACATATTTGTCTTCCAAACGACCTGTGTTTGTTCATTTTTCTTGTCTGTATCATGTCTTGTCTTAAGCGGTAGTCTTCGCCGTGATGTAAAAATGTCAACGAGTCCTGCTTTTTGTGAATGTCTGTATGGAGTCCATAATTGCAACCATTTTAAGAAGGGGGAAAAGACTGTGTTAACTTTCGAGTAATATCACTTTTGTTGACGTCGTACAAAATTTTGTCCAATATTCTTTTGAGAAGATTAACTCCGTACGTAGATAAAATTATTGGGGATCATCAGTGTAGTTTTAGGCGTAATAGATCGACTACTGATCAGATTTTTTATTTTCGACAGATATTGGAGAGAAATGGGAGTATAAGGGTACAGTACGTCAGTTATTCATAGATTTCAAACGACATTTGACTCGGTTAAGAGAGAAGTTTTATATAATATTCTTATTGAATTTGATGAAATAGTAATGGAACGGAGAAAAATTCTCTTATAATTCTATATTATAATAATATATTATTGAATTTGGTATTCCGAAGAAAATAGTTCGATTAATTAAAATGTATCTCAGTAAAAATTACAGCGGAGTCCGTATAGGCCAATTTCTATCTGTTGCTTTTCCAATTCATTGCGGGCTAAAGTAAGAAGACGTACTATCACCTTTACTTTTTAACTTCGCTCTAGAATGTGCCATTAGGAAACTTCAGCATAACAGACAGAGTTTGGAATTGAACGGGTTACATTAGTTTCTTGTCTATGTGGATGACGTGAATATGTTAGGAGAAAATTCACAAACGATCAGGGAAAACACGGAAATTTTACTTGAAGCAAGTAAAGCAATATGTTTGGAAGTAAATCCTGAAAAGACAAAGTATATAATTATGACTCGTGACCAGAAAATTGTATGAAATGGAAATATAAAAATTAGAGATTTATCCTTCGAAGTGGTTGAAAAATTAAAAAATCTTGGAACAACAGTAAGAAATATAAGTGACACTCGAGAGAAAAATAAACGCAGAATAAATATGCAAATGCCTGTTATTATTCGGTTGAGAAGCTTTTGTCATCTAGTCTGCTGTCAAAAAATCTGAAAGTTAGAATTTATGGAACAGTTATATTACCGGTTATTCTGTATGGTTGTGAAACTTGGACTCTCACTTTGAAAGCGGAACAGAGATTAAGGGTGTTTGAGAATAAGGTGCTTAGGAAAAGATTTGGGGCTAAGAGGGATGAAGTTACAGGAGAAATGGAGAAAGTAACACAACGCAGAACTGCATGCATTGTTTTTTTTACCTGACATAATTAGGAACATTAAATCTAGACGTTTGAGATGAGCAGGACTTGTAGCACGTATGGGCGAATCCAGAAATGCATATAGAGTGTTATTTATTTATTTATATCATATTTATTTATTTATTTATTCTGGTGTAGTTAAGGCCATGAGGCCTTCTCTTCCACAACACCAGGAATACAAATACAATAATAGAAATAAACATAAAAAAAATACACTATAATATACAAAGTAAAGCTACACAAGAAATAAAGAGAGAGAAAAAAAACACTATAAACAAAGTAAAGCCACACAAAAATATACCCAGGTTGCAGTCACACAAACTTTAAATGAGTGATTAAGTATCATAATTAATTCTATCCTCCCTAGTTGGGAGACCGGAGGGAAAAAGACCTTTGGGGAGGCCGAGACGTAGATGGGAGGATAATATTAAAATGTATTTGAGGGAGGTGGGATATGATGATAGAGACTGGATTAATTTTGCACAGGATAGGGACCAATGGCAGACTGATGTGAGGGCGGAAATGAACCTGCGGGTTCCTTCAAAGCCATTTGTAAGTAAGTAAGCTCTTCTTATTCCTGATTTTATCCTCTCCTATTCCTCCGCCTATTCTATATATTAGAAAACGATTTCGTGTCTGATAGTGGCGTTTAATCTCCAGCAATGCCTCTGAGATTTGTAGTGGAAGTGCTACTGTGCAAGTGTCTCCTTCAATATTTTCGTTTACCTTTTCATTCTTATTTTATTGTACATTATCACCGCGTCATCATATCATAAACTCCACATTCTCATAATTAAAAAGAATATTAAGTATTTAATCAAGTAGATACAGTAATGTAGTATAGATGAATGAGCTCGCTTGTGTTAATCATTTGTTATAAACAATCAATTAGCACTTCGTAATGCCTTCATCTACTAACACGTGAAGGACATGAGTGACTTAAACAACAACTGTTATAATAACTGGACTAGGAGGCCATCCACATAGATGAGTCACTTTCCAATTAAGGACCACGACACAGGAAAAATATCTGAAGGCGGGGTTAGGAATCTGTCTTCTGACAAAGAAATGTAGTCATCTTGAAGGCTTCTGGACAGTATGCCGATTTACACAAAGGAATTCTTGATCTATATTTATAAAAGGCAACTCTTTCTCAGTGCCGTTCTTGACCAGACATACTGTCGGTGACTCAGGAGAAGACGAGAGCGGACTGAGGAGGAAGGGATGTGAACAGATAACGTAAGACAACACGAGCAATATTTGTACTGCAGTAAGCGGAAACATAGGGTCTTCTTCTGTTCAACTTAGCTTTAATTTCCATATGCATTGTTATTCATGTTTCTTGCACGAGTAATAACCTGGCTACTGGGATGCTTATCTGAGTGATGTTTATAATAATCAGCAGCGATAGTCAAGAAGGTCACATTCTTTCCGCTCGTCTTCTCCTGAGTAACGGACAGTAGATAAGAGGACAAGATGGAGTGAAGGCTCATTCACAATGGAAGTTAAACATAACGTAAGCGTTAACTTAAAAATGTAAACGTTACGGTAAAATCAAGAACATTCACGATGGGAACATAAACATAACCGCTAAGATACTTAATAACCATGGAAACACAACAACGACGCCATTTCCTCATATTCTGTCGTATACGTCAGCTCTCCACGAATGTGTACTGTTTACAAATCACGTAAGGATAAGCATTAAAGTTTGGAGTTTGCAAACTTTCAGGTTAACGTCTAACGGCAATGTTTATGTCAATGTTTAAGTAAATCATTGTGAATGATCCCATTTTGTAACCTGGCCGCAAACTCTGTGTTTATGTTACGGTTATGTTTAATTTTCATTGTGAATGGGACTTGAGACTTCAGTTCTTTCCAGAGAAAATATGTACCTATGTGTATGTGCATGGATGGGCAACTCGTGCTCACGAAGCACTAAAAACCTGGACACAAAGAAAGACAGACGGAGCCATCCGCAGCTGTTACAAGTTGTTTGTTGTTACGCTACAGAAGCAGTTCACTGCCACGGTGCACTGTGCGACTCATGCAGTTGGTCATTCATTATACTGGTAATTTCTATTCCATGATTTGCATTTCAGAATGACTCAAGGTAAATCATTGTAGTAGTTTATACAAACTATAGCTAAATAACAATTCTAAAATTCTATTGTTGGCAAGCTTTCTTAATTAGAATACGATATTATGTAGTGTTGGAAACATAAATTGAAACTATATAGGCCTAATTTAAGAAGAGTCCATGTTTATTATTGATTTCTACTATTTTTAATTAATTGCTTTTATTAAAGAGGTACATGCTGCAAAACATGCTTTGATTTCTTGTTGTCTTGTATGAATGTAACACATTATCTGTTGCTTAAAAGCAATTTAATTCAACTCGCAGTGGTAGGCCAATAGAGTTCATTTTGCTCACCCCTCCTTGATCACGTGGTAATTGATGCATATAGAAAATTAGTATTTATAATCAGAAATACAAAAGAATTTAAAAATATAAATAACTATTGATACTCTATACACAACTCTAGTCCACACCTGTGGAGTAACGGTCAGCCCGTCTGGCTGCGAAACCAGGTGGCCCGGGTTCGATTCCCGGTCGGGGCAAGTTATCTGGTTGAGGTTTTTTCCGGGGTTTTTCCTCAACCCAATACGAGCAAATGCTGGGTAACTTTAGGTGCTGGACCCCGGACTCATTTCACCGGCATTATCACCTTCATATCATTCAGACGCTAAATAACCTAGATGTTGATACAGCGTCGTAAAATAACCCAATTAAAAAAATAAAAAAAATACAAAACTCTAGTTAGGAGTAAACTAGAGTATGCGTCTGTAATATGGCCACCTCAGTTCCAGTCCCATCAGATGCAAATAGAAAGAATACAGAAAAGATTTTTACGTTATTTATATTTTAAAAAACATCACGTGTCGTCTTATGACAAGCAAATTTCATATAATCAGTTACTTTTTTAATTTAATTATAAAACTTTAACATCTCGACGATTAATAAATAGTCAAATTTTACTCTATAAGACTGTTAACGGTGTATTGAATAACTGTGATTTTCTGAAATTCCTTCAGTTCAGTGTAAAAAAAACAGAATTACGTCATAAGCAACCTTTTGTTATTCCCATTCCTAGAACTGTTTTCTTCAAGAACTCTCCATTGTTTATTATGTGTAATACAACTCTCTGTCTTTAAACTGTGATTCTCAATTAGATTTCAGTTTAATAGTTGACAAATTTCATACAATATTAAAGAGAATTGTATTTCCTTAGATATTTAAATTATGAAAAAGTGTATTATAATGTTTTTACTCTAGTTTTTAAATAATTTTGCATCGCTATATTGACATTTGGCACTATATTAATTGCAATACTATATTCTAGCATCTATTACCGTTATGTTATTTCTTTCTTTCGTTTGTGTTGTTTGTTTTGTTTTTTTCTTATTATGTATTTTGTGTATGTATCTGTGTAAGCCATCTGTAATTGGAAGCCTGCTTCTGTTGGTGGTGGATTTAAATAAATAAATAAATAAATAAATAAATAAATAAATAAATCACCTCTACTGTCTGCAGAACAGATTCATTGCAACCACTCCGTGCTTAAGCACGGAGAATCGAGTACGGACTTCTAGACCTTGACATCCCTGGGATGAAAGTCTGCATAGCTTGGCAACAACGCATCGCTCTTGGTCTGCACAGCGGCATTCCGTCTCTTAGTTACTGGAGTAAGGCTGCCAGATTTCCTAATGGCAGGAAATAACGATACAAGTTAATATTTTTATTTAATTTTCAAGAAAATAATCCATTTTATTTAAAAACTGCAAAGAGGTGAATCATTCCTCATCCGTTTCTCTAAAGATAAGATTAAAAATCAGATTCGTACAGACAGTACTTACTTATCGAGTAAAACAGTGTTAATATTTAGGGGTGAATAATTTTTTTTTCTGAGAAAAGTATTCATTTGGAACTAATATATTATTGTAATATTTTGTTGCAGTCTGTTCAAAGAATAAGTTGTTAAAATCTGCAGTTACAGTATATTACTTCCACCCTGCATAGTTGACACAGCTAAGAACAAATAAATTTGATTGGCAGTTAACAGCAAATTAGTAGTGCACAAGTTTAGCGATGTAGCATGAAAATATCCATAACACACTCAGTCAGTATTTAGTTATATTTCCAAACAATATTAATTATCGCTTAAACAAAGTAGAACTTAGTAATTCCATATACAGTAGTGCTTGCCACATTAGTGATGGTCAACGAACAAAATAAGTGTCCACGAGTAAGCTTTTATTTTAAAACTAGCCGTACCCGCGCGTTTTTCTGCGCTTGTTATAAATAAATATTTCAATCATGTAATTACTTCACAATTTCATCTGTTATTGTATGACGTTATGACTGAAATACCTATGTTGTTAATTGTTTTTATTGTAACATTCGGCCATAACTGACCGAGTATATAAGATCTCGCGCTCAGAGGGGTGGAGTTTGGGGTTTGAGATGGCCTACAAACCACAAGTCATGCTAAAGATGTTGGTTTGTTAATTATTCAATTTGGAGTATTGTGCACTATTTAGAACTGTTACCTCCTATACATTACCCTAGCTCACCCAAATACGTAACTAAGTAATATGTACTGTTATGTTGCTGAATAATATTAATACTTAATATGTGCCACGTGTATATTTATAAAATTATTCTATCTCTGACTTTCATTCTTTCGTTAAAAAAAAACGCAACGCAAATTAGACATCAAATTTTAGTACGGTACCTCCAAATAGTATTAAAATTAACTGCAGTACATATAGTTAATTATTAGTTTTGACAATATATAAAGTTTTCAGTGCGTAAGGTTCTGTTTAGTCCTACCTTATATGCATTTGTTGTGCCCAGTCCTCGATTCACTAATGAGCTTCTGTAATGACATAAAGCCTACATCCATCCAAAGGAACTACACTTTCCAATGATGAAATAATTATTTAAATCAATTGAATAGTTTCCTGAGATTGCCTCATACAAACACACAAATACTCTCTCTTTATAATATAACTAGTGGCTTGTGCAGCAAATGCTGCAAACTAAGTCCATAAAAAGTCCAAATAAAAATTGTTCAGATTTATTTTCAATGAAGAATACTAGACATTTTGATAGTTATTTGCTTCCATAATAGTGAAACATACTCCCTCTGAATGTATTTTTTTTTTTGCCAAATACTCTTCCTTGAACCTATCCGTCTTGAGTTCTTGAATTCTTGAATTTCAATGCGAAATCGTTAGTAACAATGTCAGGAAGATCAGTGGATTTTTAATGTGGGAGTAATGCAGTAGCTATTTCGGGTCATTCATTTGTATGTGAAAGTTAATAAAATGTAAGGTTTGTCATGCTTTGAACAAAACACTTAGCATCTTGGTATAGCTGCTGCATGTTTCGTGAACTACCCTGAAATGTAGAGGGCAGAATCACTTTTTTCCACTAAGAGATCTTGCTGAGGTGATCAAGAGACTACAAAATCTTTTAGGCCTCTTATTTTATCAATAAGTAATACCTTTTGGTCTTTTCTTATGAATTGTAATTTTTTGCGCTTCTTCCAGACAATACTGATCTATCAAATACTGCTGGATTAATTTGTGTAACAATGAATGTTATTTCGTATATTTTCTGTAATATAGGCTGTTGTGAGGAATTTATTGCTGAGATGTGGAAAATGAGGCGAATGATATGTCAGAGTTGTAGAATCTTATATGTGCCGTAAATAAAATTGTCCATCTTAAATCGTTAGCAGTTTCAGTGTTTCATTTGTTGCCGGTTGCGGGAAATAAACTTACTCATCACGGTAGCAAGAAGTGAAATGGCATGCTATTTTCCCTACAACAAAATATGCTTGGCAGCGATCACAAATCTAATCAATTAAACCAAAGAAATATGAAATTAATTTTGATGTAGTTTAAAGACGCAGCTAAAATAGGAAGCATGACTCAATTACTACCAAGGAAAGTTAGAGAATCAGACATGTAAATATCTATATCACACTGCCATTAATAAATGAAAAGGACCCACACCACTTGATCAATAATTGTAAAAGTATTTCATTTTTAATAACAATATTGTTACCTTACGTAAGTTTTATAGTTTTCAGTAACATAAGTTTATATAGGCCTATAGTCGTTATTCAGTAAATTATAGAAATGAAGATCTAATATAAAATATTCTTTCTCTGCGTCTACTTACATAAAGCCCCAAAACGTTTCATTTTCATATCATCAGTATAGCACTATGTGTTGCATTAACTATAATAATATTTCATTTTTAATGGTAATAATGTCATCAAACATTCTTAAGTTTTGTAGTTCTTAATATCCAATACACAGCTGTACTCGGAAAACTACAGACCAAAGAATCAGACCTGTAAATTATTTTTTATACGTTACCAAAAAATTGCACAAATGAAGATAAACATAATGGCATTATGATGGGAAAGAATCTGAGCCGTCTGAACTCTATGTCAGCAATCCTGTAGGTCATGGCCTTCGTGTAATAGCCTATTGTTTATTGTAGTGTGTGTTTTGTTTTAGTCTGAAATGCAACACGGCCGACTTGATGCTCGCTTCGCTTAAGGAAACGAACATCAAGTCGGCCGTGAATGCAATTAATTAGTTCTCAAAACTGACGAAAGATGGATTTTGGAAAAAAGGAAAATGATGTAGAAAAATTAACATTTCACTGAAAACTACTATTTTTCCGAAAAACTTTGGGTTCCAAGCTTCAAAATGAGAGGTCATTTATTAAAATCCGTTCAGCCGTTTTCCCGTAATTTCCATTACTATTTCAAATTATATATAAGATACTATTTAGTATATTATAAACACATATCATATCATCCGTATATTAATCCGATTGTTGTCCAAGGGCTCCAAGGCCTTAAATAAATGCATAGTCATTTGTTTTATCTTTATTACCCGTATTTTAATGTACCTGATCATGAAATAAAACGCATTGTTATTTTAAAACGGGAATTATCTCGTCATATGGTAATTCAGGATTCCTGCACGGAAATATTATGTACTTCGGTACGTCATACTAATATCAGTCCTATCAAAATTTTGCATAGAATAAAACTTATCGGAAATCGTTTTTAAAGAAACTTTTGTTATGCAATATTTTTCATAAAAAGGCGAGATATTTCGATTTATTTAATTAAGGCCCCCTTATAACCCTCCTTTTAAATAAAGTATTTTGAATGCCATATAGCCTATAATCTAAGTTACAACGAACTTAATTTATATTACAATTTTTATATAAATCGGTTCAGCCATTATTGCGTGCAAAGGTAACAAACATCCAGACAGACAGACATACAAACAGAAATTTCAAAAAAGCGATTTTTGGTTTCAGGATGATTAATTATACATGTTGACACCAATTATTTTTGGAAAACCGGAAATTAGTACCAGATGTGTTTGTAAATCTTTGTGCCATTTTTCTTAGAACATATCTGCGTTATAAAAGTCACAATTTTGTGTTTTTTTCTATAAATAAAAAAGACGAACGTAACATAAGTCTTGTACTAGGAAAAGAAAGGATTTCTATGGAAAAATGGTTCCGGACAATCAATCTACTTCACATCATGAAAGTTATCGGTCACTTTTTTATAATATGATATATTTATTCATCTATTGTATATCTGTAAGACAGATCTGTTACAATTCTATATTACCCCAGAGCTGCCTTACTTTATAATTTAATCACTTATGCCAAATCTTACAACTAAGAAAAAGAAACAAAAAAAAAACACACACACACACATACACACTACAAGATCAATTTAATACACCATTACTTCTTTCTCTTCTCATTTCATCTTCACTATCATTAAAATTTTGTCCAATTATGTTTAAGTCTCTTATATTAGTTATATTACATATTTTCTTAAATGCTACATAGGCTATCTATTCATATTCAAAAATTTATTATTTATTCATTTTTTTCTTATATTGTTTGTTTCTTGGCATTCTAATAATATATGGAACGCGTCTTCTCCCATGCCACAAAGGGGGCAGATATCCTTCTCTATGGTACCCCTCCTGTTTTTCAATTTCCATATTACTCTTCTCCACCAAACTAAGCCCATCCTCACTTTCCTATTGTTTATTCTGACATATTCTTCTTGTTCCCAGGATGTTTTAATGTCCTTACAGTTACTCAATGTTCTTAATTCGTTGAGATTTTGATATAATTCCCGTCTCGTAGTTTCATTACACCTCTCTTTTGCGATTTTACAAATTACATTTAAATTCATTGCTCCAATTTCCTCCCATAACCATTTTAGACCTAGTCTACTCACCTTTTTCTTTAAATCTTGAAGCCAGTTATCGGTTATTTAACGGCGCTGTATCAACTACTAAATTATTTATCGTCGATGCTATTGGTGGTAGCGAGATAAAACCGAGAAATTTCCATAAATTATCTGGCATTCGCCTTAAAGTTGGCGGAAAACCTCGGAAAGAAACCCAACCAAGTAATCAGCCCAAGCGGGAATCGAACCTACGCCCAAGCGCATCTCCGGAACAGCATGTCACGAAAGTAAAGAATGGCATAGTGTTTAGGAGAAAGAGGATGAAATATAGCTCTGTATTCTGTTTGGAAAGTTGGAAGTATTTCCTGTCTGTAAGATCTGCTTCAGCGAGGCTGTCCTTCATCACGAAAGCAACAACATCCTGTCACTCACGGTGGGTGCGTTGAGCTTCGTGCCAAGTGTTTTGCATACGGTCTTCTCACGCCATATTTTCACCTACACGTTTTGCCTATTGACATAAGAACCATTAGACCGCACATGTTTATCCCTTTCCTGGTCATCTTCCTTCCGCCAGTTCCCTCCTCTGCATACTGAACAGTTGTAACAGTGAAAACCGCAGCCAGAAATCCATATTCTAGCGCCTGAGGTACATAAAAATGCCTTGTTAATACTTTTCCTACCGAGCTGTGCACGCGCCCACGTACTTTCCAAGGATACGAACAACGTACGTTGAAATTCAATACAGATTTGACGTTATTTGTGGGAGCAGTTCAACTTCCCTTCAGAAGAAAGGCATGAATCAGGCTGTTGCATGACTTCATGGGCAGGTAAAGATTGCTTGCGTTTCGATCACTGTACAGTACCAAGTTTATTGAGACGGTGTCAGGACATGGTCGAATGGCGGTGGTTGTTGCTGCAATAATTTGCTTACCTTTCACATCTGAAATCGTTCCTCGGGTGTGCCTTGTATGTGAGAGATCGCGAAGTTCCTTTCGGTTTAATACCTCTACGTAACTGCACCAAGAAGAGTTCTGCACAACAGTAAATCATTTCGTGTTGTAATAGCTGTCTGTCGCGTGCAAAGATTGTGAATATTAGCCATGTTGACTCGGTTGGTAAAAGCTGTACGCTCCAAAGACATGTGTTGCATCTGTAAACAAAGAATGCAATATAAAGAGTTCGTACGAAAATATTTACATATGTATGTTCAGTATATTAGGGTGGAGTGAATCTATACATGAAATTGTTTTTACCTGTTTTCTAAATGTAATAGTTGCAAAAACCTGTATTTTCACTTAACTTAGGAATGTGAAAAATATGGAGTTTCTATATTTAACTTTTGAGGTTCCCCAGGAGTTTTGAAGTTTCTTAAAATTGTCTTTTTTTTTGCCTATTTGTATATTTGTTCTATTATTTTGTTTTCCATTACATAGCTAATGAATAGCTGTAAAATCACATATTTAAACTTTATTTGGAAGACTCTAAATTGGGTTTGCAGTATATAGTACTTTTGAGGGGATCCAAAGGGACAAAATATATAGTATTTTACATAAACCATGACAAAAATTCCATTTCAGCCTATTTATTTTTTTAGTTAGAATTTATTCTTGTTTTTTTTTCATTTCTTTCTGAGTGATAACCAGGCTTCGGCCTAGGGACACAGAGTAACCAGTATGAGGTTTAGAGTACACGGAGTATAAATGACGTCATGACTCGTGTGCAGTCAACTGACTGCAACAGCACAGGTGGGTCCGTAATGTGCATTACCGTTGTGTGTATTGCTGCTTGGCTGCGGTACGTGTAACAGGCTTCGGCGTAGGGACACCTGATTGAAGGTTACAACTCACGTTAATACTTTAATGGTAGACATTTATTGTCTACACTAGGAATGTACTGTATATACTGCATCTGTACAGGATGAAATATATTTTGTGCCGTACTGTGACGGACTGTTTACATATTGAGACACAAAGTAACGGCGCGCTCCATCTCCCACTCCACCCGACCAACACAACACTATCTCCGTGAACTGAACTTAATTCGTTTCTGTGCCCAGGACCGAAGCCTGGTGATAACTAAATCAACAGGTCCAATTATCATCCCTCTTTATGTCCTTTGCTCTAGTAAAATATTATTTCTTGTTTTGGAACACGGCAGTCTTTATCACAATTATTAGGCCTACAGTATTACATTTTTTTGCATTTGCAACTGCATAGCTATATTAAATAGTTTTTTTTTGCTTCTTCTTTGAATTTTGCAAATGTGTCATTTTAGTTATCACTATGTCGTTTCTTACAAGTCTTCATTAAGCTTGTGTATTGATCATGGTAAGCATGAATCAGTTGTAATATTCTTGTATGACTGACTTTCGGAATTTATGCCTTTACCTGGATCTTCTTAGTTTTGATAGCAACTCTTTCTGAAATCTCTCCAACAGTAGATTTTTTTGATTTGAAGTCAGATTTTAATTCTTTTGACCCATACATAATATTTCATTACGTCATGATAGGTATGTAATTGTGATCGGTTCAACTCCTCTGGCATTGCGAATACAGGGTAGAAGATCAGATTACTTGTATTAATTAGAGATATTCTGATTTAAATACCCTGCAACATAAGAATGAATTTCAATTAATTTTATTATATTAATTATATCATACCTAAGAGTTTTGTAATTATTTCCAATTTTCTTATAAATTGAGGTTTTTATGACACTACAAAATGAAAAAATAGGGGACCAAAAATATGCAGCGTCTTTTAACATGTATTTTTTTAACATGTTCCTGGTATCCTGTTCAGATTAAATCACTGGAGAATGTTCTCTCACTAAAAAATCTGAACCTCAAAATTTTGTGAAAATTTCAAAATATGATGCTCTTGGGGCACCTATAAATATTAATCTAGAGAAAATATATTTTGCATTATTCTTTATATCATCACTCCAAAAATTTTCCCTGGTATTACATTTTGATTCCATAAACTTCATATTTTCACTCTACCCTAATGTATATTAACACAATGGTATTACAAGGAAATATGCCAGATCCAGTAGAATTTAATTAGTAGGCCTACAGTAATTTCAAACTTATAATCAAAAGTTGTAAATACTTTAAAGAATATACGGCTGAATCTATTTGTCGTCCACTGCTTATGTATAGGGTGGAAGTGAAATAGCTTTGCAGATTTTCAGAGCGAATATATAAAACAAAAAACTATAATATCATTTTGGTGGAAAGTTCATGGTTAAAAAAAAAAAAAGATTTTTTTCCAAATGTTTAACAATCTCTTATTCAGTAACTATTGCGGGTAGGATCGTGATTTTTGTTCATATCGATAGGAAATCTAATAAAGAAGAATTATCCCTCTGTCGTATTTCAATAGCATGGACGGTTTTAATGTAAATTTAATTTTAAAAACCTTTAATTTCAAGCCACTGCACGATTCGAACTGGTGGCAATGTCGAGGCAGTAATCAGCTATACTACCCAGAGACACAGAGCTTGTTGACCTCTTACATTCATGTTACGAGTACAGTGTGTTAGTGGCGATGTTGCCGGACTGCTGAAACTTCAGTCTTAATTTTCTAATTAACGTGCATTTAATCATAAAACGTAATATAGGGTTTCATTTTTACTGAGCACGAGTTTTACTCATTGTGGGATAGTTTATATTATGTTAACTTGTATACTAGCAATAAATTAAAATATATATATATATATATATATATATATATATATATATATATATATATATATTTAAGAGTACCCTATCGTCCCTTTCAATCTGCAAGGTTATTTTACTTCCTCCCTGTATAGTGCATTACATTTTATCTTTCCACGCTCGCGGATGTACAGCGGACACGACAGTGCACAGCGCAACTGCACACACATGAGCGTGGAAACATAAAATATATGCACTGTACTGTCATTAAATACTAGTGCCTATTTGAGAATAAAATGTTACAATATTTACCTTATTTTATGCTTATTAATCACACTCACTTACTTACTTACTTACTTACTTATTGGCTTTTAAGGAACCCGGAAATTCATTGCCGTCCTCACATAAACCCGCCATTGGTCCCTATCCTGAGCAAGATTAATCTAGTCTCTACCATCATATCCCACCTCCCTCAAATCCATTTTAATATTATCTTCCCATCTACGTCTCGGCCTCCCCAAAGGTCTTTTTCCCGCCGGCCTCCCAACTAACACTCTATATGCATTTCTGGATTCGCCCATACGTGCTACATGCCCTGCCCATCTCAAGCGTCTGGATTTAATGTTCCTAATTATGTCAGGTGAAGAATACAATGCGTGCAGCTCTGCGTTGTGTAACTTTCTCCATTCTCCTGTAACTTCATCTCTCTTAGCCCCAAATATTTTCCTAAGAACCTTATTCTCAAACACCCTTAATCTCTGTTCCTCTCTCAAAGTGAGAGTCCAAGCTTCACAACCATATAGAACAACCTGTAATGTAACTGTTTTATAAATTCTAACTTTCAGATTTTTTGACAGCAAACTAGATGACAAAAGCTTCTCAACCGAATAATAACAGGCATTTCCCATATTTATTCTGCATTTAATTTCCTCCTGAGTTTCATTTATATTTGTTACTGTTGCTCCAAATATTTGAATTTTTCCACCTCTTCGAAAGATAAATCTCCAATTTTTATATTTCCATTTCCTACAATATTCTGGTCACGAGACATAATCATATACTTAGTCTTTTCGGGATTCACTTCCAACCCTATCGCTTTACTTGCTTCAAGTAGAATTTCCGTGTTTTCCCTGCATATTAATCATAATTGTTACATATCAAATATTTACCCCCTTAATTTCATATTGCAGTGGACCAAGGCCATTCAGGCCAATGATATGCAAAAAATAAGAAAAGGTAATTGAATAGTGTATGTGTGTGTAACATATCAGTGTGCTGCCATGTTTTCAGGAATCATTTATCGCATATAGTACATAGTGAACAATGACTGACGCCATGTGGAGCATGTAGTTGTGCAATGATGGGCAGACAAAGATTTTAGCATTCCTCCTATTACTTTCAGTAAATTCCGTATAGTTATAAATTAGATATGTCATTTAATAATGTGTCATATTCTTTTACTATCTACTAATTTTATTATGCTATAGAAATATGTAGCACGTATGGGCGAATCCAGAAATGCATATAGTGTTAGGAGGGAAAAATATCTTTGGGGAGGCCGAGACGTAGATGGGAGGATAATATTAAAATGGATTTGAGGGAGGTGGGATATAATAATAATAATAATAATAATAATAATAATAATAATAATAATAATAATAATAATAATTGATTTAACCTGGCAGAGTTAAGGCCATACGGCCTTCTCTAACACTCAACCAGGAGTAAAAACTGCGTTACAAAAACGCTACAAATTTACAAGGTACACTACAATTTTACACACAAAACTGAATAAGATAATCATAATAATAAAATGTAAACAACAAGTAAGAAGAAATCAGACATAATATATAACATACAGAAAGAAAGAAAAAAGCATAATAAAATGCGAACAGCAGGTCAAAATAAATGAGGCATACAAAGTCTAAAAAATAAGACAATTGACAATTGATGATGAAGACTGGATTAATCTTGTACAGGATAAGGACCGATGACGGGCTTATA
Organism: Periplaneta americana; assembly: GCF_040183065.1. Classification (NCBI taxonomy): domain Eukaryota; kingdom Metazoa; phylum Arthropoda; class Insecta; order Blattodea; family Blattidae; genus Periplaneta; species Periplaneta americana. Next base: position 116,195,594 of record NC_091123.1, read on the forward strand.
TTAGGGCGGCAATGTACCTGCGGGTTCCTTAAAAGCCATTTGTACGTAAGTAATAGAAAAAATCTTACTAAATATCTATGAGGTTTTAATTTATTATCATAATGAAAACCTTACTTAAGTAATATAGCTGCCAGTAAGTCAAAAAGAGAATAGCAACGGCAAAGAAAGCTTATAATAAAAAAGAGCATCTTTCGTGGGCATATGTAAAAATAAATAAGGAGGACACTAGTGAAGAGCTTCGGGGCGAATGTGGCATTGTATGGAGCAGAAACATGGCATTACGAGGGAGGAAAGAGAAACGACTAGAACCATTTGAAATGTGGATCTGTGAAAGAATGGTAGGCCTACGTGTGAAGTGGACAAAATAAGAAATGAAACTGTAGTAGGCAGAGAAAGTGAAGAAAAAATAATATTGAAACTGATCAGGAAAAAAAAAAGAAATTAGTTACCACTGGTTATGACGAAACTGCCTACTGGAGGATGCACAGGGAGGAATGGCGTACGCGAGAAAAGTTCGGGGCAGAAGAAGTCAGACGATAGACAAAATTAAGATAATATGGATAATATGAGGAGATAAGAGGAAGGCAGAAAAATGGAAAATTGGAGAATGCAGGATTTGCAATGCGGCAGAAAACTATGAACGAATGAATGAATGAATGAATGAATGAATGAATGAATGAATGAATGAATGAATGAATGAATGAATGAATGAATGAATGAATGAATGAATGAATGAAAATCTGTTCTGATATTACATATGATAATATCAATTAAAATACTTAAAATTTCGAAAAGAAAATAATAGAGGATTTTTGAATTCTATTAATTATGCCGCAGTACTGGCTGATGTCTCTTCGACATCTGCAATTGAATGGAACTGAATTCAACTATGTCGGAAGGGGGCACTACAACACAGTATTGCGACCGTAGAAGATCCATTGCTCTAACCCTCAATCTAGACTGACTGCACTAAGGTTCGCTGCGTACCCAAGTTTCGAGGAGGCAATTCCACTCGTCCCTAGACCAGCCTTCTCCTTGGGTCGCCAGATGGCGTTCAGGGTATGCTATGGAATGATATCGGAACGGAGAACAGAATGAAATGATGTAGATGCCTAATATCAAGAAAAGGGAAAAATCCGAAATGCGATCTTGTCCGCCACAAGTATCACTATGAATTTCTCGCATGACAATTTCCAGTATAGTGCTCTCCTCGCATGGGATGAAGTCGTCTTATGCTTTCATTTTTTTCTGACGATATTCCTCTGGTATGATTTGAACTATTCGCGCAGTAATTAAAATGTAGCATTTTAAGATTCTGTTTTCTTGACAGTCCGCAATCACTGTATATTGGATTTTGTAAACCATTGTATTGAGTAACTTTTTCTTCTTAACTTATTGTTAGGTAAATTATGTAAAATGAAAAATATAAATGTCAATGTGAATGGCATTGATTATGACCTTGTATGGTATTAATACAAAAATTAAGGAAAACCACAAATGTTATACTCGCACATCAAATAGTTTTATCCTGGTTTCAATATTGTTCCTTGAATGTAAATCATGCTAACAGGCTTACATATCAACTAAGGACAAACAACTTCATATCTCTTCTGGAGTATCTTCACTGTCCAATGTTTCCGTGGATTTTAGGTTTTGGTAAACTCCATGAAAAATTGGAGGAATATATTATGGGTTACTTCAGGGCTGATAGGGTATTCTGTGTGGATAAAGTAGTACTATTTCTTCAAGAAGTTCAGTCATATAAGGATGATCAGCCACGGGGTCTCTCCTGGTTTTGGAGCGACGACCTGGCATCTTTTTGAAGAGTTTCAATCGTGCCATTCCTCCATGTCATAATAGATGTGTTTGAAGAAGAGTATGCCTGGTTGTTTACCAAATTTCACGGCACTTATTTTCCTAATATTAAAGCTAACACCAGTTACTGCAACACCACTCTTTTCTATTTTACTGTTCAACTGCTGAAAATCCCTGAAATATTCTGTTGTCACTGGAATAATCTTAAACGGGTTTTTGACTCTGGCATTTTTCATAACTTCATTCCACTAGACAGATGTGTAAATATAATCTGCTGTTCGGATTTTCTTTTCTATTGTGCTAAAATCTCGGTCACTGGATAAATAGGTATGTCCAGGAACAAAGAAATAATGTTGAATGGAGTTACAGTTCTTTGACAATGAGAGAATAATATACATTAAACACGGTATTGTTTTTGTTTTGTCCAGTGCAAGAGTATGAGGAAAAAATCAACTTTCTCTTATAATGAACATTTGAGGGATCTCTCAGTACTTTCATGAGACATTATGCAATTTCTGACGAACCCCGTGAGGCAGTGTCTTCTGACCACATACACATACAATTTCGTCCTGTTACTGTTTTCTCAGCGAAGGAAAACGGGCCTATTATCCTATTTTTCATTAGTAAATAGAACATATTTAATTTTGGTGGGTCTCTTTCGACTTCACGAACCTCACGAGAATTTTTCGCTACTCCAGATACGATAGTTATGTCTGTTAATACACGTGGAAAGTTGCTTCATCAGAGAAGCACATTTTATCCAGGATAACACCGTGTTCTTCAAAACGTCTGCAGCAAACATTTGTCGTTTACTTTTGTCATCAGGATAGATTCGCTTATACAGGGACATCATTTTATTTTTACTTAAATTTTTCTTGTACCTGAGTTTTTGAATGAACTTCACTCCCACCCCTTCTACTAGTGAAGTTCAACCGTCCTCCACACAGAACCAAGACCGCATATACAGTCCTAGTAGCCTTACGGTCATAGTAAACAGTACGTTTCAAAAATATGTTCGCCTTTTCCAGTGACGAAAGAGCTTTAAATATTGAATCATTTTCGCACAGGTACTGTCGACCATTTGCCTACGTCGTATCCCCGTTTCCCCCACCAGCTTTTATTCGCCAGCTAGTGGCTGGGCTGTCTTAGCTCTTTTTTGAGAACATTAATTTCTGTTAGGAATTGGACGTCTACGTAATTTTATACAACTGTTTAAAATAACTTAAATAAAAGGACCTCGTTAAGTAATTAACTGGCACGTGATTTCCCCCCTTTCTACGACCCTGCGACAAAACCACTTGGACGGACAGTAAGTTAGATAGCATGTCTGAGTAATTTTATCTGTGCGGGTCGGGCAGAACTGAAGATTGAATTTACAGTACGTAAGGTACTCTTTTATAGAGTAGGTACAGAATTATTTCAACATGAGTTACTAGTACGAAGAACGAAACTGGTAATTGGGATTAGGTACAATAGCCTATAGTGCGATAATATGCACATTAGAACTGAAGCCTGTATCGAAATCAACGGCTACCATTTTCAAAAATGTGTTTAAATATCCATATTATAATTATTTTTCAATTTAACTTCATTCTCTATATTGTACGCTAATGTGCTGTAGACAGTATAATATACACTGCATAATGAATACGTCCACATGGACAGCTTAGTTCGTGAGTAAAAACACTCATTGTTAATACTGTACTGTATTTTGATTAAACAAAAACCTGATGAAAATGATCAAACTCAAAAGCGCAATATTTCCTAGTTTACGTAAATGGATGAACTGCTTTTCATCCCTCCTATACCTAGTAAAGTGATTTGTTTATATATTACGCCAGTATCATCGAACTCCAGTCGTGAAATTGGGTAGCAAACGGCGTTGATCCAGAGGTATAGGCAAGTTAATATTAAAAATGTTAGTAAAAATAAAATGATGTCCCTGTATAACTGAATCTTGTAGGCCCGTAGACGTAATATTTTTTGGACTACGTCATGGACCGTGGATCATGGAATGCTGATCTCTACACTGGCGCATCCAATTTACTTCTTCAACCCTTTCCAGATTTTCCGCAGACACATTCCGTTTGCCATGCTTCCCACGAGTAGCCAAAAGACTACCAGTTTCTCGTAACTGTCTGACTATAAGAATATAAATATAAAGTATAAGCAACACTAAAAAAGACAAAAAAATTATTATTATTTATTTATTTTTATTTAGGTGTATTACTTTAACCCTTTAACTGGTATCATGACGTCTGTGAGACGTCTTCCGTTTATGTACCTTCCAGTTGAGGTATAGGTTCTGTGCTGTGAAAGTCGCATAATTGTTATATTGATTGGAATTTATTTTTATCACAGACAAATTTGAAATTACCCACAGACCATATATTGAACAAAACAAGAGAGATGTTAATATATGCGTTTAAACATGCGATATATATATATATATATATATATATATATATATATATATATCTGTGTGTATGCAGTCTATTTAGTAGCATTTCCTTCTACCTATTCACTTTCTCCTTGTCTTTCACCACCTGTTACTCTTCGTATTCCTTCTTTCCCTCGCTTCACTTCCTTTACTCAATATCCTTCTTTTCTGCCTCCCCTTCTGTCTTTCTTGTTCTTGAAATTTCTCTTCATCTTCTTCTTCCTTCCTTACGGTTACCATCCGTCCGGCAAAAGGAGGACGTGTCTTCTTTTTTTAATCATTTTATCCTGTCCGGCAGGCATTTAAAAAAAAATTGAAATGTCCGGCATTTCACATTTCAACTATAATTAATATTAATATTGAATAATGTGCGATATTATGCATAGAATATCTAAACAAATGGTGAAAACCTATGAAAGAATTTAACTGCTTTCAGTGATTGAAGCTGGGGCACATAAACATATGATTACCTATTGACATGCATTGAATTCTTACACTCTAAAAATGTCACTATTCATGATTCTAAGCTATTTTATCAGTTTTATTCTGCAATGTACAAAAATATGCCAGTCAAGTTAATTTGGACAAAGATTTAAGTTTAGATAAACAATGGTGCAAATTCTTCAATTTCAGTAGTTCTGCGATCACTGAAACTTTCTCAGAACTCTTAAAAATATGTCAATTCTATTTATTTACCCAACTCACAATGGAAGTGCTAAGAGAGTATTTTCCCTAATATCTGCACAATGGATAAGAGAACGAAATCGCAAGCTAATGGAGACAGTCAGAGGTATCATCATGTCAAGGACATGTCCTGTGAACAGTTCCATAGTTATTTGTTACAAGATATAAGTTTGTCTCATCAGGCTCTTGTACACAAAGTGGAACCACCGATAAGTAGGGTACAGATGTAATACTGATCCAGCAACTAGTGAGAAAACTAAGGTGAGCCATTGTTTTTCTCTTTGGTTCATACCAATTTTAAAAAGTCCTCTTTTTCAGCAGTATCCTCTTATTTTAGATTCCATGCCCTATATAATTTCTTTTCATGGTAACCCTACCCTTTCTCTCTTTCCAAATCGCCCTCCCTTCCGTATTCCTTCACCTTCTTTCGCTACAAAACTTGTTTTCCGCCTCAAATAATCTTTGATTAATATTCGTAAAGGAAGCAGAAAGATTAGTGACATTTACTCGTAAATAAATTTCAATACATTCTGCAATTTTCTTTTGACCTTTAGTAAAGCATTAAGAACAAATAGCCTATAGGTTTTAGCCATGACGATGCCTGGACAGTCATTGACAGCAAACTGTGCTAGAATAAATAATGTGCCTTGTATTAAAGTTGAATTAGAGAGGTGTGAAATTGCTGATAGCGATTCTTGTACGCATAGTTCGAGACATGGCCAACCACTTGTACTTAATTTTGTAAACAATTGTATATCAGACCAAGGACAATGACCAATGTGGTTATCTAAACATTTGTACAAATCTTACAGACAAATATGGCCACCTAAAGAGGGCACATACCTCTAAGCGAGCTGCTGTAGAGCCTACGTTGTGAAACTCGAAGATCAAATTTCGTCACCTCCTGCCGGACCACTTCGCACTGATATCGTATTCCAGTCCTACGCGGGATCATTGTGCAAGTCGGCTCTTTCGGAAATACGCCAAGCATAAAATTAATAGCATGCATATATGTCTCATTTGCTAATTAAAAGCTGTCGGGTTCTAGTGACTGTGCAACATCTCCTAGAATTTCCAGTGGTCTGAAACAGTATTGCCAACCAACCCCGTGATGATTTTCGCATGTTGTAATAATTTCGCACATCACGCGATGTGTGATGAGATGTGATAATAGGGATATACCGGTATGTCATTATTTCCAGCTCACTGCGTTCCCTCACGTACTATTAATTATTTATTACATATCTGCTAACAGTGAGTCATTATAATACTAACATAACATTCATTGCGCTCAATTTTTTCCGTTCTGTATTTATTTCTAAGATCTACTACCAGTTACTGTAATACATATTTCTGCTCTATACTCTTTTAAATGTGCTATTTAACGACGCTGTATCTACTGCAGAGTTGGATTTTATTTGGCGAGAAGAGTTTAATTTTATTTTATTTGGTTAGTATAAAGTTTAATTTAATTTAGTTTAAAATTAAATTAAATTAAATTAAATTTAATCTAGTTTAGTTTAATTTATTTTAGTTTTTTTTTAATTTAATTTAATGTAGTTATTTTAATTTAATTTAGTTTTATTAAATTACATTTCATTTAGTTTTGTTTGTTTTAGTTTAATTTATTTTGGTTCAGTTTTGTCTTTTTTAATTTAATTTAATTAGTTTCAATTAATTTAATTTAGTTTAATTTCATTTAATGTAATTTATTTTCGTTATCTTTAATTTAATTTAATTTAGTTCAGTGTAATGTATTTTAATTTTCGTTATCTTTAATTTAATTTAATTTAGTTCAGCGTAATGTATTTTAATTTAATTAGGTATTTTAGTTTAATTTCGTTTAATTTTATTTTAGTTATGTTAGTTTTGTATAATTTAATTTAAATTATTTTAGTTCACTTTAGTCTAATTTAATTTAGTTTAATTTAATGTTATTTAATTTAGTTTTATTTAATATAGTTTAATTTAATTTATTTCAGTTTCATTTAATTTAATGTAATTTAGATTAATTTAATATAACTTTGTTTAATTTAATTCAGTTTAATTTATTGTAATTCAATTTAGTTAAATTCATTTCATTTCAGTTGTTTAATGTAATTTAATTTAACTTAATCTAATTTAATTATGTCACCAGAAAATATACAAGTAATCGTGTACCTTGACGTTGATGTATACTGGCACTCATCAGAACTATACTGACGCTTACTTACATAGCCTATTATTATCAAAGCAAATTCACGTCCTGACACATTTAAGCCTTTAGGTACTCGCCTTAACTATAGCTTAACTATTAGATATGGCGTCTATACTAGAACGTCGTTAAAATTGACATTATACATTATGAAATGAAACTTTTGTCCCATCGTTAGTAACTGCATTAGGCCTATATCACACGAATTTTCTCCGATTATCTATTAATATTTCTGTCATCTTATTTATACACACTAAATCTTAATCACTATTTATTCTGCAGAACGATCGTACCATATTACATCATAATCAATTTTACAGTTTTTTTCACAAGCATTTCTAAGAACAATTTCATGCTCTTTTCCACGCTTTTGACCCTCTAGAACAGATTACGTCCTTTGATAGTGCTTGCACCATCATATTTACACACTTAATACGACCCTTTCGATCATTTCCTCTGGTCTGAACTGCTAATAATAGAATTATTTGTGGTTATTGGTTAGAAGAGTTAGAAATTCACAATGTGATTACCTGGTTTCGGCTTACATTTGTAGAAACCTTGGAACACGGGTGGAAAACCACGAGCCACCAGTTCATCTTACATTTGTTTCCATGGTACCACAAGTGACGTCAAAGTAAACCTTTTAATGTCAAAACAAAACAGTTTGTTCTTTGTACTCGTAGGACGAAGATACAAGGTGTTTCAGAATAATTATTCCTAATTTTCAGTTCTGCATAAAGAGCATGCAATTAAATATGTTTTCTTGATAAAGTAGTGTCCAGAAATGTTTCTGTATTGAGGTAATATGGTAAAATGTCAAGACAGCTATTCATTGGCTTTATTATCGTCCATGGGTGTTTTTAATAAAATTGTGTTTCAACTATTCCCGTTGCTATGGAAACATTGATTGGAGTTAATTTGTTTTCCTTGTAGGTCACAAAATAACCTCTTCAGATCTACATATTTATAAATTTACAGTAATTAAAAATCTATGTAGAAATAAGAGTGCTGCATTGGAGTTAAATTGCTCGCTTGAACACGGTCGAGTGTCGCACCCTCGAGTGAGATACGATCGGTCGTGATACGCTCGTAATAAATAGAAGCACAGTACAAGGTCATCTCACCGACATGTCTTATCTTGTATGGAAGGCGACAGATAAGATACACATATGTTTTGCTCACATGGTAAGAATAAGGCTTTATTTTCTGCGTTTATGACAAACGTTTAATGGAACAGTCAATAGAACGTACCAAAACAGGAACATGAAGTTATAAATAAAATAGTATGAAAAACTTCGATATACAGTTATTATTGCTAATTAATAATTATTCAATACTTGATTTACCACATATATAATAAGCAGGGAAAGGATTTATATGTAAATACATATTTACTTATAAAGCTAATATAATTTATATTTTGCATTATCTTTATGTTTCACAATGTGTAGGGTTGAAAAATCCTACTTTTATTTTCCATATTTTTCCATATTTTAGAGTTTAGTACATATTTTCGTTAATTTCCATATATTTTCCATATTTCATATAAAACAGTCCATATTATATTAGGTTTAACAATAAAACAAAACAAAATTCCATTAACTTTTAAAAATACATTTCAACAATAGAGATTTAAACACATGTTCAGTAATCCCTTTAACATCAGAGTTATTTGAAAATTAGCAGTCCTATCAACAATGGGAAAGTAAGTTACAAAACTGTATTAATTTAATTTAAAATTTTTAACAGACTTCAGTTGTGCAGCTCAACAGTTAAATGCCAGTCAGAGTACACATAGGTTCAGTTTTGTAAATCATACTATAAAGACGGTAAATATGCCAAAAGTACGTCATTCAGTCAATTTAAAATCAAAACTAACAAGTTACATTTCAGAATTTAAAGAAGATGGTTTATCAACTGACAATAAAATATTATTTTGTAATTTGTGTCAGTGTGCAGTATCATCTACACAAAAGTTCCTGGTGCAACAACACATTACAACTAGTAAACATCAGGCCAACAAACAACTAAATTCCAAGCAGAGACAATTGTTTTTAACACAACCAACAACATCGAATGTAAGATCTGAGTTTAACATCGACCTGTGCCGTTCTCTCATCTCTGCTGATATTCCTCTCTACAAACTAAAGAATAAGGTCTTCAGGGAATTCCTTGAAAAATATACTCAACATACAATCCCGGATGAGTCAACACTTAGGAAGACGTATGCTCCATCCATCTACGATGAGACAATACAGAAGATAAGAGATGAAATTAAAGATAGTTCAATTTGGGTTTCCATTGATGAGACTCCCGACAAAGAAGGTAGACTTGTTGGTAATGTAGTTATCGGTTTGTTAAGTGAACAATATTCTGAACGAATTCTTTTACATTGTGATGTTCTAGAAAAGTGCAATAACAAAACTATAGTTAAACTGTTCAACGAAGCTATGGGTATCCTGTGGCCAAAGGGTATTATGTACGATAATGTGTTATTCTTTATTAGCGATGCTGCCCCTTATATGGTCAAAGCTGGACAAGCATTATCTGTTGTATATCCTAAATTGACTCATTTTACTTGTGTGGCGCATGCATTTCATCGTGTGGCAGAAGTGGTCAGAGACAATTTCCCTAAAGTAGATTTGTTGATTTCATCAGTGAAAAAAGTATTTCTCAAAGCTCCCAGTAGAGTTAACGTGTTGAAAGAAATGTACCCTGAAATTCCATTGCCACCAAAGCCAATTTTAACTAGATGGGGTACATGGCTAGAAGCAGTTGAATATTATGCCGAACATATAGACTCTATTAACAATGTTCTCCTTGCATTGGACTCTGAAGATGCAGTCTCAATTGATACTGCGAAAACAGTTACCTGTGACATAAGTGTGAAGAATGACTTAGCTCACATTCAGCATACATTTTCATGCATCATAAAAACGCTCAAAAGTCTCCAAAATAGGCACCTTTCACTATCTGAAAGTTTTGAAATTATAAATAGTACTGTGGAACAACTGAATCGTGGTAGAGGTAAAGTTGCAGATGCAGTAAGAGCTAAGGTGGACACTGTACTTTCAAAAAACCCTGGATATGAAGAACTACAAAAGGTTGTTGCTGTGATGAGTGGTGAATCAACAGTGAAGATTAACTTGGACTTATCCCCAGCAGACATTGTGAAATTGAATTATGTACCAGTTACTTCTTGTGACGTCGAACGCTCTTTTAGTCAGTATAAATCTATCCTCAGAGACAATAGAAGAAGATTCACTTTTCAGCACTTGAAAGAAATGTTTGTAACCTATTGTTATGGTAACAGACAATAAAAATTGTGTTTTGTTGAAACTACATTGGAAGATAAGGTACGTCCATTATATTTTTTGTTTAGTTTGATTAAAATGTACCAATATTTAACGTACATAGTCATTTTTTTATAATTTTAAGTCCATATTTAATTCCATATTTTGGTAAAAATCCATATTTAATTCCATATTTTGGTAAAAATAACTACATATATATTTACATATTTCATATATTTTTAGTCCATATAAATCCGTTCCCTGATAATAAGATAGGTCTATACATAGTGCTCCGCCTATATACTGCGACAATGTAGAAACGTTTTACAAAATGTTATTGATACAGCAGTAGATTAATAACAATATTAGTACAGAGATAACGTCACAGAAAATATAATAAAACGAATAATTATGCTGCACAACTGTTACAGACGCAAATATTGATACACTGATTATTAGAGATTATTATTATTATTATTATTATTATTATTATTATTATTATTATTATTATTATTATTATTATTATTATTATTATTACAAGAAAACTTGATACAGATCTTACATTATCGTGATTGTGTTCTCCGTTTATAATAATTACATTTACATCCAAAAACATCTATCAGATGTGGCAAAAACAAAATCACTCCCGTATGGTGGGGGGACATTAACCTACAACATTTATGTTACATTTTAAAGCAAGTTTTGTAGTTGTACTATGTAGAGGTTAGTTAAACACTGCAAAGTTTTGAAATGATAAACATCTATGATGTTACCACACAGTTCATCACTGTAACAAGAACGAATGTCTAACGCTCGGCTTATACCGTTCGAGGATTTATCGCTCGTGACAATTTTACCCATCATGCATGTGCGCTACCTATCGGATTATGCTATGAACTACTTGGCGCTCGAGCGAAAACGTCCGATGCAGACCTCTGGTAGAAATGTTGAATTAGCAGACATGCATATGGCATATGGGGCAACTTATGGCAATGCTAATGAGGCTCTGAGATATGCGGAGCAACATTTTCAGCTTCACATTTCCTTTCATAGCCTACAACATTTTCAAGTCTAGATCAATTTCTTCGAGACAATGGTCAGTTAATTTTCACGATGAAGTTCTTTGAAATTCTTATTCCTTTCATATCGTTATACTTTGATATGGAAGAAATTTCGGACACCACTTCATTAAAAATAAAGTTATATTACATGCTTTTATCACATTTAAAAATTAAGACTAGTTATTGTAAAACATCTGTAGACGTTTGACGTCGAAATTAGTCGAAGAAGAGAAAAAATAGAAAGGAAAGAATAATGAGAAAGACAAAAAGAAGTAAACGATTGTCGTTGATAATCCATAACATATATACGATGGTCTTCGGTGGTCTTGATTAGCGGCCATTAGCACAGTGCACCCTCAGGCTAGCGTCTCTTACCAATGAATAAGAGATGCACTAGCGTGCATCCAGGCTGCTGGCGGGTATGATTTCTCCCTCTTCCTTCTGCACGACGGTGCATATTCTGATACCCTCTTTACTCGTTACCCATTTCAGCGAGTGATGACGACCACTTGCATTAATGGTCACTGCATTCGGGGTTCGCGGGATCAAACCCAGCACAATACGATGGGTTTTAAAGAACGATAAAAACTTTAACATACCTTTCTCCAGGGCAAGAAGTAAAGCTGTACGTCCCATGATGTAGATTTATGGAACATGAAAGAATCATGCCCTGATAGAGGGTTCAAAACAAAATTGGTCGCTCACGTTGAATTTTGATGTTGTAAGACCTCTGCAGTTGAAGATGTCCGAAGTTATGTATTAATGGGCAAGTTTTACCCCAACTGCTTCGATTTCTAAGCCTCTTGCATTCCATAATTTCTACAATATTATCGTATCATCATCAATATCATCATTAGATACCATGAAAACAATTATCATATTCCGTCCAAAAGACTTTGCATAAGAATTATAAATAACAGTTTCGGTTTTAGAAGTTGGCAGTGCTGATGTGAACATATCCGTGATCCCGTCGCTTTGGTTGTGGTGTCCAGTTCCAAGCAGAGTAGACATGTCTTCGTTATGCAGTGTCCGGATCTGAAGGTCGTTGGTTGAAGAAATATGAGGCTAGGGTCGTGACGTCTACTATGAGAGCTGCGCAATAAAGAAAGTAAAATGTAACGAAATTTTGCTATTCGCTTAATGGGAGAGGTAATAAATTGTATACAATTCTTTTTAATGGTAGGCCTACATGATAATTTGGAGTTGGATGGGGACTTTTCCTTTTCACAAAATCATAAATTTAAATATGACATTTATGGTCCTGATTTATGTGTTACTGGTGACTATACATATTTGAAACTGAGTTTAATTCCCGTCGGAGGAAAACTTAATAGTAAGTTATATTATTTGTGTTATGTTGCCTTAATAGCTAAAGTTTGCCTTTGCTGACCACTTGGTCAAGAAACCCCACTGTTTGCGAATGTCTGTTGTTGGTATGTACGCATTATTCGTCCAAAAAACCTATGAGAGCAGATTGTTAAGAAAATTGTACATGAATAGTACATTATGCAACGAGCCTATAATGATAGTAATTAAGACGCGAGTATGTTTGTTTATGAAACGAGCGCAAGCGAGTTTCATAATTTTCATACGAGCGTCTTAATTACCATTATAGGCAAGTTTCATACGACTTTTTATGCTCGACCATATTTCTAACTTGAACTTATTCAGAAGTATTCATTTTATTCGTATCTGACTGGAGAGAGGAAGTGACCTTGTGCATAGCTCGTAAATTGTGAGATGTGCGCAGACGCGAAAGTATTGATTTTTTTCCGAGGAACAATAATGTCATTGACCTTGATACAATCTAGAGAATAACATGAACTAATTTTGATATAACCTGGAAATTTATTTAGAATTGAAAAACGAGATGACAGATTGAATTTATTTGAATATTATTTACAATTAACGCTAATTATTATAGTAACAGAACATAATCTTCTGCGACAGTATTGGATTCCCAGCTTCAGTGACGTTTCCCTCGTTGTCTCTCGATTGCATATCCGAGAATAATCGAAAATCTGAACTTTAATGGATAGGTGTACTTTAATGACATGCATTAAAGGACTACTACCAGGTGTATGATTACTACATTTTGGCATGGTCGAGCATAAAAAGATTTAAACTTGATCCTTTTCTTCTACAGTCCAAAGTTGGCTGAGGTTTCTTCCTGTTTGTATGCAGGGTGCGAATTAAGATTTGTGATGAGTGAGGATTGATTCATAGATAGAGGATACCATACATAAAATTATTATTACCCTCATTCGATACGGCTCAATGCTTGGTCGCACTGGTTGCTTGTCTTGCATCTTAATCATAATATTCATGAGCAGTCTTAAGATAAGGTGTGTAATTCCTAAGTTATTGATTGTCGTCAGCTTGCCGGTGATGATAATACATCAATATTATTTTCTTTGATTAGTTTATACTTTACAAAGTATGTAATTATACAACAATTATATCTTGTAAGGGGAGATAGAAGTTATCCCTGACAGGGATGTTAATATAAATTTATGAGAGGGGGATAACTTTCCAACAGGGGGGAAATTCCCCATCCTTCCCGTTAATTCGCAATTTGTTTGTATGAATTTATATACAGCTGATTGCAGTCTTCCAACTTCCATTCTTTATTGTTTCCGATTCTGTACATCCTTCTCAGCCAAAAATTGGGCCGTATCATCTTTTTCGTGTGCTCATTTCAAGAGAGACTGGGTCGACCCCTCTTCCTTTCAGATAGTATCCACTTGTATAGATTTGGGCCAACTACTATCGTCCATACGAATCAAGTGGCGAAACCAATTATTGAGGCTTCCATTCTCAGTACTCGGTTAGCTATATCCTTAGTATTCACCATTTGTCTAACAATCCCATTTCGTACTCTCTCCATCCTGGAGATTCTCGATCTTTTTGTAAGTAAATCATTTCTACTGTTCTTATCCTTTGTTTCATTCGCTCCCCAAACTTCTTATTTCCCTTCCGTATGACAGAATAACTTCCACCATAATTTTAAAAATATCTGTAGTATTTTAGTTTAATTCGTTGAATGATAATCCCATGAAACATGCTATCACACTCCTAGTCTCTTACACTCCTTAACTACAGAGCTTTCAACTTTGCTCCCGGCCAGGAACAAGCATGTCAGGTCCTGTTTGCATAGCCATCTTAGTAAACTCTCGTTTATTTTTTATTGATGACTTCGATTAGTTAGTAATTTATTGAATTTTGTATCCCCAAGAAACTTTAGTTCAATTAATTAAAATGCGTCTCAGTGAAACGCACAGTATAGTCCGTATAGGTCGGTTTCTGTCAGATGCTTTTCCAAGTTATTGCGGGATAAAGCAAGGAGATGCACTATCACCTTTACGTTTTAACTTCGCTATGGAATTTGCCATTAGGAAAGTCCAAGATAACAGAGAGAGTTTAGAATTGAATGGGTTACATCAGCTGCTTGTCTATGCGGATGACGTGAATATGTTAGGAGAAAATCCACAAACGATTAGGGAAAACACGGAAATTTTACTTGAAGCAAGTAAAGCGATAGGTTTGGAAGTAAATCCTGAAAAGACAAAGTATATGATTATGTCTCGTGACCAGAATATTGTACGAAATGGAAACATAAAATTTGGAGATTTATCCTTCGAAAGGTGGAAAAATTCAAATATTTTGGAGCAACAGTAACAAATATAAATGACACTCGGGAGAAAATTAGACGCAGAATAAATATGGGAAATGCCTGTTATTATTCGGTTGAGAAGCCTTTGTCGTCCAGTCTGCTACCAAAAATGCTGAAAGTTAGAATTTATAAAACATTGCCGGTTGTTGTGAATGGTTGTGAAACTTAGACTTTCACTTCGAGAGAGGGGCAAGGTTGTTTGAGAATAAGGTGCTTAGGAAAATATTAGGCACTAAGAGGGATGAAGTTACAGAAGAATGGAGAAACTTACACAATGGAAAACTGCACGTACTGTATTCTTCATCTGACATAATTAGGAACATTAAATCCAGACGTTTGAGATGGACAGAACATGTAGTACGTATGAGCTTATCCAGAAATGCATATAGAGTGTTAGTTAGGAGACCAGAGAGAAAAAAGACCTTCGGGGAGACCGAGACGTAGATGAGATGGATTTGAGTGAGGTGGGATATGATGGTAGGGACTGGATTAATCTTTCTCAGGATAGGGACCGATGGCGGAATTATGTAAGGCGGTAATGAACCTCCGGGTTCTTTAAAAAACTTTTGTGTAAGCAAGTATGGTCCACCGCTGTGGAATAATGGTGGCATTGTATGGTGCATTACGACGAAGTGAAGAGAAGCGAATAGTATCATTTGAAATATGGATATGGAGAAGAATGGAGCGTGTGAAATGGTTAGAGTGAATAAGAAATAAAAATGTGTTGAAAAGAGTGGGTGAAGAAAGAATGATGCTGAAATTGTTCAGGAAGAGAAAAAGGAATTGATTGGGTCATTGGCTGAGGAATGGTGAACGGGAGAGGAGTTCAGGGCAGAAGAAATGTCAAGTGCTAGATGATATTAAGATATATGGATCATATGCGGAGACAAAGAAAGGTATAAAATAGAAAATTGGGGAATATTGGGTTTACAGTGAAAGACCTGTCCTTGGGTAGAAAACTAAGAATGAATATCCTTCTTAACATTTTCATTTTCCAAAAATTTGGGATTTGTATATCACTGCTTAGGAATGTCCACTGACACATCTGTAGCACAGAAAATTTCCATTTTTTTTTTTTACCTTCCTTGGTGATCAGCCTCCATACTTGGATTATGCACTTACACACTGTCGTTAATTTTTTTTTATTTTATTGGGTTATTTTACGACGCTGTATCAACATGTAGGTTATTTAGCGTCTGAATGAAATGAAGGTGATAATGCCGATGAAATGAATCCGGGGTCCAGCATCGAACGTTACCCAGCATTTGCTCGTATTGGGTTGAGGGAAAACCCCGGAAAAAAACCTCAACCAGGTAACTTGCCCCGACCGGGATTCGAACCCGGGCCACCTGGTTTCGCGGTCAGACGCGCTGACCGTTACTCCACAGGTGTGGACCTGTCGTTAAAGACGTTTCTAACTGTACTTGTAGTGTAGTTACAAAGAGACAAAATATAGAAAGTGATAGCACAATTCAGAAGACGGGGCAGATATAGGTCTGGTATTAGATCTTTCAAATTGGGACCTTTAGCACGAATATTTACTGGATGCGAAACAAAGCCATAGAAAGATTTCTATCATAAAGTTATTGAAAGGAATTCCAGTATCCTTTGAAGGAGAGGAAATATGAAATATTTAATTTAATTTCAATATTTTTAATAGACTTTTCTTTTATGTGGGATTACGCGAGGGAAGTTTTATGGCATAAAATGGAGTTAATTGTAGTGGGAGACATAGAACATATGAAAAAAGCGTAGTTGTTTTAGTTACATTATTTTGTTTCTACACCTTAATATTATGTAGTAAGTTAAGCCTAATAAATAATCATTTAGAAATATTACAAGAAAATATTCGGATTTATATATAAGAGTAAACCTATTACGTTAACCAATAAACATTTTATTTGCATTAGTATAAAAAAGTATTTCCGCACTTTGGATAATTTTTTGTTTTCCTTCCTTTGATCCGATATCTAACCTAGTCAGTCTCATTACTTGGAACATTTAAGAATAATTATATTAGCAAGCAGTTACTAGGTGGGATGAAATTACCCTTAAACACTAGTCCAAGTAGTCTTTTTGTGCACTCGTTATGAAATGAATTGCGTTTCTAGAGTACTGCTCGTCTAAGCCGGCTCCACCATTCGCCGCACTATGCAACAAGTCCGAAGACTTTGCCTCTGATAATGATCTGCCGTACCTCTGAAATCTACCTGAGTCACCTACAGGTAATTCCTCGCTCTGGATTAGCGGCTTCCGTTTTCTAGAGGCATCTAGAACTCACCGTACTGCCATCTAGCAATCTTTGGACAAACAAAGAGGAATACTGCTACGGTGAACAATTGCTACGACACCAACCAAACACAAGTAACTACCCTATTTTTTTTTTTTTTCGAAAGGGAGATGGTAATGAAAATGGAATTGTGGAGGTGAAATGAGGAGGTAGAAACGGAGACTTCCAGAGAAAACTCACAATCGTCGATTTGCCCACCACAAATACAACTCCGCCACCACCGTGATATGATTAATATCAGCATCGACTTCATGTGGTAAACCACAGCTCAGTGAACTGAGATGTCAAGGTGAGTTATAATAATTACTTTAATTTTGTTACTGAAATATATAATAAAATTACATTATATATATATATATATCAGGCTTTCATTTCAAAGATTTCCAGTCTAAATAACTATTTATTTCAATTAAATCGAATTGAAACGAAAAACAAACACATCAATTTTGATATTGACGAGGAAGTTTAAAATCAGTGTTAATTGAATTTTAGTTTTCGCATCTTCATCTTCCACTCCCTAAAAATTTCAAATGGCACTCCTATGTTATAATACTTAAATTGGACAGAGTAGTCATTTGTTTATACATCCCTATCATTTGTTCTCACATTTTTTGTTTTCTATCTTCGCCTGGCAACCTGCATTATTGTTGTTGTCAGTTGGTTGGAGGATGAAAACATAGATTATTTTGAGTAATTTCCCAAATTTAATTAATCATATTAAATGAATGACTAAATGAATGATATACCAATGATGTCCCATGCTGTACAAAGGCCTCCTGTGCTGTGGGTAAAACCCTCTCTACAGGAGTGGCTCATAGGTACTCGCTTGATGACCCAATCCAGGCTTATGTTTCCTAAACTAAATGTTGAAAATGTACTCCATTGTTGACTAGATAGCAGTAGAGCCTATTTCGAAACTCCTCTATGTAGCATTGCCATTGTAAATTAAAATTGTAAATTGTTTTATTTAACGACGCTCGCAACTCCCGAGTTCATACAGTATATCAGCGTCGTCGGTGGGCCGGAATTTTTTCCCGCAGACGTTCACATGCCAGCAAATCTACTGATATGAGCCCGTCGCATTTAAGCACACTTAAATGCCATTGACCTGGGCCGGGATCGAATCCGCAACCTCGGGAACACGAGGCTAGCATTCTATCTACTGAACCACCCAGACCGGCCATTGCCATTGTATCCCAATTATGCACAGATAATATAAATCCAAGCTTCTATTTTTATTATCCTCTAACTTGTTTTAAGTTTTTAAAGAATATATTAAATACACAGCCATAATATTTCTTAAAATTAGTTTGTGATACTACCACTGCCTGCTGGATCGCACCTTATGGCTACACTACAGCGCTTACGAGCCCCTACCACGCCGTAGCGGAGAACTGAGAAACATGTTCCCAAATTGAAGGAGCAGAAAGCCGCCATTTGTTAGGTAGAAAACGCGCGGGATTTCGAAACCGCTATTTGAATACGTGTTGTATTGCGTATCCGAAAGCTAAATGTTTGTGTTTAAAGGAACAATACTTCCTTTGCGATACCTTTAATACCGTGTTTCTACTGTCAGCAGAGTTGCTAGGTTTTCTGCGAGGGAAGTCGGCATATCAGAAGCTAACCTAAGACATTAGACTTGTCAAAAATTTAGCCTGTCATAAGATTTATAGCAGTTTTCTGCATAGTGTTCACGTGCTTTTTAATATAATAGGCCTATTCACCTCCGTGAGAAACACTAAAATAGGAAGGACACAGAGTACAGTGAACACTACAATAATTTTTTCTTTTACTGACCACGAATAGCCTATGTTTTAACAATTTGCTAATAAATTAATTTTGGAACCGGTACTGCAACAGTTTCACTATTAATTGACGATGAATCCATGTTTAAACATAGTTCACTAAACTACAAAGCGCAGCAATTGTATGTCTCTGTTATTAGTGTAAAGTACGATATCAAAACGCTATCTTTCTTGCCAGCCAACGCACTTGAAATACACAATGTTTACAAATTGCGAGAACAGCGACTAGGTACCGGAACGGAATAATCAACAATGCGGTAGAACTAGAAGAAGTATTATTTTGCGAGTTTAGTTGCCTTACGGTAATCAGCTGGGCTATCCCATAGACTTCCTAAATATTCGCGGATTATCTCTATGTTTACAATGATACCATTTGAGTCAATATATAAATAAAATATCGGATAATGGGAAATACAGACTAATTTGCTTAAAATAACATATTCAAGGCTAATATCTGTAAAATCGGGATTTTTGTCAATCCCGACTCCCTTTAATCGGGACTCGACCAGGAAATTGGGAGAATCCCGCCTAAATTGGGATACCCAACAACCCTGGCTGTCAGAAATAGGTACTGTGTTCAGACTTGCATCATTTTCATAGGAACTCTGAATGTGAACATTCATAACCACGGTTAATAAAAGAATTAATATGTCAACTTTTTAATTCAATCTGTAGGTTAAACTGCTGCATGAAGTCAAAAACATAGTAGCAGCAGTAGTAGGAATAGTAGTAGTAGTAATAGCAGTAGCAGCAGCAATAGCATAAGAAAATGTTTCATTAATCCGTAACTAAGCAAGAATTACTTTCAATCAGTTATATTAAAAATATTTTTATAATTTATGCAGTTTCTGTATGTTTAAGTTCGGTGAATAATTTTATTAGTCATGTATGCACTGATACAACATCTGTTTGAAGAAAATGAATGATATAGAGTGAGTGAAGGACAATAACAATGTATAATAACGTAGTTTGAAAGGCAATCACTATCTTCGAAATGAGTTGGACACACTGAATGATTCAATGTAGGGTAGAAATTCTCTCTGCGGATTGCACCTATCCACTTTCGGTTAAGGGAATTTTTACTCAGAGGAAACTTGAAGCATAAAGAGTCACATGGCAAGTACAATAGTTTGTCTTCTGTAACATAATATGGAGAAAAAATCGTCGTAGAAATTAAGGATTATCTAACCAGTGAAATATAACATTCCTTCCTTCTTTATCGTTACATCCATGTGCATTATTGCAATAAAAAGCAGCGCACGAAAGAACCATACTTATTCAGCTCTACCAAACAAATGGCCGCTCGTCGACTGTTCAATTTGGGAACATAACACTAGCGCCAGTGAGTGGTCTAGCGGTTATTTAGTAAGTCTATGAGCGCTTATGTGCGAGTAATGAAAATGTTATTTTGCCGCTAGGTGGCAGGTAGTGCCCACCGCTATTAACATTATTAGTATACGCAGAGTACCCTAAAATAAATAGTTACCACATCCTTAAGTACCAGAAGAGACATGGACTTAAGGAAAATGTCCCAGGGTGTCCGGATCCTTCCGCAATGTTTAATATGCAATTATATTAATACTGAACTTAAAACTTAAATTTTTTTCTAACCGATAGTATATCCAAAGACAAGTTATAATTAACGGGTATGTATCATATAAATACAATAAGTAGGCCTATGCTTGCTTTAGGAGTTTACTAAAATCATTATTAAAATCAATTAAAGTAATAAAAATAATATCTGAAATTGATATAAAATAATTCAAGTTTAAACATATTTACGAAGAAATATATGCTTCCTGTAACAGAGCTAAGAGATTATTGGATCGAACTAACGACTTCCTGCTTGTAAAATTGCAGTTTCTTTAAATCCATGGACACTAGACCTACTGTTTTATTAATTCAGTATTGTCAGAATGTAACTTCCCCATATACAAAGGCTCATTCGAAGTGTGATAAATTTTGCGCTCATTACAAAACTCCCCCCCCCCCAAATGCTGAGTAAAATACTGCAAACAGATATAATTTACCCCATACCTTTGGAAATATTAAATTATAATGTGTTTTGCGAGATATTGTGTTTTTCAACTTCATGTTGTTGTATTACCATGTATGACAGATAAGTTACACTTAAAATGACAAGAAATTAGCTTAATTAAGATTTTAATTGGAAAAACTTGCACCATTGTAAATATATTATAATTAATATTGTTATGTTTTGGAAATCAAGTTTTGTATATCTTACAACATATCTTGTTTAGAAAACGACATTAAATTAAAAGTATTTTAACTCGAGTATTTCTCACTTTCAATATATTGTCAAGACCAATTACGTAATTAATAAACAATTACTTACATGCACTGTAATTAGCTACTTGTAAGATTTCAAATTAAAAATTATAATTCGCTCTGCACACTTAGCACAGCCAAACCAACAGCAGTTACTTGCTGCGCTCTAGCGTCGAAACTGGACAATAATGCTCCACGCAAAACTCAATTCTAAGGAGGAATGAGCAGGCAGTTACGCAGTCATAAGATGCGATCCAGCAGGCAGTGGTTAATACCTGAAATAACCTGTGATCAACAATAGAGTTTGTAATTTCATTTTCTTCAATTCTAATCAACAAATTAACAATCCAGGTTGCCAGACGACGATATAAAGCAAAAGATGTGAGAACAAATGAATGAGCTGTATAAACAATTGAATATTCTTTCAAATTTATGCATTTTAATAAAGGGGTGCTATTTGAAATGCAATTAACACTGGTTTTAAACTTTCGCCTCAATACAGTACATAAATTGACGTGTTTTTTGTTTAAATTACATTGATTTCAAATAATACTCACTTAGACTGGGAAGTTTTGAAATGAAAGCTCAGTATATAACTTTTATCTGTTTCCGGATGATTAAACGGGATAAAAATAAGAAGCTGAAACAATCACACCTACCAGTAACTCCTAAGGATTGCAAAATACACGGAATCTCGCGTTCCTTGTTTTGTTTTGAATCTCATCTCCATTCATAGATGTCTTAGAAGCTATGATCAAGCAACGTCACTCCTTTGTGGGACACGATTGGACTGCCGGCCGCGCCCGTGTAGAGATCAGTCTCCCTTAATTCCTAACACGATCCTCACGCCGTGTTTCACAATGTGGATATGAATTCCCTTGGGGTAATTACGGGTCGAACAGGTGTGTCCGTTTGAATTGAACAACCAGGAAGCTTTTCGTTGAACATATCCAACAAATACGATGACGCAGCCAGGATACTAGTCGCAGATGGAGGTCATATGAGATCACAGAAATTCAGTGCACTTTGTGATAATAACTATTTATCATTTGTAAATGTTTATTAACTGTGTAACACCGAAATAAAGCTGTAGTTAATAAATGAACGTGAATTCTATAAACGACTCATATACATGTTAAGTTAATGTGATATTCTTATGAATACTTTGAAGAGAAGAGGCGAGAAACATTGGCGCACAGGCATAGGAAGACAGGGAAAAGGAAAATAATTGGAATATTAAAAGTGAGTCAGAAATAAATTAGGAAGCGATTATAAAACGGTCTTAGTGACAGAAAATATAAAGGAAGAAGAAAATAAGTTATGTAAAAGGATAGAAGGTAGAATGACGGATAAATGAATGCAGAAGAAAGTGAAGGAGAAAAAACCGAAAGAAGAAAGGATTGTAGGAAGTAATTAAAAAAATTGGAAGAAAGTGAAATGTAATAAGTTAAGAGGAAAGTAAGGAAGTGAAAACGATAGAAAGGTAAAAGGATAGAAATGTAGGGAAATTTCAAGAAGCAAAGAAAGAGCGAAAGGAAAAGGAAATAAATGAAAAATAAAGAAATAAGTGAAGGAAGAAATAAATTAACGGGGGAAGAAATTAGTGGAGAGAGAAGGAAAGAAAGAAATGACGAGAGGAAGAAAGAAGTGAGGAGACAAAGGAAGTAAGAAATAATCAGAGAAAAGAGAAAGAAAGGAGTTCATAGAGAAAAAAAGTCAAAAGAGGAAGGAAGTAGGGAGTGAAGAGAGAAAGGAGGTAGATAGTGAAGGGAGAAAGGAAGAAGAAAGTGAAGAGAGAAAGGAAATAGGAAGTGAAGAGAGAAAGGAAGAAGGAAGTGGAGAGAGGAAGGAAGTAGGAAGTGAAGAAAGAAAGGAGGTAGAAAGTGAAGGGAGAAAGGAGGTAGAAAGTGAAGGGAGAAAGGAAGAAGAAGGTGAAGAGAGAAAGAAAGAAGGAAGTGAAGAGAGAAAGGAAGAAGGAAGTGAAGAGAGAAGAGAGAAAAGAAGTAGGAAGTGAAGAGAGAAAGGAGGTAGAAAGTGAAGGAAGAAAGGAGGTAGAAAGTGAAGGAAGAAAGGAAGAAGAAGGTGAAGAGAGAAAGGAAGAAGGAAGTGAAGAGAGAAAGGAAGAAGGAAGTGAAGAGAGAAAGAAAGTAGGAAGTGAAGAGAGAAAGGAGGTAGGAAGTGAAGAGAAAGGAGGTAGAAAGTGAAGAGAGAAAGGAAGAAGGAAGTGAAGAGAGGAAGGAAGTAGGAAGTGAAGAGAGAAAGGAAGTAGGAAGTGAAGAGAGAAAGGAGGTAGAAAGTGAAGGGAGAAAGGAAGAAGAAAGTGAAGAGAGAAAGAAAGAAGGAAGTGAAGAGAGAAAGGAAGTAGGAAGTGAAGGGAGAAAGGAGGGAGGAAGTGAAGAGGGAAAGGAAGTAGGAAGTGAAAAGATAAAGGAAGTAGGGAGTGAAGAGAGAAATGAAGTAGAGAGTGAGGAGAGGAAGAGTAGAAAGTGAAGAGAGAAAGGATGGAATGTAGAAAGAGAAGAGAGAAAGGAAGTAGGCAGTGAAGAGAGAAAAGAAGTAGAGGGTGAAAAAGGAAGGAGAAAGTGAAGAGACAAAAAAATAGAAACTGAAGAGCGAAAGGAAGTAAAAAGTGAAAGAGAAAGGATGTAGGGCGTGACGAGAGAAATGAAGAACACAGTGAAGAGACGAAGGAAGAAGTAAGAGAAGAGAGAAAGGAATTATAAAGTTAAGAGAAAGGAAGAAGGAAGAGAAGAGAGAAAGGTAGGAAGAAGGAAGCGAACGGAAAAAAGGAAAAATGAAGCGAAGAGAGAAAGAAAGAAGTGAAGAGAAAAAGAGAAGAAAGCGAAGAAAGAAAGAAGTGAAGAGAGAGAAAGAAGGAAGTGAAGAGAGAGAAAGAAGGAAGTGAAGAGAGAAAAAGTAAAGAAATGAAGAGAGAAAAAAGAAGTGAAGAAGGGGAAGAAAGTGAAGAGAGGAGGAAAGAAATAAAAAAGTGAAGCGAGGACAGTACAAAGAAAGTGGGGAGAAAAAATAAATTAAAAAAGAGAAAGTGAGATGATAATGATTTAATAATAATGATTTGTTTTAGCTAGTAGAGTTAAAGCCGTAAGGCCTTCTAACTGGATTTCATATTGAAGGTATACCGATAAGCTATCACATTTGACTATAATTATGTGTGTGTGTTCCGCCTTTGCTTATCATACAATTAAATGGAAGGAAAACGAGCGAAGATAAAAAGAAAACATGATGAGAATTAAAGAAAGGAAAGAAGGGAGATAGGAAATAAGAATTAATAAATAAAGGAAAGAACATAAGAAAAGAAAGAATGCAACTATAGCCGGTAGATTAAGTAAAAAGTATGAATGAGGAAAAAAACAACAGAAGATGTTGAGGGAGTGTAATTAAAAACCTTAATAAAAGAGAAATAATAGAATATAGGTACAAACATGAGGAAAAGACAGAGTAAAACGAGCAATTGAACGAAAAATTAAAGAATAGCTGTAACTATATAAGTGAGTAAACATGGTTCCACAAAAAAAAAGTCTCTAATTGTATCTATGCAACGAGAACATTTTTCTTTCTAGTAAATTTTTATTTGTAAACATTTTGGATTGATCCGTAGAGCTCAATTAACTGCGGTAATACAAGTTATTAATGACCAGTGCCAGACAGTCGCCTATCATACATGGGAAGGACATTGCAGAACAGGATACGACATGCATGGCTGCTAACAAAATAAGATTGAACACCTTGAGCAATGTTCAGGCTTCAGTTTTATATTCTGGCACGTGAGGTACAGAGTGTCACTAATTGAAATGCACAAGGATATCATGTTACTTGCGTCTTGAGCCAGTTCCATCTTCCTCTTCTGATAATTTTGATTTTCGATTCATAATAATAGGTTGATGCATAAATTCGTAGCGTCTTTGTTCGTCATCAAAACATTGCATTGTTAGTATATGGTTTATCGTTTGTAAGTTCCAATTTGTTATTTTAAGCGTTGCGCTTGTAAATACGCTTTGAATTTTGCGGATTTGAGGAACGTTTGTGCTATTTGGGAGCTAAAGAATATAGATGTCAAGTTGAAAAAAAAAAACAAACACTTCCGATATACTCTTCTTTTTAGTTTAATAGACGAGCAAAGACAGCGGAGTTAGCTCGGAACATTTGTGCCGTGTATGTGGAGAATGTTATCGGAGAAAGCACTGCATGAAAATGGTTTTGTTGTTTCAACACACAGCACTCAGTACAAAAATTAGTGTCCGTCCACGGAAGATGATTAGGTGTCTCTGGTGGGATGAAGAAGGATCCGTGTACTAAGAATTGCTTGCCAGGAATGTAGCCATAATTTCTGACATTTATTGCCAGTAACTCAGATCCTTCGCGGCTGCAATTAAAGAGAAACGACCGGGAAGACAGCATCAAGTGCTGCTGGAAAACAATAATGCACTCCTGAACTCCGCTAATATGACTCTCAGAACCGCATTCCTGTGAACTGCTCTTTAGCTCTGTAGTAGTCAACTAATTCCGTTTAATTGAGGCTTAGGTAAAGGGACTAATGGTTTTGTGGAATTTTCCTTTGTGATACCCTACATATTATTTTCTAATGCGAGTAGAAGAGAGGGACTTCGAAAATGTGCTGCAAGCAGTGATTTTAGACCTCTTACAGTTAGTGTAGGATGCTATGTGTGGATTAATTTTTATGTTTGTCTTGTACTGAAATTCATGTTTTAATCCTTCAGTACAGTACATTTCTGGAATATTTTATTTACGTATATATTTCAGTATTTTACTGGAAGCAAATAAAGAAATAGGTTTGGAAGTAAATCCTGAAAAGACAAAGTATATGATTATGTCTCGTGACGGAAATATTGTGCGAAATGGCAATATAAAAATTGGAAATTTATCTTTCGAAGAGGTGGAGAAGTTCAAATATCTTGGAGCAACAGTAACAAATATAAACGATACTCGAGAGGAAATTAAATACAGAATAAATATGGGAAATTCCTGTTATTATTCGGTTGAGAAGCTTTTATCATCCAGTCTGCTGTCAAAAAATCTGAAAGTTAGAATTTATAAAACAATTATATTACCGATGTAAGAGTAATGGAACGGAGAAAAATTCTCTCCGGCTCCGGGATTTGAACCTGGGTTTTCAGCTCTACTTGCTGATGCTTTATCCGCTAAGCCACACCGGATACCACCCCGGCGTCGGACAGAATCGTCTCAGATTAAGCTCCTACTCTTGGGTTCCCTCTAGTGGCCGCCCTCTGCACTACGTCATAGATGTCTATGAACGTAGGACCGAAGTCCACACATGTGCTGAGGTGCACTCGTTATGAGTGACTAGTTGGCCGGGATCCGACGGAATAAGCATAGTCTTAAATCACGAAGTGATTTACGCATACCATATATATTATTATTTTAATGTACCGAAGTACATATGATATTTCCATGCAGATATTCTGCGTCATCATATGATGTAAGAGTAATGGAACGGAGAAAAATTCTCTCCGGCGCTGGGATTTGAACCCGGGTTTTCAGCTCTACATGCTGATGCTTTATCCACTGAGCCACACCGGATACCACCCCGGCGTCGGACAGAATCGTCTCAGATTAAGCTCCAACTCTTGGGTTCACTCTAGTGGCCGCCCTCTGCACTACGTCATAGATGTCTATGAACGTAGGACCGAAGTCCACACATGTGCTGAGGTGCACTCATTATGAGTGACTAGTTGGCCGGGATACGACGGAATAAGCGCCGTTTTAAATCACGAAGTGATTTACGCATATCATATATATTATTTTAATGTACCGAAGTACATATGATATTTCCATGCAGATATTCTGCGTCATCATACGATGTAAGAGTAATATATATAAATTATATTACCGGTTGTTCTTTATGGTTGTGAAACTTGGACTCTCACGTTGAGAGAGGAACATAGGTTAAGTGTGTTTGAGAATAAGGTTCTCAGGAAAATATTTGAGGCTAAGAGGGATGAAGTTACAGGAGAATGGAGAAGTTACACAACACAGAACTGCACGCATTGTATTCTTCACCTGACATAATTAGGAACATTAAATCCAGACGTTTGAGATGGGCAGGGCATGTAGCACGTATGGGCGAATCCAGAAATTCATATAGAGTGTTAGTTCGGAGGCCGGAGGGAAAAAGACCTCTAGGGAGGCCGAGACGTAGATGGGAAGATAATATAAAAATGGATTTGAGGGAGGTGGGATATGATGATAGAGAATGGATTAATCTTGCTCAGGATAGGGACCGATGGAGGGCTTATGTGAGGGCGGCAATGAACCTCCGGGTTCCTTAAAAGCCAGTAAGTAAGTAAGTAAGTATATATTTCAGTCTCTAACTTGTTGATTCTTACTTTATCCATAGAGATAATGTGTGGGATATCAGTTGCGGCAATGAATCACATAGCTGAGTCGGCATATTATGACAGAATTTTTCTTGTAGAAGTCAACTAACCTGAAATGCAAACGCGTAGTCCACTTGTTTAAGTACCACGCCAGCTGTTTCTTGCCACTTTTGAAACCTCATTGGTAACACTATGACTTAAACTAATGATTTTATACTGTATTTTAGCAGTATTTGGATTTTTAAATGTACATAAGGTAAAGTGTCCTAAATATAACACAAAATCACAACGTTTGAAGTTATTTTGATGCAAAATGTAGTATTTTATTATAAAATATTTTAATTAGGCAAGATGATGTTCTAACTAATGGGACTTTAATTAGTTAGTCATAGTTGCATAGCAAGCATACAAAAAATTAAAATACTGTATCATATTTTGAACTGAAAATCTCAAAAAGTGATACAGTTGTTCCGAAAAATGATACATGTACCATATCCATGTAAATACTATAGATAGCAAATTGAGGTTTTAAAAATGAGACAGAAGATTAAAAATGTGATCCGTATGCATGTTTGGATTTTTTCTGCGGCTTTTATTTTCAGAACATTTATAACAAAACATAGGTTACAACCACCTAAAGAAAGTTCATATTTTGTATCTCTTGTTTTTAACATAATATTAGAAGTAACATTGCTGGAAACTTTTCAAAATTTTGTTTAAGTCTCCCGGTCATAAAAATACATACAAACAAACAAAGATCCTAATCATAATTTATTTTTCTTTATGAACATCAATGGTATCATCAAATACAAAACAAATTCCACGTCTGGCATTTTCCGCACCACTAGCTACATAAGGAATTGGCAGTTTTCCCACCACATCACTATTTCTTATAAGTCTGTCTCAACTTCAAAATCATTTTGTCTGCATCCACAGACTTTAAAGCCATAACTTCCAAGTCACTTTCCAGTACTTTTTGTACCATACAGATATATCTGCAACAGTATTAATTCCTCTTCCCTACTTGAAATTTTGATAGTATATAATCCCCTCCAACCACATCTAGCATAGTAACAGGATCTGGGATACATTCTTCAAAGGAATCAATATCTTCGAGAATATCGTCACCTTTTAAAGAAATAACATCAGATTCTGAATCTGTCTCTTTGATTTTCTTTCTTTTCTTACTTTTGACTGTGATCTTGTTTTTCCACTTTATTTAGGTCTTTTCTTTTTCACTTATCAATTTACCATACTCTTCTGATGTAATTACCTGTGACAATGGGTCACAAAAAAATGCACATTTCAGATGGAAACTGTATTCTAGCGTGGAAGGAAAGTATTTCATTTTTGGAATGACCTGTGTCATATTTTGAAACACGATGTATCATTTTTAAGGCATATAATATTAATTAATATTGACAGGCAGATTAACAAAACTTTTGGACGAAAATCCACCACATGAACAAGCAGGATTCCGACGGAGTTTCAGTATCATCGACCATCTGCAAACAGTAAGTCAAATAACAGAGAAAGTCAACGAGTTTAACGTGAAATTATATGTTGTATTTGTAGATTACAGCAAGGCATTTGACTCAGTGGAGTATTTTTAAAGTTCTTGAAGCTCTAGACCCAATGGGAGTCGAACACAAATTTATAAGATTATTGGACAAGATCTACATCAACAGTTTCGCAAAAATCCGAACAGAGGTGGAGGGAGAAGCATTAAATTAGGAAGGGAAGTGACACAAGGACACCCCATTTCACTTAAATTATTCACCTGTCTGCTAAAAATACTGTTCAGAGAAGTCGACTGGAGCAAAAAGAGATACGGATTGAATATCAACTTTAGGAGACTATAAAATTTACGCTTTGCGGATGATATTATACTTTTCCCCAAGTCAAGACAGGAACTACAACAAATGCTAACTGAACTCAGCGAGAAAAGCACACAAGTTGGGCTCCAAATGAACCCGGAAAAAAATGAACTAATGACCAATGCAGACAACATCCCTATAACGATTAACAACATGTCCCTGGAATACGTCGCCGAGTAGCCTATGTATACCTGGGAGAAATTGTGTCACTCTCTTGTACGAGAGAGAAAAAGATACGATGAAGAATATGTTTGACATGGGAAAAATTTTGAAGCTTGAAATTCATCCTGCAAAACCAAAACATCAGCACCAAACTAAAATTTGAAGTTCTGGAAACCTGCGTAATGCCAGTAATATTGCACGGATGCCAAGTTTGGTCTCTGACAGAGCAATAGAAAAACCTGTTTTGTGTGTGTCAGAGAAAAATAGAAAGGAAAGTCCTACAGCTGAGACTGCAAGATAGGATAAGGAACACCGACATCCGAATAAAAAGTGGTATGCAGGATGTAGTAATGCTGGCGCAACGTCTCAAATGGAAATGGACCGGACACGTGAGTAGGATGACTGCAGCAGGTGGACGTATGCCTCAACCATGTGGGACCCACGCATTGGGAGAAGAAGCAGAAGACGTCCATGGAGAAGGTGGTCGGACGCTTTCCGGAAAGAGGCTGGAGCGAAGTGGGCGAGAACAGCGAGGAAGAGGCAGG
Source organism: Periplaneta americana (assembly GCF_040183065.1). Taxonomy (NCBI): domain Eukaryota; kingdom Metazoa; phylum Arthropoda; class Insecta; order Blattodea; family Blattidae; genus Periplaneta; species Periplaneta americana. The sequence continues at coordinate 116,226,099 of NC_091123.1, forward strand.
CATGGAAAAGACTGGAAGAAATTACGAACACTATGTAAACTGTGTGTAGTCTATACTGTTTATACAGTTATTTTTGTGTTTGTTAGTTTGGATAGTTTTTTGCGTATTTAGTTGGTATAATTTATGTGTTCATGGGTATAATTTGTGTTTCGTTGTATAGTTTTGTGTGTTTAGTTTGGATAGTTTGTTTGCGTGTTTAGTTGGTATAATTTATGTGTTTAATGGATATAATTTGTGTGTTTAGTTTGGATAGTTTTGTGTGTTTAGTTTGGATACTTTGTTTGTGTGTTTAGTTGGTATAATTTATGTGTTTAATGGGTATAATTTGTGTGTTTCCTTGTATAGTTTTGTGTGTTTAGTTTGGATAGTTTGTTTGCGTGTTTAGTTAGTATAATTTATGTGTTTAATGGGTATAATTTGTGTGTTTAGTTGTATGGTTTTGTGTGTTTAGTTTGGATAGTTTTGTGTGTTTAGTTTGGATAGTTTGTTTGTGTGTTTAGTTTGGATAGCTTGTGTGTTTATGTGTTAATTTGGTTTAGTTTCTTGTGTGTTTAGTTTGAATAGTTTGTTTGTGTGTTTAGACTGTATAATTTATGTGTTCAGTTTGTATACTTTTTGGATTTTAAGACTGTATAATTTTTTCTTTTTAATTTGTATACAGTAGTTTTTGTGTGTTTCATTTGGATAGTTGGTGTGTGTGTTAAGACTGTATAATTTATGTGTTCTGTTTGTATGATTTTTTGTGTGTATAGCTTGTGTGTGCGTGTTTAGACTGTGCAATTTATGTGTTCAGTTTATACAGCTTTTTGTGTGTGTTTAGTTTGTATAATTTATGTGTTTAGTTTGTAAGTATAGTGTAAGCTCTCTTGGACTGGTTCCCCAAGTGTAATAGACCTTCAGCTCACTCTACACTACTGTAGCAGGCCGTTGTCCTTATGGGATTTCAGGCTTTTCATATTTCATATTTTATATAATATTAATTGCTCAATAATCTTGTATTATAGTTATGACTGTTATGAAAATTACAATAGATATAGAATTCTTTTCTGTATGTGTAACATTAATTTGGTTTATATAGAGTGTCAATTTTCATAATTCTGTCAAATTATATAATACATTTTACAGATTTTATTACCAGAAAATAAGAGTAACATAATTATTTTTTTTTTTGTTATTTCTACAGTGCAGTCTTAGTTTAAAACATATATTTTGAAAAGTTTTGGCTGTCTAATTTTTAGGACACCTTTCTCTAGTATAAATTTAAATGATTCAGACACTATTTATCGACACAAAAATTACGGTTTTTCTGCAACATTTGGAAATTGTACTCGTAACAGCTGACCTAAGCAAGTCTCGTCTGTAGTCTCATAGTCTATCTCTACACTTGTTTAGAAATGCGGACTTTGTTCATTATATCAAGTGATTATTAAGACTTTCGTGTGGAGAACACCTTTTAATACATTTTGTACACAGAAAATTCACAACACGTTTCCTTATTTCTTCTCTTATCTGATCTGCTTAACTGCAGCTTCTAATTGACTGAGATCGTTTGTTTCAGATAGTTGAATCATGAATGTAACGTACAATTAGATTTTATGATCCAATTTCTAGACAAAGTGTAAGGTTATTTTTCCTTATTTTAATGTGAATTTTAAGTACCTAGGTCAATTAAAACTTGCTCAATAATTTAAGAAGTACATTTATATACCACGGCCTGAATAAAATAAGTTGTACTTCAGTTTATCACCCACCCATATATTGCCTAATGTTACAATCTTTTAGTTTCCCACTCATATGCATTCGAAGGTTAAGGTGAGCTTTTGGCTTTGCGTCGAAACTACAATAGGAGAGTTGTTCAAATGTGTCAAACACACACATGTAATTTATGGCAATAGGACTCCTAACCAGTAGTTTGATGTCGCAGTATCCTAATGCGCTTCCTGAGCTCCGTGGAGGCAATTAACTCGGCTAGCACGCACACCGAACAGGTAGGTCTTTGTGGCGCAATTCTCATCGCTGGAAATTTTATTACGCAATAAAAAGAAAGTGAAATAACCCCTACAAAAAATATTGCTCACTTAGCCTATCCAATTAGATGTTATCTTCATTTTCCTATAAACATCTGATTTCAGTTTGTTTTGTAATAGTAACTGAAGTCAGTTGGATTCTGAATATTTGTGTTTGTTTTCAGATACTTGGAGAAAAAATAAGTTATGAAGGTTAGTCCGTTTCTGTGACTCATCTAGTAGCGTATCTGTCTACAAATTGAATGGTTCAGAACCATAGTGGGCCAAGCGCCATTTATTAAAAACGGAGAGAGCAAAGTTAAAGTTAAGTAAATACTATAATTTAATGAAGATTGACATATCGTTTAATTTTAATGTGCATACTTTATCTTACTTGCTATATGTTTCGTTAAATTATGGTAATTACTTAATTTTAACTCTTGTTTTCTCCGTTTTTAATAAATGGTGCTTGGCCCACTGTGGCTCTGAACCCTTCAATTCAGACCACATTATTTATGTTCCTCTCATATTACGCGCCGGGTGTTGTCCTCGGTTATCTGATTGTCATGCTCGCTATTAAATCGGAAGTTGGCGGGTTCAAACCCGGCCGAAATCTGTCGATTTACTGGCGATAATGCCTTTAAAAGGACCGGGTAGTGATTAGGGATCAAAATCCAATTTTCTATTTTGTGTTTGAAAAAAAAAAACAAAAAAAAAACAAAAACAAAAAAAAAAAAGGTAAAAACTTGCTCTTTAAAACAATATATATCTTCAGATAAGCCCTTTAAATGGCCTCTTTAAATTTGGCAGCGCATGTAATTCATACATACTTCTTTTTTCAATGCAGTTTTCCGTAAATTGATATTTTTCAAGTGCATTTTTCTCTGAAACTACTCAGTCTATTTACATGACATTTTTGTAATTTTTGCTCCAGCGTGTGTTCTACAAACCAAACCTACGGATTTATAAATATCATATAGGTAAAGTGAAGAAAAAATGTATGGTATATGCATTGAAAAAAGTGAAAAAGTTTTTAATCGAGCTTCAATATTCTTTTGTGCTCGACTATGCCGAAATGTAGTAATTATACATCTGGTAGCAGCCCTTTAATGGATCTCATTAAAGTTCAGGTGTTCCACTAATCAGAAAATACCATTGTAGCAATATGAAAGCGCAAGTATCGATTATTCTCGGATATGCAATCGAAAGACAACTAGCGCGAGATTAGACAATATTAAACTCAGTCGAAGAAAAACAACACACAAATTAACATTAATTCACCGTCATCTTCCAGCCTTTCACAAAGCACATTCCCGCAAATTCATTTCACCAATTGCCGGAGAAAATCAATATGGTCGAGCATAAAAAGTCGCTCGTTTCATAAACATACTCGCGCCTTAATTACTAGCATTATACGCTCGTTGCATAATGTACTATTGTTTCACTGAGATTGAAATATTTAACTAATTTTTTCTTTAGAATTTACAATATAGGATTAGTTGATAACTTAAAGAAATACAAAATATATGAGTGAAGATAGTAGCAAGTAATGTCCACCTGAAGATTGAGGTACATTCAGAAAAGTGGGAAAACAGGTTATCAGTTACGGTCTTTCTTTTGTATTTGGATAAAAAACTAATTAATTGTCTTTTACATCACAAAATTCAGAATCATTTATTGTATAACCGTAGACATTTTTATCCCACTGTGAGCAATAAAAGCCTATTGAACTAAACTTTTGTATTGAAATTCTTTAATCACTCAGACATCACTACCCACTGCCCTTAAAGTGGCCATTTCCGTAAGGGAAGTAACTCTGGTATCCCTTGTTGATTCATGGCAGGTAAAATAATTCTACCTCTGATAGAGGGCTCTAAAAACAGGGAATTTGACCAAATCCTTATGATTGCCTTTAACGTCTGTATATGAATTAGAATAATATAATTATAATAAATAAATAACATGTTAATAATAATAATAATAATAATAATAATAATAATAATGATTTATTTTAGCTGGCAGTGTTAAGGCCGTAAGGCTTTCTCTTCCACTCAACCAGCAAAACGTATATATACATATGTTTGAACTTACAAAGATTTCAACAATTTGATTGAGATAAGAGCTACATGTATACAAGAGTTATTTACGAATTAAACAACAAAATACTATGAACTATTAATTAAACACTGAAATACGAACTATGTAGCAGAATTAAGCTAAAATACATAGAATTTTAATATATTTCAAATAATGTTTGATAATAGAAAGAGATTATTATGAGACAATTTCGAAAATACAGCACTATCAGGATGCATGTCTAAAGGAAGGAGTAACAATGTAGACAGTGATAGTCTTAACTGTAATATTTAAGTATCTAATAAACGGAGCGAAATAAGCTATGAATAATAGTCAGTCCTCCAGTGTTGTTTAATAAACTGTCCGGAGACAAGTCTGAACCTCACAAAAGATACCAACAAGACACTTAATAATAATAATAATAATAATAATAATAATAATAATAATAATAATACGTTAAAATAAGTTAACCTCGACTATTAAGAGGATAAGAAAAAGGAAGTATTTTGAGACACAAAAAATTAACAATTGTAGGCCATTCATTGTCTCGTAAAACCTACCTGTGCGTGAGGGAAAAAAGAAAGTGAATTGGGAAGCTTCCTTTTCTTGCTTCGCTTCCACCTGTAGCTAGCTAGCTCACTTACGCCCAACATAAGGTTTTTGCTACAAGCTACGGCGCACTCTTGCATTTGGTTTCACAAGATAACGAATAGCCTATGACTGGTATAGGCCTCCTATGTATATGCAAATGATAATGTTCCGTAAATAGTTACTTCTATTTATCCATTTGTCAGTGAGTAATGCCAATGTTGTATTAGCTTCCTATATTTACGCATGTATTGTGCACGCGTCTGTTTTATGTCCTTGTCAAAGTAAAACATGTTACTAAGTTGTACAATAATGACGCTACGCATCTTACGAGAACCTATAGCACTTACACGTATTTCTACATAAAGATATGCATTATGGTAAAGGTATACATCTGTAGATAAGTAATCCCACCCACACGTAGTTCTAGGTAAAGGTATGCAGCACAGTAAAGCTGTACTACCTGTAGATAAGTAACCGCACCCACACGTAGTTCTACGTAAAATATGCAGCATAGTAAAGCTATACACGTATAGATAAGTAACGGCACCCACACGTAATTCTACGTAAATATATGCAGCATAGTAAAGCCATATTACCTGTAGATAAGTAACCGCACCCACACGTAGTTCTACGAAAAGATATGCAGAATAGTAAAGCTATACTACCTGTAGATAAGTAACCGCACCCACACGTAGTTCTACGTAAATATATGCAGCATAGTGAAGCTATACTAACTGTAGATAAGTAATCGCACCCACACGTAGTTCTACGTAAAGATATGCAGCATAGTGAAGCTATACTAACTGTAGATAAGTAACCGCACCCACACGTAGTTCTACGTAAAGATTTTTAGTATTTTAGTATTCATTTATTTAACCTGGTAGAGATAAGGCCGTTCAGGCCTTCTCTGCCCCTCTACCAGGGGCAGCATAGATATGCAGCATAGTAAAGCTATACTACCTGTAGATAAGTAACCGCACCCACACGTAGTTCTACGTAAAGATTTTTAGTATTTTAGTATTCATTTATTTAACCTGGTAGAGATAAGGCCGTTCAGGTCTTCTCTGCCCCTCTACCAGGGGCAGCATAGATATGCAGCATAGTAAAGCTATATTACCTGTAGATAAGTAACCGCACCAACACGTAGTTCTACGAAAAGATATGCAGAATAGTAAAGCTATACTACCTGTAGATAAGTAACCGCACCCACACGTAGTTCTACGTAAATATATGCAGCATAGTGAAGCTATACTAACTGTAGATAAGTAATCGCACCCACACGTAGTTCTACGTAAAGATATGCAGCATAGTGAAGCTATACTAACTGTAGATAAGTAACCGCACCCACACGTAGTTTTACGTAAAGATTTTTAGTATTTTAGTATTCATTTATTTAACCTGGTAGAGATAAGGCCGTTCAGGCCTTCTCTGCCCCTCTATCAGGGGCAGCATAGATATGCAGCATAGTAAAGCTATACTACCTGTAGATAAGTAACCGCACCCACACGTAGTTCTACGTAAAGATTTTTAGTATTTTAGTATTCATTTATTTAACCTGGTAGAGATAAGGCCGTTCAGGCCTTCTCTGCCCCTCTACCAGGGGCAGCATAGATATGCAGCATAGTAAAGCTATACTACCTGTAGATAAGTAACCGCACCCACACGTAGTTCTACGTAAAGACAGGCATCATAGTAAAGCTATACACGCATAGATAAGTAACCGCACCCACACGTAGTTCTACGTAAAGATATGCAGCATAGTAAAGCTATACACCTGTAGATAAGTCACCGCACCCACACGTAGTTCTACGTAAAGATATGCAGTATAGTAAAGCTATACTACCTGTAGATAAGTAATCGCATCCACACATAGTTCTACGTAAAGATATGCAGTATAGTAGCCTAAAACTATGCAACTGTTGACACACATACGTAGTTATACGTGAAGATTTACAGAATAGTAAAGCTATGATAGCACTATCATGTAGTTCTAAGTAAAGAATGCAGCATAGTAAATATATACAGGAAAATAAAGCTTTGATCGCACCCACATGTAGTTCTACGTAAAAAAATAGAGCATAAAATGTATAATCCTCTGATTGAGGTTCTGGCTGATATGTAAATCTATTATCAGGTAGTACATCTCACTTGACGATATGTGTCAGAGGAAGAGCAATTGTTTGTATGGATCTGAAGTCTGACTAGTGTAATATGTACCTAGTTGGCGATGTGTGCAATGGAGGGGGAAAAGGAACTGTCCACCTTATCCCTTATCTCCTAGCTTAGTTGCCTCATAAGTGGTACTTCTTGGTATCACTTGTGAGGTTCAGACCTGTCTTCAGACAGTTGAGTAAACAACAACAACAGTAAAGATATTCACCTGTCAACAGTGATCAAACCTACACGCTGTTCTAGTAAATGTATACAGCATAGTATTGTCGGACCATCGGATCTGTGCCCCTTCAGCGCTGTCGTCGTTCTTGACAAAGTTAACGCCTGTACTCACTCCATTCCACCCGCTTTCCTCCCACTACGTTAAACCGCAAGCGACGAATCTTGCCGAATAGGGATGTTGCCAAACTTCCGTCAAACGGTATCATAAATAGCTGGTCCTCCATGCTACAATATCATTTCTTTCAATCAAAATACATCTTATATTTCTACATTTTTTTAAACCTAAATCCCATGTCTCGAATCACTTTCCGCAGCGTTTCTCTCCAACCTTGGAAAATATTGTCTCTCGCAATCTTCAGTAATTTCTTCAATGTCGGAACTTCATTCTACACGGTATAAAATTCTTGTATCTTTCTTCTTAAAATACATCGGTTCATATCATCTACAAGAATTAAAGGTTCGCTTGGTCTGTTCTTCCCTGGTGATTCTAGCTTTTCATCTCCTGCACAGACTCCCTCTCTCTTAATTTTCTTTGTTAGGCGCTCTGACCTGCCTATATAGTAGTAGTAGTATTTATTCCATATTTATAAACCCTCTTTTACATATAGTATATTAGGGTTATATTTTAAACTAATCATAACAAATTGAAACTTACAGACTACCATACAATAAATATACACTTGTAAGAGTGTAACATATATAAATTAATTAGATTAATGCCTTGAAATTACAGTCGAAAAACATAGAGAATTTAACATGAATAGCATGTTGCACTTATAGATAATATTATGACACTTCGCTAATATACACACATACACACATACATGCATACATGCATACTTACGTATGTAGATACATACGGTGAATAAACATTAATTTGATTGAAGGCTTGAAATTATAATCGAAATACCTGCCTATATAAATTACATAAAATGTTGTATTATTAGTATTAGTTAAGTAAGTAATTTTAATACCTAATCAATTGAAATAAAATAAGCCCCACCTGTGATCACAGCTGCTCTTTTTGTTGCCTGATTTATAGGAAACAGATATTGACCTGTTTATTTCTCTTCATCGCAAAATGCTATTACGTACTTGCTTAATAATATTTCTTTCACCACTCCGTGCTACAGTGTTCATGTTAACTTGACAACACTGGACTGCAAGTGCAAATAAACTGTCCCGCAAAAAGGCTCAAAATTGTGAGTAGTGGGAGAGAGAAAGGGAGAGAGCTAGAAAAGAGAGAGATAGGAATGCAGGGAGAGAAATGAATTACCGAGGCTAAGAAGGAATTAGGGTTCAGTTCGCATATCTTACGGGCGCACAGATCCGATGGTCCGACAGTAAAGCTATAAACATGTGGATTTTTTTCATTGACCGGGACGCAAATCCCAGCCGCCTACGTGACCCGCCAAGATTTACTTAGGCCACTAGGTAAGACAACGTGTCACAAAGACAAGGGATACACATGCGAGTCTCTGTAGGAAGTAATCAGTTTTCGCTTTCCTGATTGGAATCGAATGTAAATCGGATGATATAACCAAAAGCTACGAAGGGGGATAAAAGAGAACGTACAATACTTGTGATTCAGCTTGTTACCTTAATTTCTGCCCGAAACTCCGTTTTTCCGGTATTATTTCAAGAGAACAATGACGGCGTCTTTCTTATCTGGCAATCAGACGATATGCTCCAGATGAAGCGGGGCTGCAGTGTGGTAGTCAGCGCTGAGTGATTGCTGCCCACTGACGAAATTGCTGCAGAGGGCGGACTGGGCATGCAGCGGACCGTCAAGTCTTGTTTTTGCTGAACTCTGGCACCTGAAGGCCTCGTCCTGCCTGGCATTCATGGTCAGGTGAAAGTTGAGTGCATGAGCGCAGACCGACCGAGCAACCGGAGTGGAATACCAGAGCAGCCGCCGATTGTAACTTACGACGAGGAGGTCCGAGTTCAAATCTCAACCAAGGTCGCCCATCATCTGTTCCTCGTTCTCTGTAATTAGTTTCTGGGTGTTTTATATTGGGTCACTGCCTGCAGCTAGCGGGCCAGTGAAGCTCAGTGTTAACTCTCAATTATATTTGTTCCGTAAAGCTATGTATCGCACGTGAAAACACTTCATTACCAACATCCGTCTTTTGAAGGTCATTGTGTACATATCTAGTTATATATGGTCTTATTTTACTTACTAAGTGGAAGAAATGTTAAGGTATTTTACGCTCACTTAGATTTACAGCACTAAGACGTACGAGTAATTGGTCCAAAATGTTACCAGGATGCGGAACTTCAGAATAACAAATTAAATTTTAAAATATCGTCCAAGTGGCATACGGTGATTCAGAAGGCCTGCTCCTCTATGCGTCGCGTTCGGCGAATGTTATGGATTAATGACGAAATTCAGTAGGTGCCTTTTTAAATGAAAAATCCCAGGCCTAAACGGGAATCGAACCCGGACCGGTGGAGTGACAGACTGAATATCTGCTTAAGCCTTGGTTTTTCTGAACCGACGCATGCGACGCCCACCTCGCACAAATCCGGACTACACGAGAGATAGTGAGTGGTTTCTATAACTGCGAGGTACGCAGACCTCGCATCTCGCACGTCGCATGCGTCGGTTCAGAAAAACCAAGGTTTAACTCAGCCATAGCAGGAACTGCTACTATTATTATCAGCTGTGCTATTACTGTCACTACCACTAGCTACTACTTCTACTACTACAACTACTAATATAACTACTGTTGCTATTTAAAAAACAACTTGAAAATCTAGATTGAATTGGCAACTTCGTTTGAAATCGTTTTAACAATTTATGCAACTTATTTTTCTTTAATCAAACACGTATGTTAGATTCGAATTGTCACATATGCAGGGATGACAGAACGGGATTACTGCCAATCTAGATTTTCACTGCTTTCAGTAAGAGGAGGTGCGTTGCTAAATTTTTATTAGGTTGGACTACTCAGATCCATTAATCATATTTCCGACTCTCTAAATAACTATCTACTTATTTACCTTCCTTTTCCAGTCTTTCTTTGATAACTGTGTCGGGACAGAGTTACTTGATTACATAAATAAGATAAAACAAATTTAATACCATATTCATTTCATTTAGTTTTCTGCTCAAAGGCAGGTCTTTCACTGCAAACCTAGCGTTCTCCAATCTTTCCTATTTTCTGCCTTCCTCTTTGTTTCCCCATATGATCCATATATCTTAATTACGTCTATGATATGATATCTTCTCCTACCCCGAACTCTTCTCCCATTCACCATTCCTTCCAATGCATCCTTCAGTAGGCAGTTTCTTCTCAGCCAGTGACCCAACCAATTTCTTTTCCTCTTCTTGATCAGTTTCAGTATCGTTCTTTCTTCACCCACTCTTTCCAACACGGCTTCATTTCTTACTCTCTGTCCACTTCACACGTTCCATTCTTCTCTATATCCACATTTCAAATGCTTTTATTCGCTTCTTTTCGCTTCGTCGTGATATCCATGTTTCTGCTCCATACAATGCCACACTCCATACAAAGCACTTCACCAGTCCCTTCCTTAGTTCTTTTCCCAGAGGTCCGCAGAAAATGCTCTTTATGTCTCCCTGATTATTTTTGTCTGTCTATCTGTCTATCTGACCTCTCGCTCTCCCTCCCCCTCGCCCGCCCGCCTCTGCGTCTGTCTCTGTCTGTACGCGTCTGTCTGTCTCTGTCTGCCTGCGTCTATCTCTGTCCGCGTCTGTTTCTGTCTGCCTCCGTCTGTCTCTGCCTGTCGCGTCTGTCTCTGCCTGTCGGCGTCTGTCTCTGTCCACGTCTGTTTCTGTCTGTTCGCGTCTGTTTCTGTCTGCCTGCGTCTGTCTCTGTCCGCGTCCGTTTCTGTCTGTTCGCGTCTGTTTCTATCAGCCTGCGTCTGTCTCTGTCCACGTCTGTTTCTGTCTGTTCGCGTCTGTTTCTGTCTGCCTGCGTTTGTCTCTGTCCGCGTCTGTTTCTTTCTGTCCACGTCTGTCTATATCTGCCTGTGTCTGCCTCTGTATCTGCCTGCGTCTGTCTCTGTCTCTGTCTCTGTCTCTGTCGATACGCGCCTGTCTTTTTCTGACCGCAACTTTTTATGTCTCTGTGCTCTTCTGTGTCTGTCTTTGTCCGTGTTTTTTTGTCTCCGTCCGCTTTTGTCTCTTGTCTCTTTCCGTGTCTCTCTCTTGTCTCTGTCGGTCGGCGTCTTTTTGTCTTTGTCCGCATCTGCCTCTTCTCTCTGTCCGTGTCTTTCTCTGTCTCTTCCTGCGTCTCTCTCTTGCTTCTATCCGTCCAAGTTTGTCTATATCCGTCCGCACCTGTCTCTGTCCGTCTCTGTCTTTGTCGGTTCGCGTCTTTCTCTGTCTCTGTCTGCGTCTGTCTCCGTCTGTCCATGTCTTTCTGTATGTCTCTTCTCCATCCATTCATCCGCCTGCCCATCTATCTAACTACCCATCCATCCACCCTTGCATCCATACATCCAACTGGCTTTCTACATACCTATCTATTACCTATATATACATATCTACGTCTGTTGTCTGTGTCTTTGTATTTCGAAAAGGAAAGCAAAAATGTGTGTAGAAGAGAAGAAAGAGCAAAAAAGAAGAAACAGAGGGGAAAAGGGAATATAAGAGAAGAAGAAAATGGGTTGAAATAGTATGCAGGTAAATAGTAAACGCCGATATTTGAGTAAGAACACACAGAGAAGCAGAATGATGGGAATGGGAAAGAGAAGCAGAAGGGAGGACATGAGGATAACTGCAGATGTAGATGTAATAAGAGGAATTGAGGGTTTGTCTGCCGGTTCTTCAGGTGAGAAGTTGCCCGTCAGTTGAGTTATGGCTCGACCTGTCAGGCTGGAAAAGTCGAGCAGAAGAGTGTTGTACGTTCAGTTGCACAATGACAAGAGTCCAGTAATGCGCGTATGATAAACTGGTGTAATTTGTAACAGCTCTCTCCTCCTGCCACCGCACCGCTCAGGTCCGTAAGCTAATTGTGTGTGATTCGGCAAATGTCAGCCTGAGTGGTTTGCCTAGTTTCTTCAGCAATCAAGGATTGCGCAATCATTTTGACTACATTTGTCCTCCACCCTTGTCCTCGGGGTTGGGTTTTAAAATATTCGAGGGTCAAAACACACTTTGTAACTAACTGAATATTAGGTTTATAAATGTGAAGGTTAAACTTTGATCTGTTGGTTGAAATATTTGGGGCAGAGTGTCAACAATAACCGCTCTACAACAGTATACATTACCTGCTGAACGTAGGTTAGATCTTTACATGCCGATAAAATAGTTTCCAATGGAAAGCTGTTAACAACTAATCCATTAGCTTTTCTGACTAAACTCTGTTTGCAGATACTCTGTCATAAGTAACTTATGCCCGGTTTTTTACATAAGCTTACTGTTAATCTAAAGATTATGTTAAACCTAACTGTGAGTTTAACTCAGTGTGTCGTATTACAGAGTCTCGGTTAAGTTAAACCGTAGTGGAATACGATTGGTATTACTGCTAGGAAAGAAAAGAAGACGATCGCAACTGTTTAATTATATTATTGATTTACGAATACGATATTGAATACGTAAAATAGCCGACGCTCGTGGAGAATCTTCAGTAAGAAACATCTTTGTTTTTCGATATTATAAAGAATATCATAATAAAATCTAAAGAGGACCAATGCCGCGTACTTCAATATGCTTGTCAGACTTAACCTCAAATAATAGTTCCTTAACGCTGGCTGCCAACGTTATACTCCCAAACACAATGCAACCAAACTAAACCTTGCATGGCCATCCGCGACGTAACTCCATATAGAATCAACTGAGTAATGAAGTAATAATATTAGTGTGCGTATTTTATGTGTTGTCTAGAATATTTATGAAACATAATTCAGTAAAACAAAAAAATTATTTTTATGAGTCTAGTAAAATTAGGTAATATTATTAGTGTTTATAAATCAGACCCCATAGTAAATATTACCAGGAGACTGTCTGCCACACACAATACAATGCGCAATAGGTTTATAGTAGATTTATGGACACCTTCGAAATCTTCTATCGTTTTCAGTATCCCAGAGGAAAAATAGCGCAGCGAAACTAGTAACTGATGCAGAGATTCAACAGAATGTTTCCAAAAAATAAAAAAGAAATTATTTTTCTTTTCAAATAATCTTTAAATCCAAACCCTAAAGACACATATTTTTGCACCTTGTCTTTTTCTGTTGCCTATTGTGTCCGAGTTTCAATTTTTCGAAACAAGGTTAGGACTATAAGCCTAATTCTGAAAGTTAGGAGTGTCTGCTTCGAAAGCCTAAATCTGTTTTAAAACTTTTGTTCATTTATGTATATTTCAAAGTGGTGCACTCTATTTCAAAAAATTCGTGGCCGCCGTGGTCGTTCAGTAATATTGATCACTTACTTATCGTCACTCATAAGTTCATGGAAAACATCTGCAATATCCTGTGTATTATGGGAACTGCCATCTTGTACTGCTGAGCCTTGAACTGCAGTTTCAACGGCAGAAAACTGCCGATCGAGTTAAACTCAAGATTAACTTGTAGTTATGGCTTATAATACGAAGCAGAATGAAAAACTTCAGTTTAAACTGAACGTAAGGTTTAAACGGCGTTTATAATATCAGCCCTTAATGTCGGATTAGGAACAAACTTTTCAGTTGAAGTGTGTTGTGACAAGAAATTAATCTGATTTTCAAAGTAAAGACTGTTGAATTACATGGTCTTCAGCAAGATTTGTTATCCCGCGACGAAAACGGATTCTGATTTTTGATACGAAGAATTATATGATACCCATTTCAACGACTTTCAACTTTTGACAATTTCTTGCATACACAAATTGGGAACAAATGGTAATCTCGAGGTTCAAGGTCAGAGTATATGCCAGATGTGGTAGCAGTTAGATTCCTTCCAATTCCTGAATTTTTTCCATGATTGTTCGAGCAGTATGAGGTCTCTCATTGTCACGTTGGAGGGGAATTATATTTCGATAAACTAATGCCAACCACGTCTCTCTCAAAGTTGTTGAGAATAAAGATCCGCATCGACTGCACGTCCGTTTGGAACAATCTCCCTGTTAATCACACTTTCAAAATTCCATCGGACACAAAACATTACTTTGGGGCAGAACCGATTTTAACGACGACCTTGACAAGCTGACGCGATCGAGCCATTGTTTTGAGGTGTAAGCTTTGCGGTAATATACCCATTTTTCGTCACATGTAACAATTCTCCTGATAAATATATCATTTTTACTTGGTTATTTAACGACGCTGTATGAGCTACGAGGTTATTTAGCGTCGATTGAACTGGTGATAGTGACAAGATGTTTGGCGAGATGAGGCCAAGGATTCGTCATAGATTATCTGACATTTGCCTTACGGTTGTCGGAAAAAAACCCAACCAGGTAATCAGCACAAACGGGAATCGACTCCGCACCAGAGCGCAACTCCAGGTCAGCAGTAAATGTATTATCCATGGGATTAGCTATAAGATGGCAACATATCCACTCTGCGTTGAACCTGTACAGGTGTAAATTCAGAAGATACCGATCTACAACTTCAGTATGGTTTTCTAAGCGTCTTAACGTGGAGATGTATTGACCCATCTTTTGGAGCACCGAGTTGTTCTGACAACCTACGAGTAATTTTTTGTGGATTTTTTCCCAAACTCTGTGTGTATTCTTAACATTCAATACCCTATGTCTTCCAGGAAGTTGTAATTCTTTAATGTCTCCTTCTCCATTATTCAAACCCTGGAAACAACGTTGTTCCGCACGCTTACCAATGATACCGTCACCCTTGATTTCACATATTTTTCGAGCCGCGGCAGAATCTTTATAATCTTGTTTCCAACTTGAGAAACACACTAATCTCACACTTTATCACCTCCATTTGATATTCTTTGTGTTAACAATTGGCGACTGTCAAATGCTCATAATACGCAGTAATAATCATACCGTCCTGTAAATTGCATAGTCCAGCTAAATAAAGTATCGATAATTAAAATCTTGCAAAACACCAAAATTGAAAAACCGACATTATACCTACTTATATTATGAGACGATCTATGTAAATAATCTATAGTCTGATCCGTTTGGGTATGCATAATATTAATTTATTATTATAAAGCTATTATGATAGTAGGAAAAATTTCTTCCTGGTTAGATTATGATTAAAAGATGGGAATTTCCATGTATGACAATCAACAATGCATAATCTGAAAGGACAAATGATAATCGTAGATGTTTAAAATGGCTACTACAACGGGCATAATGTGTTCTTTGGTTTGCTAAATTTGAGAGTGTTAAAAGAGTTCAAAGAGAATTTCGACGTGAGTATGGTGGGTGTGCATAATGTACTTAAATACGATTCCATAATTTTATGGTATCGAACATTTGTAGAAACAGGTTCTGTGTTTAAAAAAAAACATGCAGGAGGCCGCAGACGAAACCAGTACGAGAAGCAGCTATCTCATGGCTTGGTCCCCAAACTTCCCAGATCTAACCCCTCGTGACTTCGTATAGGGTTTTGTTAAAGACATTGTCTATTAACAGAAACTCAGAAACATTGATGATCTGAGAGTAAAAATTACTCAAACTTTTCAAAAAACCATCTCTCTTATGCTACAATGGATATGAGCTGAATTGCACCCGTTATGAGTTGTGCAGAGTGCGCAATGGGGGTCATGTTGAGCTGTGAGGAATCTCCCATCTCTCGGTGTTGTATGCAGAAAATTTCAACAAATAGAGTTTTACGGTGTTTTTATTTTATCCATACCCAAACAGATCACTCTGTATATTCATTTTTAATTTTAGGCCTATTTTATCCGCTAGTAGGTCTATTGTTAAACATAGGAGACTGTGGAGAAGTGAGATTTTTATTTGGAATATTGTGACCATTTTCTACTACAGACCCAAATAATCATTATTATGGTAACATATTAGGTTTCCGAGTGTTAGTAAGAGCAGTATATTATTCCACTAATTCTTTCAACTACAGAGGTTACTTAGCGTCGAAATTTAATGTCGGCAGAAAATGACCGACATTTTTTGTCTGGAGACCGAAAAGGTTTTTATACGTACCGTTAATCTACTTCACTGGAGTGACAGCTTTGCTTCTCCCAGTAGAAAGCCATCCTAAGGATTTTATCGCCCTTTAAATTGCATCATCTTCGGCCGGATTCCATCTCTATATAATCGGATCCAATGGCTGGAATTGAACCATTAGACGGTCGAGAAAAACTGTCAATTGTTGATAATGGGAGTTTTTAATCTTTATTCATGAACGAATACATCTTTAACATCCAATAAGTATATTACGACAAGCCAGAGGTTTTACCTCTCCATGCAATAGAAGCCACAGTTTTTTTCCCCGCCGTATAATTATCTGTAAACTTCAAGCAAGATTACAGTCTTGTGTCTTAGATCCAGTGATAGTTTCGATAGGTATTACGTCACTAAGTGCCAAGAATAATGAGATAATAACGAGCATGTATGAATTACTTGGAGAAACCATTTCGCAAATTAAATCCTTTGAATTAGGTGAGATTCTCCGATTATTTCGGTTTCGAGTCTAAATTTCTACTTTGTACCATTACCATCGTCTCCGAATAATTTTCATCGTTCAAAAGTAACGCTGAATAATAGCCAATTACTATTAGGCTGCTATTGACTATTTGTATGATTCTGTACATACGTCGAAATTAAAAAAATAAATTATTCGAATGGAATCAAATGAGGGCCTGTTTAATGAGGATCGAATGTCACCTTATGTTTATTTTGTAGTGTTGCTTATATCTCTTTTGAATTGTTTATTGTAAAAACCCTATAATTGACATTTTTACAAAAAAAAAAATATTTTTGTGCAAATTGCTATACTTTGCCTGTGGACGAATGGTTTAGTGCAAGAATCCCACATCTGCAACACACAAAATATTGAGGAATTAGGTATTGAATATCTGGTTTATTGTAAAAAAAAGCCCTCAACTACTGTATTTATGGGATTGTTACACCAAACGGAGCCGAATTGACCGAATCAGCAGGCTACCATTTATCAGCTGACAGAAATCATTGTAAATCCATCAAAGAAATTTATTGTCCATAAGGTTCGAAGAAAGGATGTGCTGAATTAAAAAAAATGGTAGCGTTCATTTTATAAACTGAGCTGTATGTCAGATGCACCATATGGTAAAAATGTAACAAAAAGAAACAAAATAGGGGAAACCCGGGCAAAGGATAAGCTAAGAACAAACAATGCCACAGGCTATATTTTGGTACTCCCGAAATAAAATCTTCATGACATTGGTTGTGACACATGTTGTCCACATATATATAAAAACAGCAATTCGTTTCTCGTACCTACGGACAGTGATATGATTTGAAAAAGAAAATATAGTTAATTATTCGCTTTGCCCGGGTACACGGGCAAAATGAATAATTAACCCGGGCAAAATGAATATCCCTTTAACATTTTCACATTTCTATTTAATTGTTATTCACTGATAATATAATTAAATCAACACATAAACACGATGTTAATGAGTTATATTACATGATAAGAAATATTATTTACAGCCCGTTACAGCACGTTAGATTAGTACAAAATACAAATTTGAACAAATCGACGTTTCACTAGCACTGAAGACTTGGATTTCTCCTGCTTTTGCTCCTGCTCATAAGTTACTTCTCTTTCAGCGTTTTTAAGGGGCATAGATGTAAGAACTTCAGAGCGCTGACATTTTCTTCGTTGAACTCGTATCTTTCGAGCATCCACTTCTGGCACTGGTCTAAATCAAAAGAACTGACTTGGATTCTCTTGCTGAAGATGCTGAGGGTTTTGGTGTAACCGGAATTGAAAATCTGATTGTAATTGATGTATTGAATATTCCTTCAATATCTGAAGATAACGACATCACAGAGGTGGTTGATTCTGAGTGAGCATTAACTGTTTCTTCAGCCGCTGAAGAAGCTGGCGCCGCAGAATTTGTTAAATCTGAGCCAGCTGTCGTTTCGCTGATTTCTGTCTCAAGTGGGCTATCTGTAAGTTCATCTGGAGCAAACTCTTCATCAACAAATACCTTATGGTTGTATGGCCAGATAGCAGAACCAATGATTGGAAGATTTTATTTCTTCAAATGCTTTCTTCATGGCTTCTTCAGACAATCTGGCTTGTTCTATCTTCCTCTTGAAAAATTAAACCATCTGAAAACACATTACGACCTTGTTAAGTAAAAATTAAGATCAGTGTTACTGATTTATAATTTAATCTGTGTGACTTAATACCTCCACTATGTAAAATGATCTAACACGCTTTATTACAATAGAAAAATACATACAAAAATACAGCTAACACTTATATAGTCAAATAAAAGTGGCAGGGCAAAACGGATAAGTTATCCACTTTGCCCTATTCACTTTGCCCGCAGACGCCATTTCGCTTTTCATTTAAGGTTATGCAAACATAAACGTCAATAATCTTCTTCGTAAGTACGGCACTTTAGAAGTAATCATATGGCCTATATATTACTATCACATAACAAAAAGTTTCTGCAGTATTGTATGTTGTACATTTGTTTCTCTTACCTTGAAATATTTTAAGAAAAGAGTAAATTTTCTTCAAACACACGCTGACTTCTTCTTTCGCTATCTAGAATGACAAGTCAGTTCCAGCAGCAAAATCTGGTTGGGATTCTTCCCCAACATAGCAGAAAGCGCTACCTGTTGGCGTTTCTAAGAACTATGCATTATTCTCTTTTCCCGGGTTATTCGTTTTGCCCGAGTCTCCCCTACATTTCAAAATTTCACAATTTTCGGAGTTTATACACACTGGAGAGAATAGGTGTTTTGTAAAACCAGTTTCGGAGACTTAATGCCTCCAGACAGCTTCAAAATACGGATTCAGAAAAAAAAAAACACTCACCCAGTCAGGTGAATCTCCATGCCTACAGAGACAGCTATAAATCCAAGGTTCCCATTAAAGTAAAAAATATCAGTGATTACAGAAAATTCTTTCTTCAGTATGTTTCTGATGAATTCAGCAGCTTTCATGCAGAAATAGTATCCTGGCCAAAAACAGAAGGAGATTCTTAACAGATGTGAAAGAATCACAAGACTGGAAAGAATACATTCTAAGAAAAATCCAATATATTTTGGACATATTTGTAGATTGGTCTTCTAATATAGTATATTGTTTAAAATGCACTTTCCTTCATTTTTACATACTTAAATGCTTAAGTAGCCTGTACTTCTAACGTCAATGACGGTTTGCTGTAAAAATTCCATAAGTGATGACGATGACTTATACTTTCATCTCGTACGCTTATACATGTTAAGTGTAAATTCTACAGAACACAGGTTTCATTAATGGATGACATTTGTGAAAGGGCATTACTTACTTACTTACTTACTGGCTTTTAAGGACCCCGAAGGTTCATTGCCGCCCTCACATAAGCCCGCCATTGATCCCTATCCTCAGCAAGATTAATCCAGTCTCTACCATCATATCCCACCTCCCTCAAATCCATTTTAATATTATCTTCCCATCTACGTCTCGGCCTCCCCAAAGGTCTTTTTCCCACCGGCCTCCCAACTAACACTCTATATGAATTTCTGGATTCGCCCATACGTGCTACATGCCCTGCCCATCTCAAACGTCTGGATTTAATGTTCTTAATCATGTCAGGTGAAGAATACAATGCGTGCACCTCTGCGTTGTGTAACTTTCTCCATTCTCCTGTAACTTCATCCCTCTTAGCCCCAAATATTTTCCTAAGAACCTTATTCTCAAACACCCTTAATCTCTGTTCCTCTCTCAAAGTGAGAGTCCAAGTTTCACAACCATACAGAACAACCGGTAATTAGCTTATCAAAATATATTTCAAGAATACAACATTTTTATCTCTCCTGTAAAATTTTAATTTTCACACATGTGGGGCTTTTACAATAAACGATTCTTTTAGACACCGGCTAGGACATGTGAATGAGATGAAAATGTTCAGACGGGACCCCAACTGAGCACAAATCTTGTTAACTTTTGCCTTAAGGTTGTTTCTCGGCTGCTAACGTGTGCATTAACTGGTTAAAATTTATGTGTTCCAGCTGCTTTGTCTTACAGAATAACTTCATTATTCTACAGTATTTCGTCTTTTGAAATTGTGAGGAAGTGATTTTAATGTTCTAAAGCTATAATTTAGTTACATATTATTGATTGTCTTGTACCGAAGTGGAGGAGGATTTTACATATTCTTCTTCCTCTTTTTAATAATAATAATAATAATAATAATAATAATAATAATAATAATAATAATAATAATAATTCCCAGTCAAATTTTGATCCTTCAACCGTTTTGTACTTAAGTTAGGCATTTAGTCTATAAGCAATATAACCGTTAGTCACGTGTTGAGCAATGAGCAAGTCCACTAGTTTGGACAGCAAACGAAAAGCGTGTGGAGAACACGAAATTCTTATGAAGTCGAAATGAACCGATATTTATTTAATGCGACGCGAATTGGTATCTTCTTAACTTATAGGAGGAAACTAGAAGTTGAGATTCAGCGGATAACTATAATTTTATTTGGATGATTATAATCTGCATCTAATTTCATAAACTTCTATTCTCTATTGTACCTATGTAATGACAGTTGTTTCTGGAATCTCTAGAACATCAGTATTTTTCAACAGTAATCTCAGTAGAGGTTTTGATTTATCTAGAGAAAATCAAAACTCGAGTGGGGTTTAATTGACTATTACACGATTATAAGAAAGTATATAAAGATTAGAAGTAACGAAGTACTCCAATATAATAAAATATTAATTAACTTACGATAATACAACTGTCTTCAAATGTATTATTGTACCATCTCAACATTACAAATATTGCGCTAGATGCATGCTAGATGGCAGTAGTGTGTTATGATTAGCTGTTTTCTTGTTATCAGTTGTGCCAACTATGGAATCTTCATTGAACAATGTAGACGGTTACTAGTCAAGAAGGCTTTGTTGATTCAATTTCATTTTTATTACAACAGTTGCATTCCACTTCAATTATCTGGATCCCAGTAATCAACGTCACTTGACAGATGATTTTCAATAAATCTTAGTATTAAACAATCTTTGATACGTGGCTTAGAGTCGGGCAAACAGCCTCTTACTCCCGCTCGTTCTCGTAGGCGAGACTAGCTGGCCGATAATGCCAGTTCCGAGAATCGTATTCTCGAGATTGGCACTCTCGGGAACGAGGAATACCGGGTCCCGGCCTGTTATCGCAGGCCGACTTATCGTTATGAAATGCGTACACTGACTGCCGGCTTAATTGCCGCTCATCACTGCAATTCGTGACTCTTTCTGAAATATTAATGTTCATAAAGTAATTTAAGAAGGCACAGCAGTGTGGTATGCAATAATACAGCACATTATGATTGTCGACATTCTTACAGAAGTCACACTATTTTAATGAACTATTTATTGCCTTTCTGGAGAAGCAAAATAATGCAGCACTTTCAGTCGTTACCTAATCCTAAGCTAATCTAAAACAACAACAAGTTATGGTTGGAGCTATGATATATTTTCTCGCTATCAGCATTTCGTTGACATTCCATATTTAATCATTCGATAGTGTTTTGTATACGCTAAAGTAATGGATATCACACGACTGTATTATTATATTGCGCGTTCACATCTGGACGTTTCGTTGTTATTGCGCTGTGTAAGGACGAAATAAATTAATTAATACTTATTTATATTATTATAAGGGACTAAAGACTCTGACAAAAGATATTTTTGTTTCCCAACTGATAAAATGCTGAATGTGAAATGGAAACACTTTTGCAAGGGGAAGGACAGAATTACGAAATAGAGTAGATCCTTTCACAAATTGATCATAATTACTTACAAACGCGTTTTAAGGAACTCGGAGGTTCATTGCCGCTCTCACATAAGCCTTCCATCGGTCTCTACCCTGAGCAAGATTAATCCAATCTCTACCATCATATCCATTTTTATATTATCTTTCCATCTACGTCTCTGCCTCTCCAAACGTCTTTTCCCTCCGACTATCCAACTAACACTCTATATGCATTTCTGGATTCGCCCATACCTGCTAGATGTTCTGCCCATCTCATACCTCTGAATTTCATATTCCTAATAATGTCAAGTGAGGAGTACAATGCGTGTAGTTCTACGTTGTGCAACTTCATCCATTCTCTATCCCTCTTAGCCCCAAATATCTTCCTAAGGATCTTATTCTCGAACAGCCTTAAGGTCTGTTCCTCTCTCAAAGTGAGAGTCCAAATTTCACAACCATACAGAACAATCGGTAATATAACTGTTTTATAAATTCTAACTTTCAAGTTTTTTGAGAGCAGGGTGGATGACAAAAGCTTCTCGACCGAATAATAACAGGCATTTCTCCCCATATTTATTCTGCGTTTCCTCCCGAGTGTCATTTATATTTGCTATATCATAACAGAGAATAAAAGAGGGAACGGTTATTATTATTATTATTATTATTATTATTATTATTATTATTATTATTATTATTAAAATTAAATTAGTTACTTTACGACGCTTTATCAACTGCTATCGCTATCTAGCATCTGAATGAGATGATGGTAATGCCAGTGAAATGAGTCCAGGGTCCAGCGCCGAAAGTTACCCAGCATTTGCTCTTAATGGTTGAGGCGAGAAGACTCAGCCAGGTAAAGGCTGGTTCACAATAAACCGGGAACGGAAACGACAACGAGAAATAATGTTAAAATAAATGCATTTAAATGTGAGCATTCACAACTAACGAGAAGATTGCCGGAGCCCGGGAACGGGAACGTGAAAGTTAATTGTGAATGCTCACATTTAAATGCATTTATTTTAAGAATATTTCCGTTATCGTTGTCGTCTCCGTTCCCGGTTTATTGTGAACCAGTGTTAACTTGTCCCAACCAAGATTCGAACCGGAACCCGATCGTTTCACAGTCAGGTGTGCTAACCGTTACTCTACAGCGATGGATTATTATTATTCTTCTTATTGTTATTAATTATATTATTATTATTATTATATTATTATTATTATTATTATTATTATTATTATTAGTATCACTGTTATCATCATTATCATTATCGTAATCATTAGGATGACCAAGATTATGATTATCAGGATTATTATGATGGTTATTATTTATTATTGTCTTGTAAGTTACCATTAGGTACAACGAATTAGAAATCTTATTAATTCTTAATTTGTTATTCTCGTTCCTATAACATATAGGATAATTATTATAAACCATATAGGCCTATGTCATTTTATATTGCAACATGGCTGCAATACAATAAGGATTGTTCTGTAACAATACTTTATAACGTGCACACCAGTAGAAAGTGTAGTTTTCTGTAGTATAGGCTGGTTCACAATAAACCGGGAACAGAAAGGAGAACGGAAATAACGTTAAAATAAATGTAGCCTACAGTATTTAAATGTGAGCATTCAGAATAGTTAATTGTGAATGCTTACATTTAAATACATTTATTTTAACAATATTTCCGTTCTAGTTCTCGTTGCCGTTTTCGTTCCCGGTTTATTGTGAACCAGCTTTTAATATTTTCATGTTTCACATCATTGTGTTACAAACTATTTTTTTATTTAGTTGCTATAAAAGATAGCCTAATTACTGTAAAGTGTAAACCATCTTGGACTATATAGCCTCATTTTCAACTACCTGTATTAAAATATCATTTAATACTATCCGTATAATAACGGGTTTTCATGCGTTGAAGGGTTCCGTACAAATTTTACGGAACAAACGTTTGAGTCATGAGTCTTTCGCAAACAGCTCTTTGGTTAACTCGCCGTTATTCGAGAACCAGTAAAGATTTTGAGTGGCCATCACTTTTAAAATTAATTCCCATCCTTTCTCAACATTTCTCTCGCTTTGACCCCCCATCTGACTTGAAAAACAAAAAAGTTTTCAGCCTACAAAGGTGAAGTTGCAAATGTCTATTCTGAACACATCAATCTCCATCGAAGTTAATATTTTTTTTCTCGCTTTCCAAAAAATATTTTCAGTTCGATTTTTTTCCTATGTTTTCCTTAGACATTGAGCTATCAATCCAAAAAATTACAGCGCGATTGATTAAGTATTATAGGAGCTACGACATGATATATATTTAAAGAACCGGGAAGTGTATAAGCCAATGCTTCCTATAGGAGCACGGCCCGAGCGATATCGCTTGCTTATCAGTACTACAGTCCCGCCTAGACTCCGAGACTGTCGGGAATGACCTAGTATCGGTAATCCCGGGACCAAGAGAATCTCGTGTTCTCTATCAATGAGTCATTTGGCTACGTTAGGTACTCGCGCACCGAGCGAGACTACGATGATTGCGCAACCGAGAACGGGCGATAATATGTGGCAGTCTGCCCGACTCTAACGTGGCTATCCATAATATCATATAGCAGAAGCTATAACATAACCTAAATAATATAAACAAGTGTTAGAAAAGTTTTAATTAGGGATGGTGAAATAAGCAAGATAAGTTTTAATTAACAATGATGACATAAAAAATAAATACGAATAATTTTAAAAGGAACAATTATTTTTGAAAGTACAATTTTCAAATTTGAATGTTTTAATTCCACGTCAAATTTTAAATGAGATCCTGTGGGCAAGAGATCCTTGGGCAGACCATTCAAGAGTTGGCAAGAGACCGTAATGGGCACCTAGGCCCAATACATACAAGCATGATGATGAATTTTTTTAGTGGTTGGTGGTTCAGTTGATGTTATATTGGACGTTTGCGTAAAAGAAGTGTAACTCGTTGATGTACATGGTGTACTCCTCGACTTATTCAGGATTTCTGAATGGTGCTCTTCATTTTTTTTAAATAAGGTTTCAGGGAAGATGCATATCTATGAGCAGTGATCTTTATTAATTCTTGTTCTCGAATGAAAATGCGAGTCATATTTGAAACTGCTATGCATCGACTGGAGTGGTTTGCAATTTTTTGTTTTTTGTTTTTTTTTTTTTTTTATTTTGACGTCCAGATCAGTGTAGTTTGAAATGTTGGTAAACAAAGAAACAAATGCTAGGTTAAAAATAAACAAATGATAGGGAAGCCATAAAATTAAACAAATGCTAGGGACGCGATAAAATTGTGCGATAAGTGGCCATGATTGGTTGAAAGACCGTCCTTTCGTACCGTTTTATTGGTCAAAAGTAGTATGACGTAGTAAAAGTGCAATAGTCATTTAAAAATAAGTATTAATGTTTTCTTGCTTCATGCAAGCTGTTCCCTTCGTTCACACTCAGTCTTCGGCGGTCATTTCAGGCTTCTCATCAATGGGGACGAAATTTGACATCTGGCGGTTTCCTTTGAGATCTGTTGTAGGCAGAGAGACTATGCAGTAAGTTTTATCTAAGTATTTCAATTTCCTTCGCTGTCCTCATTTCACATTGCTTCATAATTTCAGATTCGTTATCTGATCTTTTCTGACTAGCTTCTATATAGCATTGTGTAAAAAATATATTAATTTAAGAATAGACCATTCATAAACATTGATAAAGAAACATATTTTCAACTGCAAAATTAGCAGGAAATCATAATGAAATCTATTTGAAGCCCACCGCCAACAACAGCTGGTCAATAATTTCGTTTCAAGTATAGGGTAAATTAGGGTCTGTTGGACAGTCGGGCATGTTGGACACTTTGTACTTTAACGTGTTACCTCACCACTTGTGGCCACCACATTCTGCTAGAAGTCAATGACGGAAGTAGTCTCACTCGTGGCTACTTCCGTCATTGACTGGGATGGGCAACTCGTGCTCCTAAGTGCTAAAAAACCTTGAAAGAGAGAAAGACAGACGGAGCCAGCCGCAGCAGTTACAAGTTGTTTGTGAAAGCAGTTCACTGCCGCGGTGCGCTCTGGCGGCTGATACAGGTGGTCGTGATTCCACTCCATGATTTGAATTTCAGAATGACGCATGGTACAATAATTATAGTAATTTTAGACAGACTGTACCTAAACACACACAACAAAATTTATTATATTATTTCCTAGCTTTGTAAATTAGTTTAGTACTGGAAACACAAACTGAATACACTTTTTCAAGAGACAACAAACATAGATGCAACACTTATTTATTGTTACACTATTTGTTAATATGTATTATTATATGTCTTATTTGAAACATAGAACGCGAGAATTTACAAGTCTTTATACATTAAAGAGAATACCTCTGTTCACAGAAATGTAAAAATCTGTATTCGCAAACAAACACAAATTCAAGGAAGCATTTTTTAAATGTCACGGCAGATGAAATAAACTTACTTCTAAACTCTTTCTGTACATTGAGACTTTTTACACTTCTTTCTTATATTAAACACTGACTCAAGTATATATAGTATATTATATGGAAGAAAAGACAAAGAGTATATTTGGAAATTCTGACTTAGGTAACATTACGAACAGTTCGATTCCTGATTTCGCTGGAATCTGAGTGGCGTGCTGTTCTGTTGATTTATCAATTCAAGCTATAATCTTTCAGGATCTTCTATCGGCTGTAAGCCAAAAGGATTTCAGAAAAATCTCGATTCCTTGTCAATTGTCACTATTTCTCCAAACTTACCAGTGAATTCTGCTTAAGTCTTGGAGTGGGGTCTTATATTTGATAAGAAGATTTTCTTATCACTCTTCAAGATAGTTTATAGTCAAAGAAAGTGAAGTTCTTTATGTTCTACATGAGACTGCCACATTTCAAATTTATCCATAAATGCTCTTAGCTAATCGATCATATGTCGTGCAATTCTGTAACTCGCTCGCACAACCTGCTAACGATATTTGATATCAGTTTCACCTTGTTGAGATCCCATTTTTACCTTTAGCTATTCTAAAGCAGATCTAGACAGTATTTCTTTACTAAAACCTTCACTGTGTTTATTTGTAACATAAAATGTTATACGTAAGAAAGTTAATAGAACATAATACAAGCTTTACCTCCCTTCTTAATAAAAAATCTTTCCCTTTCGACTCATCACTGAAGGGAAATGATCTGGGGATTATATTGTTTTTCACTTAAAACGAGCCGCCACTTACTGCAGACGCGAGCAGACTTATACACAGACACTACAGCACAGAGTCCGTTCTACCTGCACTGAGGTTGTGTTCACACTTAGAGAGCACGAGATGCCCACCCATGGTCATTGACTTCTAGCAGAATGTGGTACCCACAAGTGGCGAGGTAACACGTTAAAGTACAAAGTGTCCAACATGCCTGACTGTCCAACAGACCCTAATTTACCCTATTGCTCGCGAAACATTATCAGGAATTTATTTAAAACTAATAGGCAGGAAAAATCTTAAGAATTTTATTTCAATAGAGCAAAACAAATTAGGATTTTATTTCAATTGAACCGCTAAAAGCTCTTCAGGATTTTATTTCAACCGAACCGTTAACAATCTCGCATTGTAATATGAAACGTTGCGATTCTCATATCGTAAGTAACTATTATTTTATCAGAGACTTCTGTGTAAATGTTTCACTAGTGTTGCTATGACAAATTAAATAAACAACAGTTCAAGCTATTTTTGAGTGAGTTCAAATTCTTACGAGAAAATAATGGTTTTGCCTATACAAATGCGAATTGGCCTTATTCAGTGTGGTTATGAATATAATAGGCCTAGAGATTGTTGCATTGCATTGAGAACATTCAAAACTATAAATGGATTTGAACTATGAACCCTACAATTTGTTTTCATTGTGGAAACTTGTAAAAATTTGAAGAGACCGGTACAGTGACAGCTAAAGAACGTTTTGGTAGACCAAGTTCTGTGGAGAACGATGTGAATGTTGCCAAAGTTCTGATTTAATATTGAATTATACCTCAATAAAGCCACTCTTTTATGAACAAAACAATATTATTATTTTTCTGTACTCATAATCTTACTTCTTAACAGTTTTAGAGGATTTTCTAATCTTTCCTGACTTTTGAATAAACCTTTTTGTTTTATGAATAAAACCTTAATATTTCTTTGATAAACTTATAGGTCATTCGTTATCTTGTGAAACCAAATACAAGCGCGAACCGTAGCATACAGTAAAAAACCTTACGGTGAGGGTAAGTAAATCGTAGAATCGTAAGAAGAAAGGGAAGTTTCGCAGTCTACTTTCTGCTTCCCCTCATGCGCAGGTAGGTTTCACGAGATAACGGCTGACTTATACTTCTTAATAAACTTTCTAATCTTTCTTTATTTTTAAATAATTCTGTATTCCAGACAACTTATTGAGATAATTCGACGTACATGAAGGGAATGGGGGGACATTTTGTGAACCAGAAAAAATCAATTGACCTATGACGTGGATGATGACGACGACTAATTTTTTCCCACATGTGTCATTGTTCAGAACAAGTCCTCTGTATAAGAATGATAAATCTTAAAAGTCAGGAGTTCATAGAGTTTATAAAATACGTGTAATCCTACTGTAATTTTTGTATCACGAATCTGAAGGTCACGCTAAATTAAGCAATTACTTCCTCTAAGTGAGGGGGTTATCATGAGTTATTAGCTGTAATAAAGGCGAAATAAGCTACATGTTCATTAGTAGACACGGCGTGTTTTTGACAGGAATGTTCTGCATCAGTGATTATGCCAAGTAATTTGATGTGTATGTTCCAGATATAAATATTATCCTCTCACATTAGCTGTTTGAACTATTATAATATGCCTTGAATTAATTGGATCCAACAACCTTACACCACGGTAGTGTAGAAACCTTGATTTTACAGTAATGAATTCTGAGTTTGGATTTATGCTTTCATGCGTATTGCAGTTTTCCCGAGTATTATGATTTAAAAATTATAATCCATTTCTGTATTCTTTCATAGAAATAATTTATAGTTTTGTTTTACTTATAAAAAAGAATGCATTGCTTAACTTTAAAAACCTTAAGGTGTCTTGAATTGGACATAGCAACTTATGCGCAGGGTTACCTAGGAGCCTATACTTTCAAATTCCAAAATTTACATTCCTTCTAGTCCATCATTTAACGACAATGATTGTAACATAATATATACAGAAAAAACTTTAGCTCGCTCCTGAAAGAGTAGAACTCATGCTCAGGGGCGGATTCCTGAATTGAAATTAATAATTATACAATACAATTTGTCTTATGTCTACTATGCAATTATACTATATAAATTTAAATTTACAATTTTTCAATTTTTATGAAATCCATACATAACTTTTTAAATTTAATACTAGAACTATTAAAATTGACAAAATTAGGATATTTAAATATAAATTTGTTATATATTCTTGGGCCTAAATTAATCATACAGTGTTGCATTTTGGTTCAAACAATCTTAAAAAATTCATACCTTTTGTTTCATAACTATGAGAATACAATTCAAAATTATTTCGATTTTTATGTATGAATTTTATTAATGAAATATAATAAATTTGTCTTACGTTAAGTACATTAAAGTCTAAAAACAAATTTTGAGATGTAAAATCAATAGGTTTATGAAGACATATTTTAATTATTTTCTTCTGTAACAAATAAAGTGGATTAAAATTGGATTTAAATGAGCTAGGCCATCCTATAATTCCATACATAATTACCTATTGAAATAAAGTTAAATATATTGTGCGTAATAAACTTATTGACAAGTAATTCCTCAATAAAACAAAATAATATACTAGTTCACGTAATTTATTACAAAGGTAATTAATGTGTTGGTTCCATTTTAAATGATTATCGAAAATTATGCCTAAATACTTAACTTCAGAGGACTCTTTAATAATAATCGGACATTTACATTGTATAAGAAAACAATCAGAATTATGTAATTTAATACTTAATATAGATGTAGGAGGTTTGTTACATTTTTCAGATAATGAGAATGGAATAATATTATGGTTTTATTTTCGTTGGTAGAAAGATAATTTATGTCAAACCAATTTTTCATTAATTTAAGTCCATTATTTGAATTATTATATGCATCATACCAGGTTTTTCCACCAAAAAGTAAAACTGTGTCATCTGCATAAGAATAGTGAACACCATTGTATTCTTGTAAGTCAATTTTTAATAAGTCATTAATATATATTAAAAATAGAATAGAATTAATAGTCTATTTAGTGTCGATGGGATTGGTGATAGTGAGCTGGTATTTAGCGAGATGAGGCCGAGGACTCGCCATCCTGACATTCG
Source organism: Periplaneta americana (assembly GCF_040183065.1). Taxonomy (NCBI): domain Eukaryota; kingdom Metazoa; phylum Arthropoda; class Insecta; order Blattodea; family Blattidae; genus Periplaneta; species Periplaneta americana. The sequence continues at coordinate 116,256,363 of NC_091123.1, forward strand.
CCTTACGGTTGGGGGAAAGCTAGAAAATATCCCAATCATGTAATCAGCCCAAGAGTAAATCGTAATCCTCAGCTGAGCGCAGCTCCGGATCAGCGGGCAAACGTGCTACTGCCTGAGCTACCCCGGTGGCTCTGAATACTATTGATTGATTGATTGATTGATTGATTGATTTACGAGGACTAGATTCAAGATAGATCCTTATCCTTAGATCATTTAGGCGCTTTGTATGTCCTATATGCGATGATTATCTATGTCCTACAAATGGCCCAGGTAGCATTCGTTAATTCGACGCTGACAGGCGGGCCATCCATCCTAGACCCTGCAGGTAAGGTCCAATCGGCTACTAACGATCTCGAACCAAGTACATACTGTCTTCCTCCGACGAGTTTAGCGCTGGGAACTGAGGTATTCTTGCCATCGGTGCGGGGGGTTGCAGGTAGATTCTTTTGTTGCTACATACAAGCCGAGCGGAGTGGGAAGTATTAATCGTCCAAAAATATGCAGTCTTCAGTTTGTAGTAATGTGTGAATATTTCATATACATATTGTTTACCTAGGTCTATATGGTTTTGTTATTAATATATTAAATATATTGTTGCAATTTTTGCTCAAACATCTCCCTGATGTTAGCTATGTTAATATTATATGAATTACTCATATTAAATATTTCACCGTTACAAGTCATTTTTAAGGAAACATGCTGTAGAAAAGTTTTTGGTCTTATTCTACTGGAATTTTAGAATATGTGTGATTGGTATCGTGAAAAACAGGTTCCTATAATGTCATGAGAAAATCATTTGTTGGTGATATCTTAAAATATAAATCAAGTAGTTTTACTTCTCAAGTTCAGCAGTACAGTATATTTAAAATGATTACTTTACAAATTTAATTCAATTCTACTAATCACTAAATTTTATAATATGATTCTTCTTCAAATCTAGTCTTTCAGGTAAAGCTTCCTGTAAAGCAGATTTGAACAATTTTTCCCTTGAAATTATTCATGATTCTTCTTTTCATTTATATTATTGTAGTTTTATTATGATTTTTCTTTTTATTTATTTTATTGTGTTTGTATTACTGGTAGTGTGATGGCCTTAACTTCACCAGAATAAATAAATAATAGACTAAATAAATTAATTAATAAAGTAATTAATTAATGAAATTTTCTACAATACTTTCCTTCTCTGAACACGTTAGAAACTCTCGTAAATTCGGCGAATGTTTTCAGTATGATTGTACTTCCTTCCAGACTGCCGCTGTCACTGTTCCCTCCCACTCCAGTACCGCGCTAGACTAGCTGGAACCGCATTCCTTTTAGCACTAGATATACTAATATCAGCCAGAACCTCAATTAGAGAAAAGCACATTACAATAATAAAAACTCACTCAGTTCTCATTTAAGGCTGTACTTTCGTTATTACACTTTATGCTTCTCAATTTTACAATTATCCTGAAAAACAAGTTGACTATCACTTGTTGAGTTTAATCATGCTTGGAGTGAGATACTCTCTATGGGAACGATTATTTATGTACGATTCTTGTGCGGAAACTGAGTCATTGGGGACAAAAGAAGAGTATTCCACAAGAAGATCCCTGGCATCGCTGTTTCCAACAGGTACGCGACATCCAGGAGAGCAATTATATAAAAAAAAAAGTAACGGATCTGCTACAGACAAGAAGTCGGGTACGGTGACGTCTTGTGCTAACAGAAGAGATGAATGGTATTAGATACAGTATTCCTCTCCCTACCTCACACCGTGTTACTTATACCTGTGTACATTGAAAGAACTTAAACGCAATATCGAGAGAGAAATTTCTTTCATAAGCTTCCAAGAACTCTATGTAAATTCGAAGTGTACAAGTAGGTGCCAGGTACGCCTAAGCGCAGACATGGAACGTTTCCGTAAGTGCTATGAAGATGGTGGCTGTAGTATCTGCCTCTTATGCAGACTGTTCGGGATTGGAGTCCCGATTAGGACGGAGATTTTCATTTGAATAATCTATAGTGACAATTGTGGGATACAAGGTCGTAGTTGGGTTTTAGTTTGGTTCTCCCATTTCCCCATTTATAGGTCTCATTTTTCTGTACGATATGCATTCCATCCTCTTCAAAGCATCTTTCTGGAAAGGGGACTACTCTAGAAACATGAAAAACCTTCGTTCTGCATTGCATCTTAATACATTAGGGCAGTGATGTCAACTGATGCCCATAGGAGTAAGCGCTCGCTTTAGAGCCCAGGAGAGCCTGAGCGCTTTACAGCGGAAAGGAAAGAGACAGACGAAGGAGATAGTATATACCGCTTGGTCGAGCTAAATACTGGGATGGCCAGCACTGATTCAATGGATAAAGGGAAGAGAACTTATTAAAACTGTATCCATGTTAATTTTTAGATTTGTCTGAGAAGTATAAGTGCATTGTAAGAATGTAATTTTTAATTTTAATGTTCATTTTTCACAAGTTTGCTTTTTATTCAAAAGGAATATTTTCTCAACTTTTTTTTACAGAAAAGTAAAATTTTCAGATATGTTTATTTAGTAGCCTTACAGGAACTAAAACAATGTTTTCGTAAATCTAATATACTGTAAATACGTAGGCATATTACTGAAGATAGCGTATTAAAATATTTGAAAATATTTGCATGGAAAATATTTATAAGGAAATGAATTAACAAAGCAAATACTGTTACATCACAAACAAAAGATATGTGCCTATGTGTTGGTAAAACGTCAGCTCTATAGCTTCAGCAGATTTCGAGATAATTTAATATTCTGATAACAGAAAGTTGCGCACCAATATCGCCTAAAAGCATAATGCGATAAAAGTTTTATTATGTAATATTAGTTACAGTTAAAACATATACCTAGACAGCTTTGCTTTGTACTATAATATTGTTTTGATTACTTTTATAAGGCTAAAGATACCATCAATATCAATTTCAACTTATCATGTCATATTCAGTGTCTTTCTTTGGGATAACACTTTCTTTATGAATGATGTGTTTAATTCACTTAGTACAGTATAGTTGTAGTTATTATGAAATTTGTGTGAATATTCCTTCTTTACGCTTTATTATGTTATTAACGTTTAAAACACAACTGCAATAGGCTAAGAAATAGGTGTTAGTATTTTTGTTTTACAGACAATATAGAGAATAACACACAGAAAGAAGCCATATAAAATAACGACATAAAATTTCACGTTCCGTTTGAAGTTTGTGCACCACTGTTTTCTTAATCCAACAGGCTGCTTATTCCTCCTAGCATACCTAGCGCTTAATGCCCGCGCACGACGTCAAGGTAAAAAAAATGCGCTTGCTTTGACATCACTGCATTAGGGTGTTGTGGATGAAATTGCGTGTACATAGCCGGGAATTAGCATAATATAGGACATTCATTATTTCGTGGAACCAAATACATGTGTGCGGGTAGCTTATAGTAAGAACTAGCGTCGTGCATTACAGGCGCTATGCTCGGTTAAAGTTTGTCAGGTATGATGAAGTTCGATATTCGTTGATATTCGTTTTGCAGAAGGAAACTTGTCGTGTTTTAGCACCTTGTTATAAAAAGTTGTCTTTCACTCCCACTTTGAAATGTTTCGGTTGGCTCTCATGTTCGAACATTGCAGGACACTAGTAAGAACCTTAGTCCTAGTTTACATAATCTTGTTTCCTCGCCTGGTTGACGGTGGGGTATGTGAGATAGCTAGCTGCAAGTGGAAGCGTAGCGAGGGAGGGAAGCTCCTCAGTCCACTTTCTGTTTCTTTTCAAGCACAGCTAGGTTTCACGAAATAACGAATGGCCTTCACGTCACTTTGTAACGGTAATGGACGTAACGCTAAGACTTCATGTTCTGTCTCAGGATGAGGATGATAATAATAATAATAATAATAATAATAATAATAATAATAATAATAATAATAATAATAATAATCAACATTCTGTCTATAAAGTGCTCATGAGTAATTAGGAAAACAATAATATAGACTTAATATGAAAATGTGTCGCAACATGGCGTCTTGGTCTAAAGCATCCTGTTTAGGACTCACGTTATGGTAAGTGTGCTTGTTCCAGTCCTCATAGTGGAAGAAATTTTCTCATTAAATTTCAACTAGTATAATGGGACCGGTGCGCACTCAGCGTCGTGATGCACTTGGGGAGGTATGATAGGTAGCGAAATCCGATAACGAAAGCCAGCTATAACGGTTTGGGGGGGGGGGGGGATCATGGTACTAACCACACGATTTCTCAATTCTGGTTGGATGATCATGCACATCTGCGTGCACGTGAAGTCAGCAGCCGGCTGGTCGGTCTGGACCCTTAAAGGGCCGTAGTGCCACGGATTATTAATATGGAAATATTATTGAAAAGTGCTCACCGCAGAAAGATTCCTGTTGGCCTTGTATTCAAAAACAGTCATAGAGGGTGAATCTGTAGACCAGGTCCCTGTTTCGCAAAAGCTAATAGTCTTGTAATACTATTGTTTGACTTGTTATCTTGTCTAGTTTTACGGAATATTATTGAATTAACATATCCACGTTTGGTGAAATTGGTCAACAATAAATTGGAAATATTAAAACACACATTAATGAACTCACTTTATATTAAAATACACATTATTGAAATCATTTACTTATTTTTTCATTGTTTGAAGTTTGAAAACAGCTATATATTTTTATATTTTATGATAATTCATATTTTTATTTCACACTTCCTTTAAGTACCAGCAGCAGTGGTTCATGTACCACAAGTGGGACACGTACCACAGGATGACAACCGCTGCATTACACTATTAACTTGTTGCTTGTAGCTTTTTAACTTTTATGAAACAGATACCAGGTGTCTCACTGTGACTGGTTGTAATATAAGTTATGATAGAGACAAAATATAGAGAATAAGTTTCGATTAATATGTGGGAACATTAAATTCAGACGTTTGAGATGGGCAGGGCATGTAGCACGTATGGGCGAATCCAGAAATGCATGTAGAGTGTTAGTTGGGAGGCCGGAAGGAAAAAGGCCTTTAGGGAGGCGAGACGTAGATGGAAAGATAATATTAAAATGGATTTGAGGGAGGTGGGATATGATGATAGGGAATGGATTAATCTTGCTCAGGATAGGGACCAATGGCGGGCTTAAGTGAGGGCGGCAATGAACCTCCGGGTTCCTTAAAAGCCAGTAAGTAAGTAAGTAAGTAAGTAAGTAAGTAAGTAAGTAAGTAAGTAAGTAAGTAAGTGGGACAAATATAGCGCTAAAACAAAGTGAAAAGGATACAAAAATCAAGTTGGGTTGGTGGGTGAATGGATGGATGGATGGACGGACGGACGGTTGGACGGATATGTGGACGGGCGGACGGACGAGGACGGAAAGGTGGACGGGTGTACGAACGGACAGACAGACACACAGATATGGATTTATTTAACACAATTGTAACACATAATAAATTTCTAAATTATAGACATCAGCTCAAAGAATTCTGAATGACCACAAGGGTCCTGAATACAATAAAATTGTACAGCTGTCAAAAGAAAAAGTGGCCGCTCTCCTGAAACAAAGTTCCCTTCGGGTATCTTCGCTACAATTCGGAGACAGGCGATGTTAAATGTTGTTGGACCACTTACCTGATATCTACAGTTATAATTGAAGTGTTCGCTGTGTGATTCGATAGCGTAATGGTACCGTTCACGCCTCTTATTCATGAGGTCCTGCGTTCGACTACAACCTCGTGCTTTTTATGTTTTTTTTTGTTCTGTTTTTAAGAGAGACAAACTATACATAATGGCTCCTTTCTCTTTTACAATTATTTTAGTAATTAACATCAGGTTCATTACTATATTATGCCATGACTTTATCATTATGATATTGTGGCTGCAAATGGAAAGAAAAAAGATTTTATTCTCAATAAAAATATCCTCCGTGGCATAAACAAAACAAATTTACTGGCGTCGGCCTTAAAACATTCAAACAATTAAGCGTTCAAAAAACAAAACAAAAAGCCATAATTCAATATTTAGTCAATCTTCCTCTTATCTCGATCATCTTGCAGTCGAGTGGGCATGGAATTGACCAGTCTTTGCAAATAGCGACTGTTCTTAGACACGATATTCCAGACATTCTGAACATACCCACATACATAAGTGTTCTGTCCATGGCAGGTCTTTCATTGCAAACCCAGCAATCTCCAATCTTTCCTATTTCCTGCCTTCCTCTTAGTCTCCGCATATGATCCACATATCCTAATGTCGTCTATTATTCTTTTCAACCAGAGACCCAACCAATTACTTTTTATCTTTCTAATCAGTTTCAGCATCATTCTTTCTTCACTCACTTTTTCAAACACAATTTTATTTTTTATTCTGTCTGTCCACTTCACACGCACCGTTCTTCTCCACATCCACATTTCAAATGCTTCAATTCGTTTCTCTTCATTTCATCATAATGTCCATGTTCCTTCCCCATACAATGCCACACTCCACACAAAGCACTTCATTAGTCTCTTCCTTAGTTCTTTTTCCAGAGGTCCGCAGAAGATCCTTCTTCTTCTATTAAAAGCTTCCTTTGTTCATGTTTGCAGTTTTTCTTGGTAAGGATAGATCTAAATGCGGTAATATCCCGTTGCTTTCCGCACACCACTATCTCTTTCGCATCTTATTAAATTCCAGGGGGCCCAAGCGTGGAGATGAGGAGAGTGGATTTGACTAATTGGGCCCTCCGGACTTCACCGAAAGTCACGGCAAGGGTTAAATATTAATTCTATCAGGATGTCTGACCCGATCAGAGACCGGGAAATCTCAATTAGCCTTTGCCCCCCGCATCCTGGACTAGCTTCTACGAATCATCAGAAAATCTTAGAGTGTGATTGGGCCAATTTTTCCGAAAATGTTTCCACAATTTTGCCCTCGTAGCTCAGCGGACGAACGTCGGAATTTAGATGTCAACGTCTCAGCTTCAATTACTCATTACTCCTTTTCATTTTATTGTGGTTCAAGATAGTATAATGTAATAATACAAAAAGAAAAACTAATACCAGTATTATGCAACTGGATTTTTCCAAACCTAATATTAAATTTATGTTATTTATATCGCTAAAGAACGATTACAATATAAAAAGAACGATAACAGAATATAAATGATAAATATCGGTTTGTTTAATTAATATAAGATATTATATAATACGTATATAATTATCTAAATGAAATAACCTGTTTTACAAAGAAAGATGGTTATTTGTGTTATAATAATTACTTACATAAAATACAGATTATTTATATTGTGATAGAAAAATAACAATATAAATAACTTGAATATTATTTTATAATGCTAATGAAGGAAAACAGAATATAAATGATAACTTGAATATTATCTATATCGCTAAAGAACGATAACAATATAAAAAACGTGAATATTATTCATATCGGAATTTCCCAGATTTATTACAGATGTATTTAAGAAATTGTAGAAGAATAGTAATTAGTAACAGTGTCCTATTTATTCTTCTTGGAGCCAAATTTGTAACTTTTAAAAGTGTAGTTACTATGTTGAAGTGTATGTGTTGCAACGGATGCTTGATTTGTTATGTATATGAGTCAGTTATGGGATGCTTGATGTCGTCGCAATGTCGTAATTATAGTTTGATTGTGTTTGTGTGACTATTGTGTATTAATTTATGATGTATGGTATGGAAAGCTGCATATTTGTGTTATAGAAGTGTTACGTATGTGTGTTGTTAATGTTTTTGTATGTTTCAAATTGATAACTGATATTTGTTTTGCAATCGCAATGTCTAATTTACGGATTGTTTATGTTTTGCTTACATCGCGTAAGCTAATTTAATTTTCTTTTCCATTTCTCTTTATGCTTATCTTTTTTGTGTATAAAACTGTAGCCCTAACATACATATGTAAAATAGGGCTAACCCCCATTGGAGATACAATAATAATTCTTATTCATATCGTTACATAACGATAACAGAATACAAATGATGACTTGAATTTTATTCATATCTCTAAAGAACGATAACAAAATATAAATAACGTGATATCCATAAAGAACGACAACTGGATATAAATAATAATTTGAATATCATTTACATCGCTAAAGAACGATTAAAAAATAAAATGAAAACTTGAAGAAGGCCCGAACCCACAACCTTTGAATCATTAAACAAGCACTCTACCGCTGGTCTACGAGGTGCAGATATGGAACACTTTCATAGTTCCGGAACTGCTTGTACAAGAACTTGCATCGTGTAACATCGCCGCGACCCGAAGTGGACTTTGAAAATATTCGCTGTTCACGAGTGCGGCCACTTTTTTTTTTTTTGACAGCTGTACAGTATAATGTGATGTGATACATTAAAAAAAAAAAGAAAGTTAATTGTTGAAGGCAAATATAAGTTGATTAATTGAAATAGAGATGATGATGTAATATTTGAAGAGAATCCTTGCTCATATTTATACAATTCAATGGTGTTTGGATAAAGGGAGATAAGTCATAAAACTGAGTTTTGAGTTAAATGAAAATTAGACAACGGATTCCTATTGCAAGTAATTTTATACTTACACAAATAAAACACTCAAATGCTAGTTTTCTTTTGTTTCTCGCACACCGACTCGTAGAACTTAACTTGTGTATTTCTCTGTGAATCAAAACTCTATTGGTACAAAACATGACAACCTCCTTTACTCGAACATACCGAATTTACCCTTAAATCCATTGCATGGTTCTTTTAGACAGTACGTGCTTTGCCCGACAGACCTTACTTGGTACATTGCGCCTCCTTTACCTAAAATTAGTTTCTAACCACTCCCCATAACACATAAAGTAATATGTAAGTGGTAGTTATAAAACACAGTATAGCAACATGTGTCCTACTCTAACTTATTAACAGGCATGTTATGAAATAATGATCGATATCCGTATATTATTACTATTTTTATTATTATTTGTATTAATATCGGCGATCGGCGAACAAGGTCAGTAATCATGTTATAAAGCTGAATAGCTGCAAGCAGCAGAAATGAGATTTCTGCGTAAAGTTAAAGGCCGCACAAGGCTAAATCAAATTTAAAATGGAGCAATTTGCAAAAAAAAACTCATTATTTATTTACAGTATAACCAACAAAACAGAGGAATATATAGACAATTGGAAAGAATATCTAAATAGGCTGGACAGTGAAAGAATACCAGAAATAACTTAGTAAACAAATATTAACCTGCAGACAAGAGTGATGTTGGACGTCCTAAGAAGAGCTGGAGCTAAACATGCGAAGACGGAAGAGGCATTATTACCCAATCCCTGTTATATGGAAGAATAATAATAAACTGCTATTGAATGATTGATTACTAGATATATTGTTAATGCACTAAATTTAAAAAACGCCATGTTTCACACGTGGACAAATGCAGTTCTTCTCGATCTACTCTTAATATGTCGTTTAAGGGGAAGTTGTTTGTATTTTTGATAAAAAATATCGATTTTCTGTTTTTTTCTACTTTTATTGTGTGAAGCTTGCTTAATCATCTTTCATTCTTATTTTGTGTCAGAACGTCCTAAAAGACTCTTAAAATGTCATTTAATATTCAGCGCTACTAGAGGCATGCTCCATTTCCAGTAGAAATTTCTGTCAAGAAAAAGTAAATCATAGTTTGAAATTTGCGGGTCCTGGGGATATCATGCTACAAGTAAGAGAATAAAGTGGGTTGTCTGCATTGATTCCGCCAGTATTTCGCCACTATATTACTCTTTTTGACCCATCTAGAACTTCTTCGTAAGTGTCTGCATGGGAAAACCGAAAATACAAATGAGTCCTTCAATAATATTATTTGATGTAGGGTGTGAAAAAGTCTTTGTGGATACAAAAAAAATGTAAGTTGGTGTACATGATGCTGTATTAATATTTAGTGAGGGAAATATTATTAGGACTTAAGTTTTAAAGAGATTGGACATTGAATCAGAACCAAACAAGGTAGAAGGCGTGCAAATTATATTGACAATCTCCGAATGAAAAAGGAGATATGGATTGTGAGGCAGAATAGAGAGAAAGAATAAAATAGGTCTTAAAAGGGCCAGAGTTGGTGAAAAAGACTCTGATGATCCAGAGTATGGATCAGGTACACATTAAATTTATGGATAAGTTTAGGTGGCATTTTCTCATATTTCTTTGTTTCTGTATAAATATACCTTTCTCTAAAAAAAAATTACTATGAATAGCAACCTGAAATTTTAAACACTAATTCATGTTATGAAACTAAATAATTCCTGTTTTTTTCATGCTTCTTATCCTAAAATCAACAATATTAAAAAAATATTTTCTGTGAAAAAATGTTTAAAAAATTTTCCTTCGAGAAAAATAAAAAAAAGTATAGTTTGTTTAAGATTAACAGTCTGCAAAAACCAACAATAAAAAAAAAGAATAACCCTATAAAGTTGTGTGAAAAGTTGCATCCTTCTAGCTCAAGTAGTTCCTGAAAAAAATGTGCATAAAGTTCGTGAATTTAACATGGCGGACATAGTAGATACAAACTCCCCTTAACACTTCAGCTCCGGTGTTCGTCGAAATTGATCTTTTCTTTTAGTTGGTTATTTAACGACGCTGTATCAACTACGAGGTTATTTAGCGTCGATGACATTGGTGATAGTGAGATGACACCGAGGATTCGTCATAGATTACATGGCATTCATCTTACGCTTGGGGAAAACATAGGAAAAAACCCAACCAGGGAATCAGCCCGAGCGGGGATCGAACCCGCGCCCGAGTACAACTTCAGACCGGCAGGCAAGCGCCTTGACCGACTGAGCCACCCCGGTGGCTTGAAATTGACCATTGTAATATGATATTTTGGGGAGACGAAACCGAGAATTCGCCATGAAATTATCTATTTTGTACTCAGAATAGGAGAGAACCTCGAAAAAAAAGTGGATGAAATAAATATATTACGTAGCAAAATTGCACTGCATGAACCAAGATTATAGTAGTACCATAGTCTAGTATATACAGTCACGAAGCTTGAGTTGTTGAGGTTGCTAGGAACAATAGACTGTGTAGGTACTATTTCGCATTGTCTGTAATGAGGCGTTAGTAGCGATCCTAGTGGTTAGCAACTATCTATGGATGCATATTTATTACATATTGAGCTTCGTGATTGTATATACTAGACTGTGATAATACGCTGACTAGGGAGAGATAATGCTGAAAGCGAACAGTTTGAGCAACGTAACAAGTCGAAGCAGATTGTGATATCATTATGATGATTATTATGCTGATAATTATGAAAATATTAGGTGACTGTTGATATATTTTCCATTAATTGCAAAGTAAAAAAAAAAAAAAAAACAATTATGCCACGACCTTTTCAATCAAAGTATTCTCCTGATCAAATTGCCACTATTTCGTCTACACCTTGACACTAATGGTTGTAGGTTATGTGTTAAGTAAAGTAAATGTAGTAAGAGTAAGAAACACAGATTCTCGGTTCCTGCACACAATTGCTTCCACATTGAACACTCTGGCAGCTGCAGATCATTGCACTCTACTTAGACTGCGGCCAACCTTATAAAACCATTAGAGGAGTGAATAAAACACCACAATTCAGGCGATTACACTGTGATCGGTGGAGAACTCGTTCTAGGACGGCTTGTTGGGCAACCCCGCGCATTATGACTGCTAACCACTTTCAGCCATCGATCGAGATAACATATTACATATCAGGTTTACCTTCGTTGAAGTACAGTCGTAAAATTAACGTTTATCTCATATTCTGAGTGTTCAGACATGTTTTCTCTGAGGTAATGCACAGCCTATGGTTCGTAATATAAGCTTCAATTCAGATATCTAATCTGATAGATCATACTTCTCAACATTTATCGATTTTGAAATAAAGTCTTTGTTATTGTGTTACTTCGATAACTATATTTCTGCGTTGAAGAATTAAAATGTTTAAAAAATAATGAGAAACCTTATTTCCCTGCCAAAATTAAAACTAAAGTACTTGATAATATATTAATAATAATAATAATAATTATAATAATAATAATAATAATAATAATAATAATAATAATAATAATGGTTTATTTTAACTGGCAGACCTAAGACCATTCGGCCTTCTCTTCCACTCAACCAGTATGATAGAAAATTACTACATTGCTATGAATATAACACAATTAATACAATACAATACAATTCAAAGCAATACAATACTACAATACAAGACGATATAATACATAGTTAATATAATACAATGACAATTCTTATCTTCACAACACCAATAAAATAATTATGTAATAATATAATAATAATAATAATACTAATAATAATAATAATAATAATAATAATAATAGTCATACCTAAATTAAAATAAATTATTAAACTCAATCACAATTATAACTTCGATTTGACTGCGCCAGTAAGAAATCGTTTAGCCTTTTCTTGAAAGTGGTTATTGTCTGGCAGCCCCTAATCTTCTGAGGTAGAGAATTCCATTCACGGGGGACTGACACAGTAAAAAGGATGAATAGTGGGATGTTCTATGGACAGGAATTGCTAGGATTAATCAGAGTTAATGAAAATAAGGCAATTACTAGGGCATTTAATAAGTAATGGCAACCAATACTGTAAATAAGCGCTCCTATCGGTGAGCATCGGGATATTTTAGTATGTAATAGAGGAGCGATTATTGCATAAAAGTGGAATATTGAAAGGTTTTAAGTAACCATATTTTGTGAGTACAGAGACTGTTTCTGATTTGTATTAAGTAATACCGCCCTAAAAATGTTCAGTAGTTAGGAACAAAGATGCTTCATAAAAATACAAGTTACAAGAAGACAAATGCAACCCAGTCCTTTACGGCATTACAAGAAGTTTCAAGAAGATTGTGGGAGAGAAGTCCAACCATAACGAACTATTGCAAGATGGGTGGAGACGAGGATTCGCTTTCAATCAAGAGTTGACATCCAAAGAGTTTTAGATCGGTGGTGATAATGCCGGTGAAATGAGTCCGGGGTCCAGCACCGAAAGTTACCTAGCATTTGCTCTTATTGGGTTGAGGGAAAACCCCGGAATAAACCTCAACCAGGTAACTTGCCCCGACCGGGATTCGAACCCGGGCTACCTGGTTTCGCGGCCAGACGCGCTGACCGTTACTCCACTGGTGTGGACTATTGTTGACATGAAAGGGACTATATTTGAAATGTGTAATGCCAAAAATTACCGAAATTAATCTAGTGTGAAACAGTAACTATACTACCATTACTTTTGGAATGCTCTGGTAAATAATTTCATCGACATCATCATCATCATCAACACCATTTGGTTCCACTCTGACACCGTTTTACTCACTATTCACTATCATCATTTTCCTACATGTTTCTAAGACGACCCATATATCGTCATCCTCTTGGTTGGTTCTGCAAAGCAATTTTATCTATTTGAAATTCTGTCAACCTTGTAATTAATTGATTTTATTATGACTTGGTAAGCAAGACGTCCGTCTGGGCTTTCAACTGACAGCAGAGATCCGCAAAATTTCTGATACATTTAGAAACAATTGTGCGATAGTTTAAAAGATAATTAGTTAATTACAATATTTGAAAATATAAAAAACAAAGTCCAAGGATTACATAGAGCTTAAAACACATATACAAATGATTTTGTAATATTTCTGTGTAGTCTTTTAAAATCTGTAAGTATATCTGGTGTATATGCTGACAAGTGACACCAAAATGTTGCAGGAGATTAGCATATAATTATTTTGTAACAAGATCCATGTTTTCTAAAAAGCAGATCTCGCACCTCCCATGTAAAATCAATTGCTTTTTAACTCTCACTTACGTCAGGAATATATGTAAGATACAATCGTTGGTTTTGGGCAGGCCTATTCACATACTTTGTTTGTTGGAACCCCTGCGGTAGCTGAGTGGTCAGACTTTCGACCTGTCACGCAGACGGCCCGGATTCGAGTCCCGATCAGGTCTGGGATTTTTCATTGAAAAATTCATAGTGACATTTTTGGCAGACAGGGTCCCAGTTGGAGTTTTTCTCGGGATTTTCCGGTTTTTCCCCATATTAGACATCTACATCATTCCGTCACCATTTCTCCATTTGGTCATCACTCCATAGCATTCCCAGATCGCCTGCTAGCGACGCACGAGGCACGAGGAGGATTGCCTGATCGAAACCTGGGTAAGTAGCGAACCTTATCATAGTCAGGCGTTGTGGGTTTGGGAATGCGCCTAGCTTGAGGATTAGCGTAGTAGACCATAAGAGGTTGCAGTCCTGGGCCATAGTGCCCCCTCTCGTAACTTTCATTCTATTCCATGTTGGGGATCTTGTTCAAAACGGACTGTTGGGGCTAATATCAATATTATATTGTATTGTATTTATTGATGACCAACTCCACCGCTGCAGAGTAATGGTTAGTATGCCTGACCGTGAAACGAGCCGGTTGGAACAAGTTACCTGGTTGAGGTTGTTTCCGAGGTTTTCCCTGAAGCTATTGAGAACAAATTCTGGGTAACTTTCGGCGCTGGATCCTGAACTCATTTCGCTGCATTATTACGTTCATATCATTCAAATACTAGATGATCATAGCAGTTGATCAAATGTCGTAAAATAACAAATTAAAAAATTGATTACAAATATGTTGATGCGTCTGTTGCTTCCCTCTTCGGAGAGGCAATATACTTCTACATAAATTTAACATTTTTATTTTCCCGCTTATTACTCTTGAAGGTCAAAGTGTTCCCACACCAAACGAAGCTCTCGGAGTAGTAAATGTGTTTCGAAAATACATTAGTGTTGTTCCTAGCGGTGTATCAAGTGAAGTTATCTGTAGTTCCTAGAACCGCATAGAAATGTTATCATTCATAATACAGTGAAACCTCTGAATTTGGACATCTCTGTATGTTAGATACCTCATTATATTGGACATATTTCCTTAAAATCGGACAAATTTCTATGCTTTTAGATGTTCAATATATCCTCTATGTTGCTGTACTGTACATTCCACTATGCTAATGGGTTCAATAAAACTTAACTCTAAACAGGTAACAGAAATACACAATAGAATAAGGGAATAGTCCAAGTTAGAACTATAAAGAGTGTCCAACTTCCAGGATTGAACGCATTAACGGGGTATTTCCTACATATTTTAATTTCACATATGCGCACGGTACAGAAAATAATTTCACCTCGCGGAATCAAAATTTCTCTATAGTAGCCTATTTATTACTTAGACTATTTAATTCCAAATCCTTCGACTTAGATATTTTAAATCACTTTTACACAACACTACCACCTGCACAAAGGCAATACCTGGCTTCCTTCCCCATACGACTTGAAGTTGACCTGAAGGTCATTTATTGGTTCCTACTTGTACTGCCGCCCTCTCGTAGTGCACTTATATTATTGTGTTTGTACCTGTGTCGTCATCCATACTTCAGATCAAACTAACCTGTATCGAGTGGTAACGCACATTTTTCCGCCCTCTACTAATGAACAAAACGAAAAATTATTGGAGATAGGACTGCCACACTAATGAAAAATGAAATTATATAAAATAAACAATCGAAATCAGATTGAGAATGCTGTAAATTTGAAACAAATGAGATTTGAAAATGAAGTGGGCTAACTGAGTTTTAAAAATGGCATAATTAAATACAGTATCATAGCATTGAGTTAGGGCTTACATTTTATTTGTAGGCTATTACCTACAGACAAAACATTATTTTAAGGGAATTTTTTTTTTCAGAAAATGCGAAAAAAAAAAGTAAAATTTCAGTATGCTCTTCCCTTAAAGGATAACTAAATTTTACAGAAATGACAGAAAGACTTTTGAGTGTTAAATCGTTTAATACAAAGGAAAGTACAGGTAAGTGCAATTTCCGACAGTGCGCACCGAGGGCTTTTTTAGGTAAAGGGTGAAATCTCTTTCTTGAATTCGTGGCGCATTGACCCTCAGTACAGTCACAGCAATACATTTTTAGCATGCTTTTAAAACATTACAAGGTTCGCAGTTTATACGGATTTTTTACTCCTTTCCGATTCTAAAAAAAGTTGCAAGGGGATTTCGAAGCTTTATATGGGAATAGTATTATGCAAGATTATGTCTGAAATGTCCAGGGACCGTATAAAAAGAGTGTAATGAACAGGATAACGTTATAACCGGGAGCGTGCTGAGAGGTTTTACTGTATCTCTACCTACGTGCCGGAAACAGTTGCTAGCCGCTCCCATGATAGATGCAGGGCATTTGTCTCTGTTACTCGATGGCCATCACGTGTACACGGATAAAGCATTAAACCATTATTTTCTCTTGAGTGTTGCAGGGCCACATCAAAGACTGTGATGCAGCGGTAGGTGTTTTAAAAGCGATGAGTGATAAGTCTGAGCCCGTTTTAGTGCTTCATAATGGGCGTGACTAAATTAATTGACGTCTGAGACTACACTGAAGGATTTAATAGCTCAATATATCTGCAGATCTCTTGCGAGTCTTCGCTCGAAACGGATCAAGCTTAATAGCTTAAATGATAATTTTAATATTTTTTTTTTCATTTCTTTTTACAATGCTCTCGATCTTTACAGTACGTTGTAAGGATCATTATTACCAGGGAACGGATTTATATGGACTAAAAATATATGAAATATGTAAATATATATGTAGTTATTTTTACCAAAATATGGAATTAAATATGGATTTTTACCAAAATATGGAATTAAATATGGACTTAAAATTATAAAAAAATGACTATGTACGTTAAATATTGGTACATTTTAATCAAACTAAACAAAAAATATAATGGACGTACCTTATCTTCCAATGTAGTTTCAACAAAACACAATTTTTATTGTCTGTTACCATAACAATAGGTTACAAACATTTCTTTCAAGTGCTGAAAAGTGAATCTTCTTCTATTGTCTCTGAGGATAGATTTATACTGACTGAAAGAGCGTTCGACGTCACAAGAAGTAACTGGTACATAATTCAATTTCACAATGTCTGCTGGGGATAAGTCCAAGTTAATTTTCACTGTTGATTCACCACTCATCACAGCAACAACCTTTTGTAGTTCTTCATATCCAGGGTTTTTTGAAAGTACAGTGTCCACCTTAGCTCTTACTGCATCTGCAACTTTACCTCTACCACGATTCAGTTGTTCCACAGTACTATTTATAATTTCAAAACTTTCAGATAGTGAAAGGTGCCTATTTTGGAGACTTTTGAGCGTTTTTATGATGCATGAAAATGTATGCTGAATGTGAGCTAAGTCATTCTTCACACTTATGTCACAGGTAACTGTTTTCGCAGTATCAATTGAGACTGCATCTTCAGAGTCCAATGCAAGGAGAACATTGTTAATAGAGTCTATATGTTCGGCATAATATTCAACTGCTTCTAGCCATGTACCCCATCTAGTTAAAATTGGCTTTGGTGGCAATGGAATTTCAGGGTACATTTCTTTCAACACGTTAACTCTACTGGGAGCTTTGAGAAATACTTTTTTCACTGATGAAATCAACAAATCTACTTTAGGGAAATTGTCTCTGACCACTTCTGCCACACGATGAAATGCATGCGCCACACAAGTAAAATGAGTCAATTTAGGATATACAACAGATAATGCTTGTCCAGCTTTGACCATATAAGGGGCAGCATCGCTAATAAAGAATAACACATTATCGTACATAATACCCTTTGGCCACAGGATACCCATAGCTTCGTTGAACAGTTTAACTATAGTTTTGTTATTGCACTTTTCTAGAACATCACAATGTAAAAGAATTCGTTCAGAATATTGTTCACTTAACAAACCGATAACTACATTACCAACAAGTCTACCTTCTTTGTCGGGAGTCTCATCAATGGAAACCCAAATTGAACTATCTTTAATTTCATCTCTTATCTTCTGTATTGTCTCATCGTAGATGGATGGAGCATACGTTTTCCTAAGTGTTGACTCATCCGGGATTGTATGTTGAGTATATTTTTCAAGGAATTCCCTGAAGACCTTATTCTTTAGTTTGTAGAGAGGAATATCAGCAGAGATGAGAGAACGGCACAGGTCGATGTTAAACTCAGATCTTACATTCGATGTTGTTGGTTGTGTTAAAAACAATTGTCTCTGCTTGGAATTTAGTTGTTTGTTGGCCTGATGTTTACTAGTTGTAATGTGTTGTTGCACCAGGAACTTTTGTGTAGATGATACTGCACACTGACACAAATTACAAAATAATATTTTATTGTCAGTTGATAAACCATCTTCTTTAAATTCTGAAATGTAACTTGTTAGTTTTGATTTTAAATTGACTGAATGACGTACTTTTGGCATATTTACCGTCTTTATAGTATGATTTACAAAACTGAACCTATGTGTACTCTGACTGGCATTTAACTGTTGAGCTGCACAACTGAAGTCTGTTAAAAATTTTAAATTAAATTAATACAGTTTTGTAACTTACTTTCCCATTGTTGATAGGACTGCTAATTTTCAAATAACTCTGATGTTAAAGGGATTACTGAACATGTGTTTAAATCTCTATTGTTGAAATGTATTTTTAAAAGTTAATGGAATTTTGTTTTGTTTTATTGTTAAACCTAATATAATATGGACTGTTTTATATGAAATATGGAAAATATATGGAAATTAACGAAAATATGTACTAAACTCTAAAATATGGAAAAATATGGAAAATAAAAGTAGGATTTTTCAACCCTACACATTGTGAAACATAAAGATAATGCAAAATATAAATTATATTAGCTTTATAAGTAAATATGTATTTACATATAAATCCTTTCCCTGATTATTACATTATGGGAACTTTTCAGAGACGCGCCTAAAATACAGGATGTAAACGATAAAAACTTCCAGAATTATATAGACTGTACGTCTCGGTCTACTAAACGTGACGTGTAGTGAAATTTTATTTTTTCTTCTATTTTTGTTTTTAATTCCTAAAATCATATTTTTAGGATTCATAGTAGTCTAATTTTTTATTTATTTATTTATTTATTTATTTATTTATTCTGGTGTGCTGCAGCGTGCTGCAGCTATTGTGAAGGCAAATAAGGAAACAATTAGTAGTCCACACCTGTGGAGTAACGGTTAGCGCGTCTGGCCGCGAATCCAAGTGGCCCGGGTTCGATTCCCGGTGGGGGTTTTCCCTCAACCCAATATAAGCAAATGCTGGGTAACTTTCGGTGCTGGACCCCTGACTGATTTCACCTGCATTATCACCTTCATCTCATTCAGACGCTAAATAACCTAAGATGTTGATAAAGCGTCGTAAAATAACATACTAAAAACAGTTAGGATTAGAAAAGAAGGTAAATAATGAGAAATGCTAAGATAAGAAATGTATATCAAATGCAATATTGTGTACAATACGGTAACTACTTTACTTTACGTTACTTTCGATTGAAGCGGTTGGCTTCGTTGGGGCGCCGAAATATGCAGCGGTGGTCTTCGTCGTTGTGGTCGCCATATCTGCGACGGTCGTCTGTCGTCGTCGTTGCCCACGACGCCTTTCCTTGCCCTCGGCTGCCAGCTCAGTCGTATATGGAAAGTATCTCAAGGATGGCACGTCGATGTCAATAATTAACTGTGTACACTGATTAATTTGGGCGCCAGCCTCCTCGAGATTACTCCGGTAGAGGATGAGGTTCCCAGGACAGCTGCAAAAACGGTCGGGACATGGGGTTTGGGAGACGTGCTCGTAGGTTGAAATGATGTAGGCGCACACCCGAAGTTGTTGGTAAGAACTATGAGAACGTTTATTATTATTATTATTAAGTGTTCGTTTCAGATTAGCAGAAATGCGCGTCCAAGTGTATAATATCACGCTCTCACTTCCCGCAAGTTGGTATACTAATTTCTGACTTCACCTAATTATATATTTTGTACTATAAAACACCAGTAATATAACGGACAGTTGATAACGTGATGAGAGGAAAGAATTCAGACTTATAATAATAATAATGCAACACACGACTTCTTACTACACCCACTAAAAAATTCTAAGTCCGTAAATTGTTATACTTCCGAGTTAGGTTTGCCGAGAATATGTGGAGTGCAACCTCTCCGTACGCGTACTATATGCCTTCTGTGTCTCTGCCAAAACTATCCTCTACTTTCAACCACCAAACTTACAATTTCGCCCTCCTATCTATTAATCACGTGTCTCTATTAAGAATCCTGATTGGCCACGATTACACTTACGTCACTTAAGACGCGTTCTTCAAAAATTGTTCGTTAACTAGAACATCTCCTTACTTCCGGCGTCCTGACAATTCTCTGACATATACCAGATCATCTCTTTAGGAACCTGGCTTGGCGTCATCTTACTGACCACCCGCAGGCAAAGTCCATACATTCCCTCATCATTCAACTCCACGCCTGGACACATGTTTCCTGTCCGCCTAGCTTGGCTTCGGTCTTCCTGCCCACCTGTTACTTCCGTCTCAGATTCTGGAACTTCTTACACGTCCCACACTTACTATCCATATAAGAATATTAACACGAAATACTAATCTAATGACAACCTCCTTATCCTATACGAGGAACCGTCTCAAATGCCCTCTCATAACAAAGAATATTCCCAAGGGAATATTTGTTGTTACGAGACGCCCCATAAAATACCTTCGCTACTAGTCTCCGGTGTCCCCTAATTAGTCACACTTGGATACACCTTTTGCTAAGCTTATAAACAATGTACAAATTTACACTTACAAATATTACATATTTACAACTATTCACATGTATGAATCTATATACACACCTCACGCCTGCTTACACCTCACACGCCAGTTTAACTGACCTCAACCTGACTATATACAGCATCCAATCGTAACATTCAGGGCACATCCGAATACAATGGCGCTCTCTCACTCACATTCATGATCGGTTCCTTGATACATACTTATACTTATAACATAGAAATAAGAATTATGAACCACAAAAAAAAATACACTAAACAATACACAATACATTTTAAAATACCAATTAACCCTTTATATCATACTTCATACATTAGCTGAAACCTTGACAACACATTTACGTCCATAAAACCGACACAATACTTCTGAAATACTAACTGACTCTATTTATCATATCTCATACATGAGCTGCAACCTTGAATACACATCTCGAATAACGTCCCCTCAATATAGAGGACAACTTTATGTCTCGAACTAAAAATGATGGTCTGGCACTTAATATTGATTCTAAAAAAATGGATACATATTTAAATCGAATCATTCAACCTCTACGAATAAATGAACATAAATGAAGTTAAAAAAATATTCTATCATTATTATTAATCATTATTAATTCTTATTAATATCATCTTTAAATTTTTCCACAGGGAATACTACTTATCGCATGATCTTATAAGAAAACACACAAAAACAACTAATTCTGAAGGTGGCAAAAAGAAAACAAAAGTAACAAAAATTTTCACAAGGAAACATTTGCAGCACTGAAATTAGTTCTTGGTTCTAGTTGCTTATACCGCTCAAATACTACATGCACAAAACAAACACATTCTTCTTCTTATTTTTTTTATATAATTAAAATCATATTATTTTCAACTTTACACAAATTCTCGTCTATTAACCTGGTACGTCGCCTGGATGTCTATCATGAATCGGATCGTCATTCTCCGAATGGGATCGTCTGCGGCCTTCCTCATAGGTCATTGTGCCATTCTTAAATTGACAATTTACACGTGGAGACACACTTCTCCTCACATTAAATCTACCAGCATGCTTCCACATAACTTTTTCTCCTCGTGCAGAAAAATGAGGCCTCCAATAGCCCTTCCTATATTCACTCCTTTGATCGTCGCAGTACCGCTTTGTACCATTGTTAGAAAATCGGTCATTATTGTAGGGTTGTAAACCATGACCGCCAGCACTGTGTGGCCGATCCCTGCTCCAACCGTCATTATGGTTATTGCTATTGTACCCTCTGCGGGGTGGGAAGGCTTCTTCTGCCCTCCGCCCCATGTTTGTGATGGTTTTAGCATTCTCTTTCCCAAGTCCACTATCGCTCCCAAACTCATCAAACTTCTCGATTACTCTATTTACTTGCTCCTTGAATGCTCCATAACTTTCTAACACCTGGCTCTCTAACCTGATACTGTCCTCGGCTAGTCTATACTCCAATTCATTATTATTCTCATCGAGACTATCGTCCAATCCATTAATATCCATGGTTATTTTACTTTCCACCTCATTATTATTTCCAGATACCTTACTATTCAATTGATTAATATCCTTATCTACTTTATTCTCCAATTCATGACTATAACCATCTAATTTATCTCCCAATTCATTAATATCCGTAGTTATTTTACTTTCCAGCTCATTATTATTTTCGGCTACCTTAATATTCAATTCCTCAGTATTCTCATTAATATCCTTAGCTAATTTACTCTCCACTTCATTACTATTTCCTGCTATCGTATTATTCAATCCATTAATATTCTCAGCTAACTTATCTTTCAGTTCAGTACTATTTTCATCTAGTTTCTCTTTCAACTCATTAATATTCACAGCTAATTTAATTTCCACTTCATTACAATTCTCAGCTACCTTATCTTTCAGTTCAGTACTATTTTCATCTAGTTTCTCTTTCAACTCATTAATATTCACAGCTAATTTAATTTCCACTTCATTACAATTCTCAACTAGTTCATTACTCAATTCATTGACATTCTCGGCTAACTTATCTTTCAGTTCAGTACTATTTTCATCTAGTTTCTCATTCAACTCATTACAATTCACAGCTAATTTAATTTCCACTTCATTACTATTCTCGGCTATCTTATTGTTCAATCCATTAATATTCTCAATTAATTTACTTTCAATTTCATTACTATTCTCGGCTATCATATTATCCAATTCACTAGTATCCTCAATTAATTTACTTTCCACTTCATTACTATTCTCGGCTACCTTATTATCCAATTCACTAATATCCTCAATTAATTTACTTTCCACTTCATTACTATTCTCGGCTATCTTATTATTCAATCCATTAATATTATCAATTAATTTACTTTCCATTTCATTACTATTCTCGGCTATCTTATTATCCAATTCACTAGTATCCTCAATTAATTTACTTTCCACTTCATTACTATTCTCGGCTATCTTATTATCCAATGCACTAATATCCACAATTAATTTACTTTTCACTTCATTAGATTCTCGGCTATCTTATTATTCAATTCACTAATATCCTCAATTAATTTACTTTCCACTTCTTTATTATTCTGGGCTATCTTATTATCCAATTCACCAATATCCCCAATTAATTTACTTTTCACTTCATTACTATTCTCGGCTATCTTATTATCTACTTCAATAATATCCACAATTAATTTACTTTCCACTTCATTACTATTCTCGGCTACCTTATTATCCAATTCACTACAATTCCAGACCAGCATAGATTCCAATTTCCTATAATTCTCGGCTACTTCATTTCTCAAATTAACGAACTGGCTCTCTAGCCTGCTACTATTCTCAGCCATCTCACTCTTCAATTTATTATTAGTTACTATCATTTCGTTCCTCATCTGATTCATCTGTTCCAATATCCGCTCTAACACACTATTCGACATGACATTGTCCAAACCTCGCGAACTTTCTTTATCTTGGCTAGTACTCGTCCCCACTTCTAGTCTGGCTCCTTAGTAATATGTAATATACAATATATCTTCAACAATTCCCCTTAAAATCAAAAACAGAATAAACCCTACCAAAATGAATTACACACATGTACATATATATGGACACAACAATTGAAATGAAACCCTTTATGCTTACGTATCGACGTCTTCTAGGTTACGCCTGGTTGATCGTCTCCCCCACCGTCCAACGTTGTTCTCAGCTGTTTGGGGTCTGCATGGTGTTGTGGCCGTCGGTCGTTGACACTGCATGATGCTGCAAGCTGCTCTACTAACACTGCGTCAGCTGTCGGCCCTCGCGTCGATCCCCACTGCGATCAGTGTTGCCATCAGCCGCATTAACCCTGCATCGGCTGTCGGCTCTCGCGTCGATCCCCGCCGTGTTCACTGTTGCCCTCTCGAGCCCGACGTTGTTCATCACGAGCCCGACGTTGTTCATCTCGAGCCCGACGTTGTTCATCTCGAGCCCGACGTTGGGGCGCCAAATATGAAGCGGTTGGCTTCGTTGGGGCGCCGAAATATGCAGCGGTGGTCTTCGTCGTTGTGGTCGCCATATCTGCGACGGTCGTCTGTCGTCGTCGTTGCCCACGACGCCTTTCCTTGCCCTCGGCTGCCAGCTCAGTCGTATATGGAAAGTATCTCAAGGATGGCACGTCGATGTCAATAATTAACTGTGTACACTGATTAATTTGGGCGCCAGCCTCCTCGAGATTACTCCGGTAGAGGATGAGGTTCCCAGGTCAGCTGCAAAAACGGTCGGGACATGGGGTTTGGGAGACGTGCTCGTAGGTTGAAATGATGTAGGCGCACACCCGAAGTTGTTGGTAAGAACTATGAGAACGTTTATTATTATTATTATTATTATTATTATTATTATTATTATTATTATTATTATTATTATTATTATTATTATTAAGTGTTCGTTTCATATTAGCAGAAATGCGCGTCCAAGTGTATAATATCTCGCTCTCACTTCCCGCAAGTTGGTATACTAATTTCTGACTTCACCTAATTATATATTTTGTACTATAAAACACCAGTAATATAACGGACAGTTGATAACGTGATGAGAGGAAAGAATTCAGACTTATAATAATAATAATGCAACACACGACTTCTTACTACACCCACTAAAAAATTCTAAGTCCGTAAATTGTTATACTTCCGAGTTAGGTTTGCCGAGAATATGTGGAGTGCAACCTCTCCGTACGCGTACTATATGCCTTCTGTGTCTCTGCCAAAACTATCCTCTACTTTCAACCACCAAACTTACAATTTCGCCCTCCTATCTATTAATCACGTGTCTCTATTAAGAATCCTGATTGGCCACGATTACACTTACGTCACTTAAGACGCGTTCTTCAAAAATTGTTCGTTAACTAGAACATCTCCTTACTTCCGGCGTCCTGACAATTCTCTGACTATACCAGATCATCTCTTTAGGAACCTGGCTTGGCGTCATCTTACTGACCACCCGCAGGCAAAGTGCATACATTCCCTCATCAGTCAACTCCACGCCTGGACACATGTTTCCTGTCCGCCTAGCTTGGCTTCGGTCTTCCTGCCCACCTGTTACTTCCGTCTCACACTCTGAAACTTCTTACACGTCCCACACTTGCTATCCATATAAGAATATTAACACGAAATACTAATCTAATGACAACCTCCTTATCCTATACGAGGAACCGTCTCACGATTCATGTTATTTTTTTACGATAAAATAAAACTAAACAATATACAGTAATCTTGTACGAACATATAACATATAAAGAGTATTAATAATAACGAAACAAGAGAAGAGTTCAGCATGTGCTTCATTTTGCATCTGATGCGGACTTTACAGCACTGCCTGTGTTGTGAAGCGAATCGCAGCGCCACCAAACAAAACGGTTCCCGCCTTGGTCGCGAACAGAAGTAAATAATGACTGTCTACTATCATTTCCAAAAACATTAGACCTACAGATAACGTTTTTTTTTTTTAGTAAAACCACAAAAGTTACAGACAAATTTTATTAGATTTTTTGTACAGTAATTTATGCTCTAGTCCCACGACGTGGCGTGGTGGTCTAAGGCATCCTGCCTAGAACTCGTGTTACGGAATGCGCGCTGGTTCTAGTCCTCGTGGGAGAAGAAATTTTCTCATGAAATTTCAGCCAGTGTATGGGACGATAGGTAGCGAAATCCGGTTACGCAAACCAGCTATAATAGCTGGGAGATCATCGTTCTAACCACACGATACCTCCATTCTGGTTGGATGATCGTCCACGTCTCCGGCATGTGGTCGGTCTTTGCCCTTCGTGGGCTGTAGCGCCAGGGATTATAATAATAATAATAATTATTATTATTATTATTATTATTATTATTATTATTATTATTATTATTATTATTAATTTATGCTCTATCACCAGTATTTTAGGCAGTTTATATCGTTTCCATCCTGTATGTCTGGAATGCTAATAATTATGGAAGGCACCAGGCAGTAGTAATGTTTACGTGTAGTAGCATGTGCCTCTTCTCAAGTGCCAAACACTATTCAGTTGTTAGCATCTGTCTACGGAAGTTATGTGTTAAAATTCTGGACTCGCGTCTCATCGTGACACGACTAGCTGCAGGGTCTTGGCTGTGCTATACCCAACGCATTGATCTTGTTGACGCTTTTACTGCATATAATGTGTGCTCAAGACGTCGAAGAGGAGCACTTGAGGCGCTGCCATAACTTTGAAGAGTCTTTTATAAAAGAAATACCGAAGTCACTCTTCTTACGCCTGTATAAATATGTATAAGATCCTAACACATATGAAAGAGTGTGTGATCTCCATTATTTGAAAGGGACCGACATGGTTTCTCTCAGATAGAGAACATAAAGAGATTCTCTAAGATTCGCGGAGAACAAGCGTTGGCAGTTTTATTCGGGAACTTCGGTTTCTTCAACCACCATCATTCCAGCATAACTCCTTTATCACCGAATCATTATTTCATAATCTCTGAAAGACCACTTGAGTAAAAGGAACTCTTTCTTCATTTGTTTGTTTGTTGTTTGCTCCTTTTCTTCTTTGTCTTTCTATCTTTCATTCTTCCTATCTTTCTTTCTTTATCGTGTTTTACTTCCTTCTTACGGGAAAAGGACTCTTGTAGACATATTTTATTGCAATGTGTCGAGATGGAACATATCCGGAAAAATTATCTACCACCCTCGATGCTAAGTCAGAATAGGAGTTCGCTTGCATGTCTTGACCTCATGAGGAATAGATAATGCGAACAAAAGATTGAATTGTTCCTCTTGAAGGCGAGACAGATTATAACTTCAGCTGTTGAAGTTTGTGATACGAAATGACGAAGGGATAATGGTAACTACTCAATTATACACTTTTATGTCTGCTTTAGGTTAGAGTATATTATAGAGTGCGTTTTATTTGTGCCATTTTCATTTTAATCTGTGTGTTCTTTTGGAGAGTGGTTGGATCTAATCATAGGTGAGGGGGATGAACCTACAGAGTATAAATTGTATTACATTGCACTTCAGAAGAACCATGCACTGGATTTAAGAGAAAATTATGATAATATAGTACATCTGTATGTATAACATTGCTCAATAAATCTATCTATCTATCTATCTATCTATCTATCTATCTATCTATCTATCTATCTATCTATCTATCTATCTATCTATCTATCTATCTATCTGTCTGTCTGTCTGTCTGTCTGTCTGTCTGTCTGTCTGTCTGTCTATCTGTCTGTCATGGTAGTGTAGGGCAGGGTATATCCGCAATGCGTGCCTCGCTGACAATGTGGTAAGCATAGCATATGGCCGCCCAGGACAACACACGACAAAGGAACAAACATCCAGTCCCGTGGACAGATAATAAATTTCCAATATTCATGCCGGAAAACAAACCAGAGACCGAAGCGTGTACACCGTTTACTGTGCCACAGCCGTAGACGAAAGCATAGCAAACAAACCAGACATTTACCAAATTAGTTATGTACAGGCGTCCGCCGAGTTAGCTCTGTTGTAGTGTGTCTGCCTCGAGACTACCCAGCCCGGATTCGATTCCCAGCGGGTCAGAAATTTTCATTTAAAATTTCTACCTCGAGGCTAGGAGAGATGACGGTGCATAACTTCTAATCACTAAATTGAGTACCAATATGCCTGGGTTAAATCCCAAATATCTCTACATTGCATATGAAGAGAAGGGTTATGTCACTGTTGATAGTGATTCGTCCGTCGGATGGGGACGTAAATCCTGGCGGCCCTTAGTGCTATTCGACAGGAGTAGACTACGTGCTGGCACCGGGTTTCTCATTCTCCCTTTCTTACCTTCATCATCCTCACCATTCCCTACACTACACTTACACGAACACTTACACATACACTCATCCTAGTACACGACATAACTCTTCACAAATACACATCATGCATAACGTAGCTCGCCGAAGTGGTGTGCAACTTGAAAAATAAGTCACAGTCCTGCCATCTATCCGCAATATATGGAACCCGAATCACGCAAGAGAAGTGAGTAGGTATCACACACACATTTATATACAGGTTTTTTTTTTAAGTAACGCATAACTGAAGTTAAAAATTAAAAGAGTGGATTTTGGATAGGAAGCTTAGAAATGGTGAACCTCTATTTAGGAAGGAAGCTAAGTATTTTTGGACTACTCTTGTGTGAGTTATGACGTTATCGGGAATGTTTTTAAATGACATCCTATAGTTTTTTAATAGCATCTTAAAGAGCATATTTTTTAAATATAATATTGCATTTGTTTTTTGCAGAATCACTATGGTTATGGTTACTGTGGTCGCAATTATTTTATTGTTGTTACGTTTTGTTAGCCCCTTTATTATGAAAGCAATTTTATTCGTGAAGGTATTCTTAACCTTCTAAGTCCTGAGACATATTTTGTTGTTTTATTTTTAAATTTCAAAATAATTCTACACTTAAAAAAAATGTCACTGACATGAGAAAAATTCTGAAAAAATTCTTCAGGTTACAGTTAGGGCACAAATGCAGGTATATTATACTATACTTCGGGTCTCTGTACATACATCTTATATCATAATCATGTATGAAGTATGGTATAGTATACTATACTCTCAGGACTCGGGAGCTATTTTAGACACATTCCATTTTTTTCTTTGTAATGTCAAAGCGTCGCTTCATTTAGATGACCATGTTAGCGCAATCAAAAGTTAACAATGCTGCTTGTGATATTTACTGTTAGGCCTAATTGAAATCATCTTCCCATAGTTGTTTATATTCGGAATGCTTTCTTTTTATTGACGCATATAATACAATTTGTTTCGGTGTGTCACAAGTATATAAGAAATTACCAGTGAGAAATATTGTCATTATTTATAATGAGCGTTTCGAATCTCCAAATCTATTCGCCATAAGAGTTATAGTAATTTTACAACTCTCGAGAGTTGGCATTTAAACAACACGGTTATTTATTTTACGATCCATTTGTAAAGCAGAGAATATTCCATATTGAGTTGCTGATGTAGAGATAGCGAAGTAATGGAGTGAGAATTGCAGAGGAGATTGATGTTGTCTGAAAATGCGAAAATACGGATAAAAACACTGTCTCTTTTCTTTCAATCAAGAGAAGAACGAAATGCTTTGTACTCATTTAAATAACACTTTAAAACGAAACACTAAATGTAGCTTAACATAGTAATTAAGTTTGTATTAGCTGTATTTTATTTTAAATATAACATTCTACTGCTACTACCACCACTGCTAGTCAGAAGTATGCATCGGACGTTTTCGCTCGAGCGCCAAGTAGTTCATAGCATAATCTGATAGGTAGCGCACATGCATGATGGGTAAAATTGTCACGAGCTATAAATCCTCGAACGGTATAAGCCGAGCGTTAGACATTCGTTCTTGTTACAGCGATGAACTGTGTAGTAACATCATAGATGTTTATCATTTAAAAAATTTGCAGTGTTTAACAAACCTCTCCATAGTACAACTACAAAACGTGCTTTAAAATGTAATATAAATGTTGTAGGTAAATGTTTTTTTTTTCCCCCACACACAGGAATGATTTTGTTTTTGCCACATCTGATAGATGTTAATGGATGTAAATGTAATTATTATAAACGGAGAACACAATCACGATAATGCAACAACTGTATCAAGTTTTCTAGTAATAATAATAATAATAATAATAATAATAATAATAATAATAATAATAATAATCTATAATAATTAGTGTATATATGTAGTAAATCAAATATTGAATAATTATTAATTAGCAATAATAACTGTATATCGAAGTTTTTCATACTATTTATTTATAACTTCATGTTACTGTTTTGGTACGTTCCATTGACTGTTCCATTAAATGTTTGACATAAACGCAGAAAATAAAGCCTTATTTTTACCGTGTGACCAAAACATATGTGTATCTTATCTG
The DNA here is from genome assembly GCF_040183065.1 of Periplaneta americana. Taxonomy (NCBI): domain Eukaryota; kingdom Metazoa; phylum Arthropoda; class Insecta; order Blattodea; family Blattidae; genus Periplaneta; species Periplaneta americana. The sequence continues at coordinate 116,286,471 of NC_091123.1, forward strand.
TCGCCTTCCATACAAGATAAGACATGTCGGTGAGATGACCTTGTACTGTATTACGAGCGTATCACGACCGATCGTATCTCTCTGGAGGGTGCGACACTCGACCGAGTTCAAGCGAGCGATTTAACTCCAGTGCAGCACTCTGGTTGCTATTAATACTACTGCGACCACTATTACCATTGCAACTACTACCACTGTCACTATCACTATTGCTAGCACTACTACTACCACAATTATCACTGCTACAAGTTCCAGTATAACTACTACTATTACTACGGTCCACACCTGTGGAATAACGGTTAGCGCGTCTGGTCGCGAAACCAGGTGGTCCGGGTTCGATTCCCGGTCGGGGCAAGTTACCTGGTTGAGGTTTTTCCGGGATTTTCCCTCAACCTAATATGAGCAAATGTTGGTTAACTATCGGTGGTGGACCCTGGACTCATTTCACCGGCATTATCACCTTCATCTCATCCAGACGCTAAATAACCTAAGATGTTGATAAAGCATCGTAAAATAACCTACCAAAAAAGCCACTACTATGATTACAACTACTACCACTACCATTACTGCTAATACTACCACCACTACTACCATTACTCCACTACCAGCTATTCCTTTTCCGAACCTCAATTCTTTAAATTACGAACATTAAACACACAGTATGATTCCATTAGCCTACAATTTCGCAAAAGCTAACACGCGATAAATGTAGTGCCTTGAAGTTTTACTACTGCCACATGAGTTAAAATGTTAAACCATTATACGATGTTTCTTTTCTTTCTTTCTTTCTTCCTTTTTTTTTTTTTTTTTTTCAATTACTGCAGCTAGTTTATCATTTATTCTCTCAAACTCGCGGCGCGGCACTGTGCCACATCCAAATAAAGTGTTAATAAAGTTGTCATATTCTAAACAGGGATTAATAAAGAAACTAATATTTCTTTATTCGTAAGATTTTAACAAGAAACTTTTAATAGTATCTAGCAAGTTTTAGTAGAAAGTAGACGTAATGATACTTAAGGCCAAAAATGTGTGCATATGTTATGTAGGAAGGATTTAGGCAATATATAGAGTTCTTAATGATTTCGAAAGGTCTAAAATATTTTTCAGATCTGATTACCACCTGGGGGCTCAGGAATCATTTCAGTTGATCATGTAGTTCCTACCCGTACTGCCTCGGTTTCCTGCTGCTCTCATAAAATTGTGTGGTCGTTATTTTAATTTGTAGTACATAACCTTTGAATGTGACTGTTATTACGAACCTTCGTTAAGATATTTGGCTACAATAGTTCCAGACTTTTAAGATACATAACTTAGAGTGACGACATGTTTATTTAACTACGATGTCTGTATACCGCATACGAAGCGTACAAAGTCGTATTAGAAAATGGAAAAAAGTATTTGTTATATATCAATGAATGCTTAAAATTATTTTATTTTATGCAGATTTTCCCTAGTGATTAATTTTGAAAGCCATATAACTTATACTAGATATAAATAGCTTCTTCAGTATTACATAGCCTCTGTTTATACTCCTATATTTCTTCCTCTTTATCAAACACAGGATTCTTTTTCTTCTGGAGTCTACTAATAGTAAAAATGTAAATGTTTCTTCATTAGATGTCGTGAAAGAGTATGGGGGCATGGAGATAGAGCCCCATGCTGTCTTAACTCGGCACTAGAATGAGATGGTATAGTCTGTATTAGCGTCGTGGATTACAGGCGCTATGTTCGGTTCAAGTTTGTCGAGTACGGCGAAGTTTGATATTTGCCGATGTTCGCTCTGCAGAAGTAGTTTGTCGTGTTTGTTTCACCTTGTTATAAAAATATTCGCTGTTCTCCACTCATGTTTAACCACTGAAGGATTTTATTTATTTGTTTATTTATTTATTTATTTATTATTTATTTATTTACTCTGGTGGAGTTAAGGCCATCAGGCCTTCTCTTCCACACCACCAGAAATACAATACAAATAGGCCTACAAGAAAAATTATACATCAATGCAATTAATCTACAATAATAACGAGTTACAGAATGGATATGACAAAGAATACAACTGAACATACAAATACAAATTGAAAATAATAAAAATTAGTGTAACATATTAAATGATGCAACAAAAAAGGAACATACAAAAAGTGAAAACATATGCAATAAATACAGATACAAAATAACAGTGTGGTTGAGGTTTTTTTCAGGGTTTTCCCTCAACCCAATATGAGCAAATACTGGGTAACTTTCGGTGCTGGACCCCGGACTCATTTCACAGGCATTATTACTTTCATATCATTCAGACGCTAAATAACCTAAGATGTTGATAAAGCGTCGTAAAATAACCTACTAAAGTAAAAAAATAACATAACAGTGTCACTCAGCATAATTTTTATTAACCAAGGGACAATGAGCTATTCTAGTATCCTGACACAAAGACAAGAAAAAAGGGTTAATTAAAAAAAAGGAAATTATTGCCAAAATACTAAAGATAAAAACTTCGGCATAAATCAAGATTTTAGTGCATATCTTGCGATTAGTTTTTCATATAACATAAGGTGAAATTTTTAATGTCTTGGTTCCCTCTCTCATGTTCGAACATTACAAGACACTAGTCTGTACCGCGCTCCGACTGCCTTTTACTCCAGGGTGAAATCCGGTACAAATTTGACAGGAGGCTGGTTGGAGTCTAAGTTGAAGACGAGATGTATTCCACTAACACCACCTGGAAATGCAAAAAAAACATGAATACTTTGTGAAAGCACCTTGTAGTGCTAAGAGAAACCAGAATCTTAAAGTCCCCACAAATATCGCATTATTAACCAGCACAGTTTATTTTCTCTAACATTAGCCTCACATTCTCACAGTCCTTTCTTCAACTGAATGGAGTAACCAACAGGAAGTGAAGGATACAGACTTCCATTGTGAATTAAAACTATTAAAATTATTAAATTATAAAATTATTAAAGTCACTAACAGCCCCATAATAGACACGGCAGAACAATATTACATCGCTAAGAGTTTTAATAAAGGGAACCAACTTTTAAACGAGCAAATAGTTAATCCCAAGAACCCACTATTCAATTTATTTAAATTAGTTTCGAAAAATCAGACTACATCATCTCAGCTTATTACATCACATCCCCCCATCCCCACATTACTTCCGATTCCGCCAGATGTTCATTAAGAGAACCATTGTGAGCATCGAACGACTCTCAGTCGTAGCCTGGCCAACGTCGAGCACGCAACATGTCCAGCCATTGTACGTAAGTCACTACCTCAATTCAATGCATTTAACCATCAGCATATTCAAATACGTAACAACAATATTTTATGTTCGCAGTGTAAAGGCTTGACTGATAATCGGACGGTGACAACCATGAATATGTAATAATCCAACCACGGCAAACCGAAGGAAAATAATAGCCAGGTATCAATGTAACTTATATTACGCACCACATTCGATCATGGTAAAGTGCTCCAATATGTGAAAGTGAACAAAAAACAAGGAACCTTGGTGCAATAACAATGAATTAACATAAAGGATTTTTAATATTTTAACAGTTAGTATCTCAGTGTAAGTTTATAACATTTTAAGTAATTGAATAACTGCATTTGACTACATAATACGTCAAGATAACCCAGTGTTCCACCAAATGATGGATAATTGCAGCAGAAAATCAAAACAGATTTTAAATGTTAGTAATAAGTGTGTGTTTTTAATTTTTAATTATTTAATTATCTACATATAGATTGTTTTATATGTGATATGAGATCATCAAGGGTACACATTATATGTTTCATTCACACAGTTCATGTGCATCTATTTGAACATGTAAATAGGCAAATTTTCATACATTTGAAAATGGCACATTAGTGCCGAAAACGTTTATGTTATAATCAATTATATAAAAACTAGATAAGTATAGACGGAATATTTCAATTTTAACATTGTGTAGACAGTAGGCCTATGTTTCACGCCATGACTTCACTGAAAGAACGTATTTGGGTCTCTCTATTTGACATTTACCATAGGAGTACATTGTTTACTTTTGTGTTTTACGTTAAAAGAAAAGTACATTAATAGTGTTCCAAACATTAATTTTAATACAGGACACAAATCAGTACTCCAGCTGTTATAAGAATGGAGCTTTGAAGGACCATGAGAAAAGATCCAGAACAGAATTAACAAAATGTGTCCATACTCATACCTTCTACTCAATTGATGAATTATTTATACTTGTAAACGGAATTGATCTGCTTGTTATGTATGGTACATTTTATATACCTTTTGGCTTATTCAACGTCTCAAAATACAATGATGTTGTTAGATCTATAGAATACAATACAATAAGTGTATTGAAATGAAATTAAAATACATGATGAGACTTAAGTGTGGTGAAGTGGCAAATCTACGTTAGTGCACAGTGGCAGATTATATAATATTCACAAATTTAAAATCCAGTCTCTGAATTTAAACATCCTTTCACACAAATGAGAAAGTCATACATGATATTTTTAGGGTTAGGGTCTAAATATTTCGAAGGACGAGTTTGTCGGTTCATTTAGAAACCTTACTACTCGAAATGCTTTTATTCAAATTTGACTAGTTACATTTCTTTTATTAATGGCGGGTAATTGTCTGTTTGTTATTCACCCGCATGAAGCCAGCCTGTGTAGATCAGTTTACCGACAGAGTCGTTGCTCGGGGTGTGCCATAGGAGGCTGATCTACGCTACACACCCAATGAGATGAGATGATTATGAAGATTTGTTGGGATGCCACAGGAGAGAACGCTCCTGTGTTACCTGAACCACTGGCTTACTCTATACAAGTTATAAATAGGGGATACATCGGGGATCGAATCCGGGTCCACAGGACTATAAGTACAGTACTGTAGCCACTAGACCACCGTGGCGGCTTGACTAGTTACATACTGTAGATAATTTCTAGACAGAATCTACAAGTACTACAGCGTGCTTCTGCAAGCATTGTACATATTTCGAAATATTACGCGTCATGATTGAAGGCCGCGAATAGGTAACAGTGTACACATGAGTGTTTACTTATTAATTAGTCGTCGATGCTGCTAAATTGTAAGTGGCACCTTGAAATTTAAGATTTAAAATATTTTATGCATTTTTCATGTTACTTGAAGTTGTTATTCTTGTACTCGTGATATACCTTTCACTGTACAATAATTTTTGCCTTTGGCCGAGATATGTGTTGCTGCTCAAGGATGACATTTTAATTAGCGATTAAACTTTGTTTAACAGATCTTATATTTTTGTTTGCGTATCATTCGCTGTTTTTATAAATAAAATAAAATATTTGAAACATTTTGACTTCTAACGTTTATATTCAACCTACATTACTAAAAGAAAAAAAAATTAAAGAATTTGGTGAAATGTTTTGTTACATTAACGTTATTCGACTTGATCGCTTTGGAAATATGTCATATGTGATAAACTCAACAGTGTGAGAGAGTCCATTTCTGTACACAAGGGAAGTGCGCATGTATAAATAATCTACTTCGAATAGATTACTGTAATCCATGGGGGGTCCACACCTGTGGAGTAACGGTCAGCGCGTCTGGCCGCGAAACCAGGTGGCCCGGGTTCGATTCCCGGTCGGAGAAAGTTACCTGGTTGAGGTTTTTCCGGGGCTTTCCCTCAACCCAATATGAGCAAATGCTGGGTAACTTTCGGTGTTGGACCCCAGACTCATTTCACCGGCATTATCACCTTCATCTCATTCAGACGTTAAATAACGTAAAATGTTGATAAAGCATCGTAAAATAACTTACTAAAATAAAAAAATCCATGGGGGGTTACAGTATATTCTAAAAAATATTATCCAGTTTTGCTTTGACTTGGACGCGAAACAGCCGCGTGTAAAACACATGCGTAACGAGTAACTACACAAAAGCGTGAAAATGCAGAAAGTGAAAATGGTAAAGTTATACAGACAAAAAGAATAACAAAAAGTTATTACGAACGAAAACAAATATAGACAACGTCAAAAAAGTGCACTTTTATGGAAAAATAAAGCGAGTAGTCTATCAGAGAACAATAAAGAACTTATAATATTGTTTAGGTAACTTAAATTAGAACGTGAGCCTTACAAACTATAATTAATGACAATAATGTATTTAGCCTACATCAATAAAATCACTCAACGTTAAGACAATGTTGTCGGAATGAGCCATCAAGGAATGGTCCATAAATTTCAATATTTTTTTTTAATTAAAGCCTTCACACATTGGAGCTTTGGCCTTCGTGTGTCGCCTTAATCGTATATTCTAAGAGGAAGGCAGAAAATAGGAAAGACTGGAGAATGCTGGGTTTACAGTCTTTGCGCAGAACACTATGAATGAATGAATGATCGTATATTGTCACTAGCCTAGTCCAAGAGTTTTTTGAGCCCTTGTCTGGCGAGGATAGCGAAAACCACCTCTCACTCTTATTCTATCCAGGCTTTCAAGACCTTCAGCGACAGTGCCCTGCTGCTCTCTATCCGCATTTCTCCCTCTTGTGGTAACTTTTAGCACAGTCTAGTACAGAGTGATTTATATAGAACTGACACATTTCTTTAATTAATTGTTTCAAAACGAATTGTGCTAGCGACAACTTATTATACCTAAAATGTAGAAGAATTTTGGGAGATTATTTACCTCTATAGCAAATGTTGAAAATGTCCTTCATCCTGCATAAGGCACAACTCAACACGTCGTTCCATGTTACTGGCCACTCCTTGGAGGACTCTGTTGTTAGCTTGAATCTCCTGTATGATGTTGTGCTTCACATCGTCCAATGTCTGGGGACGTGTGGCGTAAACCCTGTCTTTTAAGTAACCCCATAGAAAGAAGTCCGGCGTCGACAAATCAGGAGATCTCGGTGGCCACAGGTTCCTGGAAATTATTCGATCGTCACATAACCGGATAACTGGAACCATGCTTCATCTGTGAACCATGTGATGGACAATATGGCAGGATTTTGCACAATGAACGTCTGAAACCAACGACAATAATTCAATCTTTTATCCTTATCTGGTTCCTGTAGCTGATGAACAACCGTAACCCTATATGGCTTTAGGCTCTCTGACACATTGGGTAGATGTATCCTGTCTCCTGCGACAAACGTCTTAATGATTTTTTTGGGTGACTGCTCCAGTCGTGCTCTTACGTCAACAACAACCGTGGGAAGCCTAGATGAACGATGCTTGTCCTTTTCACTCACCAGAGATCCAGTTGTTTCCCATTTGTTTACCAGTCCCAGTATTGTGTTTCTTTTGGGAGGATTGCGAACACCAAATTCTCTCTGGTATGCCCTTTGAGTAGCTGTAATTGATGGAGCAGTCACCCAAAAAATCATTAAGACGTTTGTCGCAGGAGACAGGGTACACCTACTCAATGTGTCAGAGAGCCTAAAGCCATATAGGGTTACGGTTGTTCATCAGCTACAGGAACCAGATAAGGATAAAAGATTGAATTATTGTCGTTGGTTTCAGACGTTCATTGTGCAAAATCCTGCCATATTGTCCATCACATGGTTCACAGATGAAGCATGGTTCCAGTTATCCGGTTATGTGACGACCGAATAATTTCCAGGAACCTGTGGCCACCGAGATCTCCGGATTTGACAAACGCTGGACAACATTCGCTATAGAGGTAAATAACCTGCCAAAATTCCTCTATATTTTAGGTATAATAAGTTGTCGCTAGCACAATTCGTTTTGAAACAATTAATGAAAGAAATGTGTCAGTTCTATATAAATCACTCTGTATATACAATCACGAGGCTCAATACTTAGTAAATATGCATCCATACATGTAGATAGTTGCTAACCACTAGGATCGCTACTATCGCCTTATTACAGACAATGCGAAATAGTACCTGCACAGTCTATTGTTCCTAGTACTTACTTACTTAATTACTTACTTACTGGCTTTTAAGGAACCCGGAGTTTCATTTCCGCCTTCACACAAGCCCGCCATTGGTCCCTATCCTGAGCAAGATTAATCCATTCTCTATCATCATATCCCACCTCCCTCAAATCCATTTTAATATTATCTTCCCATCTACGTCTCGGCCTCCCTAAAGGTCTTTTTCCCTCCGGCCTCCCAACTAATACTCTATATGCATTTCTGGATTCTATTGTTCCTAGTACCCTCATAAACTTAAGCTTCGTGACAGTATATACTAGACTGTGGCCTTGATTTAGAATTCCGTCCCGCATATATAGGCTAAATGTGCCACCTTTTTAGTATCACAGGTGCAGAATAGTTATTTATACAAGTAGGATAAAAAGTGACTCACTTTTGCGTGCCTAAAAGATTTTTCTAAACGAGTCTTTAGGCGAGTTCAAAAATCTCACAAGTGAAAAAAAAAAAATAGCAACTCTGTGTTGATGAGGGTACTAGGAACAATAGACTGTGCAGGTACTATTTCGCATTGTCTGTAATAAGGCGATAGTAGCGACCTCAGTGGTTAGCAACTATCTATGGATGCATACAGTCGGACACTAAAGTCTACATACACCCCCATTTTTAGCATATCTTGTACAACTCTGAATGCACAGATGTTAACGTGAAACTCTATGTCTGCGTTCACTTCCATAACAACAAAAACCAAGGTATTCAGACCAGTATCTTGCACTACAAGCTTGATAGATGCAACTGTTTGTGTTTACTGAAGTACAGAAGTCAACATACACTTCGATTCTTTCGTCAGTTGTAGGAGAGACGTTGCAGTGAACACAGTAAAATTGGTGCAGTTTGTTGATACAGTAGCTGTGTATTACAATACATAATTTGATCGCGTATCATGGATCCAAAAAGAACTGAAATACCAGTGGAAGTGAAAAAAAATATAATTGAACTCAATAAAAATATCTTTCCACTGCGTAAAATTGGGGAAATTGTTAGAAGGAGCCACACAAGTGTCCAAACCGTAATAAGGAACTACAATGATCGAGGTAGTGTAGAAAACAAAGCTAAATGTGGAAGACCAACAAAATTATCTAACAGGGAGCAACGACACATCACTAGAAAAGTGAATTCAGATCCCAAAATTACAGCTACGGAGTTGGCGGTAGATGTCGCAAATACTATTGGAAATATTGTTCATCCCATCACAGTACGAAGACTTCTGAAAAAGCATGAGTTTCAAAGTAGAACAGCAAGGAAAAAACTATTCATAAGCATGGTAAATGAACAGAAGCGCCTAGAATTTGCAACTCTGCATCCAAACTGGAATACAGTGTTCTTCACGGATAAGAGTAAATTCAACATCTTTCAGTATGATGGAAAGCAAAAGCTCTGGCGAAAAAGGAATGAAAGTTTGAAAAAGAAAAATCTTGTCCCATCAGTGAAGCATGGTGGTGGAAATATTCTTGTATGGGGTTGCATGTCTGGAGCTGGGGTTGGGAATTTAGTATTTATTGAGGATATTATGGATAAATGGAAGTATTTCACCATATTAAAGGAGAATTTGAAACAATCTGTTGAGAAACTGGGGCTAGGAACAGACTGAGTGTTTCAGCAAGACAATGACCCCAAGCATACGGCCATTGTCGTAAAAGAATGGCTAATTTACAATGTACCAAAACAGTTGCATTCGCCTCCCCAGTCACCAGACATCAACCCAATTGAACATCTTTGGGGAGAACTAAAACAGAGGATAAAAAAATACAAAAGAAAAGGCAAGAAGGATTTGAAAGCTGCCTTAGTGAAAGAGTGGAATAAATTTACATCAGCGGACACAAAAAAATTGGTGGAATCTATGCCTCGACGTTTAGAAGCTGTGATAGAAGCAAAAAGTGGAAATACAAAATATTAAATGGTGCCTGAAAGTAAAAATAATCAAAATGTATGTTGACTTTTGTACCTGAACGGTTTTTCTTTTGTGTGCTTAAGATGTTATTATATGGAATTGTTATTAATAATGCAGTATATATGTTGTTTTTCATTTCCTAAAATGTCTGTTTATGTCACAGAAAGTGAATACATAATATTTTCTTTATTGATTTTGAATTTAAGTGTTATTTTTAGGGTGTATGTAGACTTTAGTGTCCGACTGTATATACTACGTATTGAGCTTCGTGACGGTATATACTAGACTGTGCTATCAGATTACGCCATTTTCGGCTTCTCCCCTCTAAACTTCTCCCCTCTAAACTTCTCTATGGTTTCATCAACGTAACGGTGAAAAACAAAGCGAGACAAGTAGCAAACCGGTTTGGAGATCACATAGATGTTTTCCGTATGGTCCCAAATTCCTTTTTAAGAACGTGCAATTATTTATAATCCCACTTCCTTTTCTTTCATTGGTGCAGAATTTGGGCAGTATATCGTAAGCTACAATATATGATTTCCCATATGACGGATTCATGTTATAAATTGGCAGCTCTAATGGCATGGTCATAGGCAAGAATATTACCAATAATTTTTCATAATACTCGGTCAGAATATTCAAGGAGGTCCAGTTCTAAGCATGAGCAATACTTCACAATAAGTTAGTCCAGGAAACGTAGGTCAAAGAGCATTCTTAAACTGCCCATTTAAATATAAATTCCTTCCGGCTATTAGTACAAGCTATTCATGCACCTTGATATTAACGAGTACAGACACTTATTGCCTGTTACTTAAAATGGATTTAGCGCAGGAAGTAACTCATTGCATAAATAAGACGTGATTACAATTTTTATTCTTTTTAATGCATTATTATATGAGGATACATATATAATCTATAACGTGTTAAATGAAATTATACTTTCTTGTTTACATGGTGTTATGTCTGAAATTTCATTCATATGATACAATAACTGGGTACCTATTTTCTTGCCTTCTCTGCTTTTATATACGTATATAACCATAGTGTTTAATCCAAGGGCAGATCTTTCACTGCAAACCCAGCATTCCCCAGTCTTTCCTTTTTTTTACTTTCCTCTTAGTCTCTGCGTATGATCCACATATCTTAATGTCGTTTATTATTTCATACTTTCTTCTGCTCCGAACTATTCTCCCGTTCACCATTCCTTCCAGTGCATCCTTCAGTAAGCAGTTTCTTCTCAGCCAGTGACTCAACCAATATCTTTTCCTCCTCTTGATCAGTTGCAGCATTATTCTTCCTTCACCATCTCTTTCCAACATAGCTTCGTTACTTATTCTGCCTGTACATTTTACACGTTCTTTTTTTCTCCACATTCGCATTTTAAATGCTTCTAGTCGCTTCTCAATTCGCTGCAATGTGCATGTTTCTGCCCCATACAATGCTACACTCCATACAAAGCACTTCAGTAATCTCTTTCTTAGTTATTTTTCCAGAGGTTCGCAGAAGATGCTCCTTTTTCTATTCAAAGGTTCCTTTGCCATTGTTACCCTTCTTTTGACTTCCTGGCAGCAGCTCATGTTATTACTTATAGTACACCCTTGGTAGGCTATTTGAAGCTGTCCACTTGTTCTACTGCCTCATTTAGGATTCGGAAGTTTATCTACTTTACTTTTCTTATGACCAAGGTCATATATATACATACCTACATACAGTAAATACACGTCCACACCTGTGGAGTAACGGTCAGCGCGTCTGGCCGCGAAACCCCTCAACCCAATACGAGCAAATGCTGGGTAACTTTCGGTGCTGGACCCCGGACTCATTTCACCGGCATTATCACCTTCATCTCATTCAGATGCTAAATAACCTAGGTGTTGATACAGCGTCGTAAAATAACCCAATAAAGTACACACACAGTTCTGAAACATGGTATGTCTACATCTGTGACACCGTGAAAATGTCAACCGCTGTGGAGTAACGGTTAACATGTATGATCGTGGAGCGAGCGGGCTCTGATTAAAATCCTGTTTGGTATCATTTACCTCATTGAGATTTTTTAAAACAGGTAACTTTCGGCGTTGAACCTCGGACTCATTCCGCCATCATAATTACATTTGCCCTCTTTCATCATCATCTCCATTTCTTTCCCATAATTCAATATAGAGTCACCACCGAACTTGGACTCCGTGGTATGTGCTCATTAGTTGCTGGTGGCAGTGCTCTGTATCATGGACTCTCCCCTGGGCTATGGTAGCCCGTGAGACTGAGGTTGAGGGATCGCGGTGATGCCTACTTTGAAAGGATTATATAGGCTGTAGGGGGAGTTCGGAGGCGACCCGCGGAGGAATCTGTAGCGCTAGGAGCCTTAGAGTATTCACATAATTCCATTCCGGATAGTACAGTGGGCCCACTCAAACGGCCTACGTCCTAGGGCAGTCTCCAATCAATATCTCTCCACTCAAAGGGGCATAATAGAGAGGCACCGTGTAGAAACCTAAGAAATTTGAACCAAATTTCTAAATTATTAGAGAAAAAAAATAAAATGTTATTGAAAATTATTGATACTAACAGGAAGGCGGAAAAGATGGAAGATTGGAGGATACTGGATTTGCTGTGAAGGATGTGCCCTTGGGCAGAAAACTATGAGTGGATGAACTAACAGAGAATTGTATTCATTCGGATATTAATACCACAGTTAAATACTTTAGAATTAGAATATGTTAAATTAACTGTCTTTATACTCTCGGCATTTATTTTTCATCCCCATTTCTATATTTTATATAAATAATAATTAATTAATAATTATGATGTCCCATTCGTTTACTCTGTATGTTTTATCATAGCGAATTGGATTCAAAACTTGTTTTGAACATATAATAATTTAAGCCATTCAAGGCCTGCTGTAATTGGTGATGTCACCTTATTAACAGGCATAAACGTTTCCCCTTACTTGCATACTTAGGCCTACATACTTACTTACAAATGGCTTTTAAGGAAAGCAGAGATTAATTGACGCCCTCACATAAGACCGCCATCGGTCCCTCTCCTGAACAATATTAATCCAGTCTCTACCATCATATCCCACCTCCCTCAAATCCTTTTAATATTGTCTTCCCATCTACGTATTGGCCTCCACAAAGGTCTTTTTCCCATAGGTCTTTTAACTAATACTCTGTATATGCATTTCTGGATTCACCTATACGTGCTCTGCCCATCTTAAACATGTGGATTTAATGTTCCTAATTATGTTAAGTGGAGAATATGTGTGCAGTTATTAAATTTTCTCCATTCTCCTGTAACTTCATCCCTCTTAGCCTAAATATTTTCCTAAGCACTTTATCTCGAACACCTTTAATCTCTGTTCGTCTGTCAAAGTGAGAGTCTAAATTTCACAACCATACAGAACAACCGGTAATATAAATGTTTTATAAATTCTAACTATCAGCTTTTTTTAAAGCAGATTGAATGACAGAAACTTCTCATTCGAATAATAGCAAGCATTTCCCATATTTATTCAGCGTTTAATTTCCTCTCGAGCGTCATTTATATCTTGTAGCTCTCGCTCCAAGGTATTTGAATTTTTCCACCATTTGGATAAATTTTCAATTTTTGGATTTCCATTTCGAACTATGTTCTCATCACTAGACATAATCATTTACTTTTTTCCTTCGGAATTTACTTCCAAACCTATCTCTTTACTTGCTTCAAGTAAAATTTCCGTGTTTTTCCTAACCGGTTGTGGATTTTCTCCTAACATATTCACTTCATACGCATAAACAAGCAGTTGATGTAACCCGTTCAATTCCAAACCTTCTATGTTTTCCTGGACTTTCCTAATGGCATATTCTAGAACATAGTTAAAAAGTAAGCTTTAGCTTTCAGTAAATTGGAAAAGCGTCACACACAAACTGACCTGTACGGACTCTGCTGTATGTTTTACTGAGACACATTGTAATTAATCGAAGTGGTTTCTTGGGAATCGCAAATTCAATAAGAATGTTATATAAAACTTCTCTCCTAACCGAGTCATAGGTCTTTTTAAATTTTTATTAGGTTATTTTACGAAACTTTATCAACATCTTAGGTTATTTAGCGTCTGAATGAAATGTAGGTGATAATGTCGGTGAAATGATTCCGGGATACAGCACCGAAAGTTACCCAGCATTTGCTCATATTAGGTTTAGGGAAAACCCCGGAAAAAACCTCAACCAGGTAACTTGCCCCGTCCAGGAATCGAACCCGGGCCACCTGTTCGCGGCCAGACACGTTAGCCGTTACTCCAAGGTGTGGACTCTTTTTTTTTAATCTTTTCACCTTAAACCATAAAACACTAAACTGAGATACGTAGACCTATGCTACTATCGTGGAAATAGATAAATCTATCTTGACTATACTGCAGAAAATAAAATTTGGGCCTCATAGTTTTATAATAATATATTATGCTATCATGTACACATTATTGGAATTAATTAGTACTACTATAGTACATTATGTAACGAGCCTATAATGGTAGTAATTAAGAAGCAAGTATGATTGTTTATGAAACGAGCGCAAGCGAGTTTCATAATTTTCATACGAGCGTCGTAGTAGTAGTAGTATTTAGTATTTATTTATTTAACCTGGTAGAGATAAGGCCGTCAGGCCTTCTCTGCCCCTCTACCAGGAGATTCCAACTACAATATCAACAATAAAATTACAATTAGTATTAAATTTACAATTACAATTACAAATAATATTACAATTAGTATTAAATTTACAATTACAATAAAATCAAAGTACGAAAAGATTACCTGAATAATTAAAGCTAGATAATTTATCATAGAGAAACAAAGAATATTTTATATTTACTGAATTACAAATTAAATCTAGAATAACAAAATTGTATAGTGATGAAATTACTGAATATTGAAATATTTTGTGATAGATTAAAGAAACTATTTACAAGTAATCAATTACTGACCAAGTGCCTAGTAAGTTTTCGTTTGAATTCAATTTTATTTCGACAGTCCCTGATGCTAGCAGGTAGCGAATTCCAGAGTCTTGGCAGGGCTATTGTGAAAGAAGATGAGTATGAGTAATTACCATTATACCATTACCATTATAGGCAATTTTCATACGACTTTTTATGCTCGATCATATTTCTAACTTGAATGTGTTCAAAATTATGGATATGTGCGAACTGACCTGAATTGTGAAATGTGCGCAGACGTGAAAGTATTGATTTTTTCCGAGGCCGAATTTCATTGACCTTGGCACAGAATAAGATGAACATTACTCTGGTATAACCTGAAAATTGATTTAGAATTGAAAAAGGAGATGACAAATTGAATTTATTTGAATATTATTTACAATTAACTCTAATTATTATAGTAACAGAACATAACCTTCTGCGACAGTATTGGATTTCCAGCCTCCGTGACTTTTAGCTAATTCTCTTTCGATT
The DNA here is from genome assembly GCF_040183065.1 of Periplaneta americana. Taxonomy (NCBI): domain Eukaryota; kingdom Metazoa; phylum Arthropoda; class Insecta; order Blattodea; family Blattidae; genus Periplaneta; species Periplaneta americana. Next base: position 116,301,732 of record NC_091123.1, read on the forward strand.
GCATATCCGGGAATAATCGATACTTGCGGTTTTATAACGGTACAAAGCTGACTTGTCATTGGCTGAACACCTGTAAGCTGACTTGTCATTGGCTGAACACCTGCACTTTAATGAGTGGGTGTACTTTAATGACATGCATTAAAGGACTGCTACCAGGTGCATAATTACTACATTTCGGCATGGTCGAGCATAAACTTCTTTAAAAAATTCTTATGCATGGCATGGTTTCTCCTAACGATGAGTTAGTACATTAAAAATGTATTGCAACACTATTAGTTAGATGCATGTACGTGAAGTTTCAAAGTGAGACAAAATTGTTAATCTTTAATAAGAGCGGGCAGTGTTGAGATTGCTAAACGCTGTCATCTACATGCGGCGGAACCTGTATGCCTGCAGGCTATACATCGGTTCATGATTATTTCGGTAGACATCGATTAAGGCAAGCTGTGATTAGCTCCGCACGAGATATCCGTTCCACAAATCGCCGGCTGATAATGTAGTCTTGATTTGTGTGCCTGCATTTCAGTCCTGCAGTCTAAATAGAGTTTCTCAATCAGGCTAAGGAAATTCGCACTGGCATCCCACCAGTAGCCATACTCAATAATTATCTTACACAGGCAATCCCCTTATTAATTAAAGTTTACTTTTTGTGACTACCTACCCATCCCCAGCTTCGCCTTTCACATAAATCCTGGCCGAGTCAAGGGATGTTAGTTAATATTTATTAAATCCTGATTTCGTGATCTCTAATAGAACAAGTTTACTTTCCGTTCTATCTTACACGTCGATCTTAGTAATAGAAGTTGTTAGAGCGAGACGGTCAAATTGTTCTTTAATTGTTCTTAAACTTCAGAATATGTGTGTATAAAATAGATAGCCCTGTAACACTTATGTTACAGTTTGTGTTACGGTACAATCTTGGCTGCTAGACTCAATTCCTCACGAAGTCTGCTGTAACTTTTTATACTCGTCTGCTGTAAAGGAAACGTTTTTATGATGTCTTCCGAAAAAGGAATCAAGACTTTCCGAGTTAATAGCAACTTGCGTAGCTATATTTGCTTGCATCTTTTATGTGAATTACAGATTAAGAAAAAGAATTTGACAGAATACAATTAAGTAAGTGACATAAAATTGCTACGACGGGACCAGAAATGAGCACATATTATGACACTGGTTCCCAAAGTGTGCTCCGCGGATCTCTGGGGATCCGCCAGCACTTATCAGGGGATTCGCGGTTGGTAATATATATTTTTAAATAGCATATAATGTTACCGTTTTTCTCGACGTGATTGTACAGACGCTTCGAATTGAATACAACTCAACCGGAAGACGTCAACAATGAGAAGAAACAAATTTATGGTCCAACTGTTCCTTATTATTATGTATAAGTTACAAACAATTGAAGTTATTGGATTATTAGTGGGTGCTAGAGGCACAATTACAAAAAAATATATATTAATTTCTTAAAGAGTTCAATCTTGAATCTTCTTTGGCCAAGACTCTTTCTTTGATAGCTCTAAAATATTCAATCTATCTTCTGAGAAATCACATAGACTATATAAGGCAAATTAATAACATAATAATAATAATAATAATAATAATAATATTAGGCCTATTATTATTATTATTATTATTATTATTATTATTATTATTATTATTATTACTATTATATTTCTCATGAAAACATTTTCGTAAAATTGTACGCATTCACTAATACTTGTATATTTGATATACTTTCTCCTTCAGGGAAACTCCGATTTTAGGGGAAGTTTGTTTACTGCAACTACGCGACTGTATTCGGCAAGGTTAGATGACCAGATCTTACCCTTGTGTGAGCTGGCCTCCGAGCTGTTGTAAAAAACACGACTTTCTTTTTTCAGTTAAGGTAGTCAATTCTATTGAAAAGTTTATCTGCTTGACGAGAATGAGTTCTGCTTGATGTGTGTGCAGTTTTTTCTCTCGAGGCCAACAGTGTGAGAATAAGTTTCTGTAAATGTGCTCGGTAATTGTAAAATAAATTTGATTGACAACGCTTTTAGTCAGCAGTACATTTGGAAACGAATATTTTAAAAAGAAACGAATTTTTTCCATTGTTGTGCACGCGTTCTGCTTCTGCTACTTTTATTGTGAAGTCAGATTTATTCATTCAGTACGAGCAGGCTTATGTGATGTGTTCGTATTAAACTGTGCGTTAATAACCACGTGTCTTTGATTCCGAACATAATAATATTAATTTAATATTCCGAATAATTTTAATTTTCGTATTATACAGTGTCGTCTCAATGGATCGGTACCTAGTAAAAGACAATAAAAATGACAGTTCTACAAATTCAGAAACCAGTCGATCACCCTGCCATGTATCACACCCCATTGTTGCTAATTTAAAAATGGATGAATCAACCAAAAACGAAACTATATTAATCATATTTGGCTCTTGGATTTACGTATACAGGCAATCAAATTCCTCCGGACACCCTGTGTGTGCCATGTAACAAAGTAGTTCATTTATTATTAATTAATTATTTTAATTTAATTTAATTAATTTCAGGATCCGTGAATCTTTTTTCGAGTCGAAAGGGATCCGCGATCAAAAAAGTTAGGGAACCACTGACATGGCACCACTGGCATATGCAACCAATAAATGAATGGATACTAGAAAGTAGATGGCAATGGAACAACCATCTAATTCTAGTAGGTAGAACGGGGCAAGAAAGAGTGTAGTGAGGATGACCCAGGATAAATAGCTTCGTCGGAAGGGAGATGTCTTTTTTTTTAGTAGGTTATTTTACGACGCTTTATCAATATCTTAGGTTATTTAGCGTCTGAATGAAATGAAGGTGATAATGCCGGTGAAATGAATCCGGGGTCCAGCACCGAAAGTTACCCAGCATTTGCTCATGTTGGGTTGAGGAAAACCCCCAGAAAAAACCTCAACCAGTTAACTTGCCCCGATCGGGAAGCACTTTCCAACAATGTGGCCTCAGCGATCTCCAGATTTCAATCCGGCCGACTTTTGGTTGTGGGGTTACCTTAAAGAACGAGTTTTCCTGACACATTCAACAACCCTGCTGTAACTGAAAGATACCATCTCGTAAGAAATTGCCAATATTCCAAGACATTAACTGCAAAATGCTGTGCATGGTGTCGCAGAAAGAATGCCCTACGTTGAACAAGAGAACGGCTGAAATTTTCCCAATGTTTTGTAAACCCCGTTGTTTGCCCAACACTGCGATATTTTTGTTTTTTCCCTATCTCAAATATTATAATATTTATAGCGGTTTAATGTTTGAACTGACTTTTGAAATACCCTATAGCCTATTTCTGGCGCTCTTACACTGTAGACCTTTGACCTATTAGATTTCGTAACTTTTGAGATCTTATGTACTGGATCTTTAATCACGGACTAAATGTCCTGGACCATTACCTTTCATAGTTTTAACAATAATTTACATGTTTGGGCATATTCTTTGGATCTTGTGTCTAGTAAGTTCAAACCCTTACATAATACATATATCAAAAAATTGAAACATTTCTAAACTAAAGTCTTATGATAAGATGATACATTTCATTTATTTTATTTCATAGATCTTACAATAGCATTGAAACTTTTAGATGTGGAACAAGTCAAAGATTATACTCGTACCGTAAAAGGGGTGAATTTTTACTACTTTTTATTTCTTGTTGACAGAGAGTAAATATAATAATAGGAGAGTTTATGTTTTGATTCACAACGACTGAACACATAAACACTCATTATTATATTTATTCTTTGACACAAAGAAATAGAAAATAATAAAAATTCGTCCATATTCACGCCGTTTTACGGTAAATTTTTTTTTTTTTTGTGTCGAGATGAGGTGAGTCCGAGGATTCGATGTAGATTATCTTTCATTTGCTTTACGGTCTGAAAAAACTTCGGAAAATACTAAACCAGGTAATTGGTCCAAGCTGGAATATAACTCAAGTCCTAGCGCAGCTCCGTATCATCAGGCAAATGAGTCTGGAAACTGAGTTATGCTCTACAAAAATATAGAATACATAGGAAGTAGATTAATTCGATTACAAGCATAAACATTTCATCAGTTGATCTACACGAAAAATATACAATATATAGCTGGTTAATTAATTTTGCAAGCATAAACATACATTTGTTGAACTATACAACAATTTACAGCAAGGAGAATAATGCAATTTACAAGCATAAGCAATTCATCACATGAGCTATACAAAAATGTACAGTACGTAGCAAGCAGATTAACTCAGTTTACAAGGATAAACAATTCATCAATTGAGCTATACAAGAATATGTAATACATAACAAACAGAGTAATTCAATTTACCAGCGTATACAATTAATCAGTTCAGCTATACAAAAATATACAATACATAACAAGCAGGTTAATTTAATTTACAAGTCTAAACAATTCATCAGTTGAGTAGAAGATATGACTATTTAGAAATTTAGTTAATTCTGTTCTGAACTTTTCTCTTGGCCCTTCAAAGATTTAAGATTATTAGACAGTACATTTAAGACCATAAAACATGGATACTGAACTCCTATTTTATAATACGAGTAGCTTAGACTAACAAAGGTAAGATGTAGATCTGATTTATATTTTGGTCAGCACTAAATATATAATTGTTTTTGTATATAAAATAACTTCAGGGAAAGAATGTACTCACAGGATAGGATTAAGATTTCTAAATTTTAGAAAATGCTTTTACATTGTATTCTTTAAGTACACCAGTCATCCTTTTAGCTTTCTTCTGTAAAACAAATGTGTTTAGCTTCAGATGATCTGCTTCAGAATATTAATCCATATATCATTATAGAAAAGAATTATGAATTGTATGGCATTCTAGGAGTATTTATATTGCCAATGGAATATAAGAATCTTAATGCGTAGTAGGCAGGGCTCCTTAGGAGTAATATTTTACTCTAAATGCGTTTTTAGTTCAAATGATTATTTATACAAGTCTAAACCAGAAACTTTATGCTTATAGATTCTTTCAGATCAGTTCCATTTAATCTAACATTGTAGGAAAACTAAATTTGACTACACTGGTTTTGTTAACATTGAGTTTATTTGCACTATACCAATCAGTCATTAGATTCAACACTATATTAGAAGCTTTATAAAGTAATCGCGTTATTTGTATTATCTGAAAATAAAATTACACGAAATAAATTATTTATGGTTAAGGCTGAATCATTAATAAAAACTAGAGAGAATAATTGGCTTCCCTGAGGAACTTTATGTTTAATACTACTAAATTGAGAATAAGTAACTTTGTGATTGTTTCTTATATTTATTTCCAATCTTTTTTATTTCTGTTTAATAAGAAAGATGTAAAGGAATTCAGGTCTCATCTTTAAATACCATAAAATTTCAATCTCTCTATCAATATAGTGTGATGTACACAATCAAATACTTTAGTTAAATCATAAAATAGCCCTCTAAAGTGTAATTTCGAATTTAAAGTATTCAGTACTACATTCACCAAACTAAAACGGCATTCTTTATCGAATTTTGTTTTATAAATCCAAAGTGCTCTAAAACTAATATATTGTTGGATAATAAATAATTATACTAGCTGTTATATATGATTTCTAAAATTCTTTCGAAAATGTTGTCTATAATTATTACCAATAGTAGCTACATATTTTATTTCTCATTTTGTATATTGGTTTTACTATTGAGCATTTGAGACTGGAAAAATATCACATGAATTAACAAATTACATAAATAGCTTAATGAAGGAGATATTATTTCAAAACAAGCTCTTTTTAACTTCACCTTAACTTCTTCATTATATTCAGAGATTTTTTAAAAATAGATCTTTAACTTACTTACTTACAAATGACTTTTAAGAAACTCAGAGGTTCATTGCCGCCCTCACATAAGCCCGCCATCATCGGTCCCTATCCTGAGCAAGATTAGTCAGTCCCTACCATCATATTCCACCTCCCTCAAATATATGTTAATATTATCCTCCCATCTACGCCTTGGTTTCCCAAAGGTCTTTTCCTCTCAGGTCTTCCAACCAACACTCTATATGCATTTCTAGATTCACTCATACGTGCTACATGGCCTGTTCACCTCAAATATCTGGATGAAATGTTTCTAATTACGTTAGATGAAGAATAAAATGCTTGCAGTTCTACGTTGTGTAATTGTCTCCATTCTCCTGTAACTTCATCCCTCTTAGCTCCAAATATTTTTATAAGTTTTAGAAGTTAACACATGCATAATTCTCGTTATAGTAGTATAAATAAATCTGAAACATGGAAATTCAATACTAAATACATACATGCATAGATTAACAGATCTGTTAAATAACCAGTTGCAGCATCTTCTGCACAATCTTGAACGTTTAAGTTGCCAGTAATATTTATATAGAAGTCCTTAAAAAATTTGCAATAGATTCTGAATCCTCTACTTTATAATTGAGTCTTTTATTTTAGAAGCGACTTTATTATTTCATTTTTTAATATTCGGTTAGAAACACTACTGTATTCGTCATACTAGAATACACCTCTTTGTTAAGAAATGGCATTATTCCACGGATTCATTAAGATGTACAGAAGCTATATAATTTTTACAGCACATTTGAAGAGACCCCATTCCTGGGATAAGGCCATTTTGATGGAGATCTGATTACTCTTGTGATTTCGGAGTAAAGCCCTTTCTAAAATGACTGATTCAATTATTGATTTAAATAAAATAAGTTTTCATTCTTTGCAAATAGACATGTTTAATTTCTAATAATATCGCAAGTAGTTTTAATTGTAATATCTGTTTTTTATTTTCTTATTCAAATGTATTCTTTTTCTTTATGGTAGTGAAACTTGGTCTCTCACTTTGATAGAGGAACATAGGTCAAGGGTGTTTAAGAATAAGATGCTTAGGAACATATTTGAGGCTAAGAGGGATGAAGTTACAGGAGAATGGAGAAAGTTACACAACACACAACTGCACGCATTGTATTCTTCACCTGACATAATTAGGAGCATTAAATCCAGACGTTTGAGATGGGCAGGGCATGTAGCACGTATGGGCAAATCCAGAAATGCATATAGAGTGTTAGTTGGGAAACCGGAGGGAAAAAGGCCTTTAGGGAGGCCGAAACGTAGATGGGAAGATAATATTAAAATGGATTTGAGGGAAGTGGGATATGATGATAGGGACTGCATTAATTTTGCTCAGGATAGGGAGCAATGGCGGGCTTATGTGAGGGCGGCAATGAACTCTTCCTTAAAAGCCATTTGTAAATAAGTAATTAAATGTTCAAAATGTGTTCCAATAATACAGCTTATTTCGAAACCTCTCTGCATAGCATAACTGCCATATATTCAAAACCATATATAAATAAAGTATATCAAAATTTCGGTTTTTATTATCCTATATTCTGTTTTAAATTTTTAAAGAATAAGTTTATAATACACAACCATAATATTCCTTAATATTAGTTTGTTTTACTACCTGAAATAACCTGTACTGAAAATTGTCTTTGTAGTTTTATACTCTTCAACTCTGAACAACAATCCAGATTGCAAGGCGACGATAGAAATTAAGTCTCATAATATAGGGGTGCTTTTTAAATTTCCAAAGGGGTTGAGGTGATAGGGTGAAACCTAAAATGCAATTAACAATATCTAAATTGTCGTGTTTTTGTTTAAATTAAATTAAATTAAATTAAATTCAAATAAATAGTTATGTAGACTGGGAAATTTCAAAATGAAAGCCCTGTATATTTTGATGTGCAACGTCTATATTCGACATACATTATTAGAAAATATGAAAGGATTTGGTGGAAAGTTTTGTACGCTGACGTCATTTGACTTTGTTGTATTGAAATGCTTAAGTCATATGCGATAAACCCAACAGCGTGAACGAGTCCTTTTTCATAACCTACACAAGGGGAGACTGCATACATAATGTATTTGGAAGACTTTACTGTAATTCATGGGAGTTGCAAGATAATGATGATTTTGATGATTATTATCATGATAATGATATTGATTTTGATTGTGATTGTGATGACGATTTTAATGCTGATGGCGGTGATAATTTTTATAGTTGTGATGATTTCGATGGTGGTGGTGATAATGATTTCGATGGTGGTGATGGTAATGATTTTGATGGTGATGATAATTATGAATAATTTGGTGGTGATGATAATTATGATTAATTTGGTGGTGATGATGATATTGATGGTGATGATAATGATGATATTGATGGTGAAGATAATTATGATTAATTTGGTGGTGATGATAGTGATGATTTGCATTGATGGTGGCGGTGATGATTTTGATGGCGATAAGTTTGTATGTTTTATAGTGATGCTGATTTTGGTGATGGTAGTGATTTTATTTGTAGTGGTGATAATTTTCTTGTGAAGGTGGTATAGTAAGGGTGTAAGGTAACCTGATTTATCTTTGAGAGGCTAGTGTGATTACACATTACTTGAATTTGTAATTTTGTGGTAGGAAGACCTAATATTTATTTTCTTCTTTGACATTCCATTTCTTAGAAATATATCAAACTGCATTCCCTTGTACGAGTATACTTATAGGTAAAAGCATTCACAGAACTAAAAGAAAAAAAACTACATACAACTCCCATCTTAAAGTCTTTAACGAGGGGGACATTGAAGTCAATTCCGTGCATCTACCAATAGGGGGTGTTAGAGATGATGACATGACATGACATGGCATGGCATGGCAGAAGGCGACAGTTGAAGGAGCTGCTTTTGTGCGTTTTTGCTTGTTCCGTTGAATTGTGATATTTGTGTCTGTCAACGTATTTCATGTTTCGTTCAATGTTTTGTAAGCGTGTGTGTGTGGTTAAATAGTTACCAAATTATCCTGAGAAAAACTACATTTAATGCGAGTAATTGTATGTTTGTGGGAAAATACTAGCTAGGTAAAATGTGAATTTATTCGATAGACCTTACGTCAGCAATGTAGCTTCGAGATTAGAAGTGTAACAAGAAAAATATACAAAAAGCGACGGACAATTGTGTGTAAAGTCTACATATACCTATCAATAAATAAATAAATAAATAAATCAATCAATCAATCGTATTTTATTGCATCTAGATACAAGATAGTTTACGTTCGATTCCTGTTTCTAAAGAGCATAGTCATTATTACGTATCTTATACAGCCATGTTTACTCTTGAATTTTGTAATAAGTGATCAGCATTGCTCGTAGATTGACAAATTATGGTGAAAAATGAACTGAGGAAATTACATTCGTTACCGGTATATTTTCGTGTGAGCAGCAATAACATGGAAAACGGCTGATTAAGGTAATGAAATTTTATTTAGTTTGATTTATTCTTACGTGCCTTGTTACAGTAGAGGAGGCAAGCCCTGTCCTATGACTTTATCATGTGTCGTTGCTATGACCAATGGGTATGAACGGAGAAGATAGGTTTCTTTTTTAGTCTGAGATTAACTTCCATGTTTGTAGATTTGTAAGGGTATAATAATAACCATCATGAAATAAAATCTCTTTCTGATAGCTTATTCTTTCCGCTTCCGCACAGCTCACATGCCAGACCTCGCCTCTGATCTGTACATTTTAGATTATTTTCATGTCAAGCCTTTTTTTCAGGTTAGAGAGTGTGTCGGCACAAATATTCGTAACTTAAATAATGCCAAAACTTCATTTCTCACACTAGTTTATTAAACCATATCGGACTGTAAAGAAAACAACTATGTCCATATTTTATATGTCGTACAGTATTATAGTATTGTGAAATTTTAATTTTCCTACCAAGTTTTGGTTAAACGAGCGTTGAGCGAATTCCGCCGATTTTGGAATAGATACCGACGCACTTAGGTTAGGTTAGTTTAGGCTTTTATTATCCCGTCAAGATGAAGGTGAAAGCGAATGTCAGGGTATTATTTGTTTTTCGGTATTCTCATTTCATCCGTTGCTTTATTATAGCTGTTTCATCATCGTCGTCATCATCATCATATAGTAATTATTGATAAGGGACTTGAAATAAGAGCTGCAATTCAAGCATTGGACTTCTCTAACCTGTTCGATGGACTAGGGACTAGTCGAATGTATCGTTGCCTAAGGTAACTTCTTATTGCACTCATATATAATGTGCACAAAACGCACTTCAGAAGCCAAATGTAAAAATAATTAGTGCCTCTTCTTGGCATGTTCCCGCTTCATCCACTAGGTGGCTCCCGACTCGGCGTAGCAGGACAGCAATGTTGGAAACAAAATAGATTAGATATGTAGTATTATGCGAGAGGTTAGGTTAGATTCGATTCCATTATGTGTTTGATATTATGCGAGATTTTAGGTTAGATTAAGTGTATACTATGTGAGAAGTTAGGTTCATATCACATCCCGCTCAAGCCATTCTCCCCAGTTGATGACACTGAAAAATCATTCCCTTCCTCATATTACGTCACATTAAGGAAATATGGCGGTCTTTCTTCACTGACGACGAATTTCGTTTATAAGTAAGATATGCAGCTCTCCCATTGATCACATCCAATTTACACTACTCCATACTACAAATCCTAGCGATTTTCAAGGTATTTTACAACTGTTTTCTAGTGGCGCATACATATTGAACCTTTGCCTTATGTTTAATTGCCTGAGCTTTATAATGCGCTAAAAATTTCTAACGTTTGACTTGCCGGTGTTACTTAATACTCGTATTAATCGTAGTATAAAACACAATATTTGATCTGCAATTTACTCCGTAATGAGTGGAGACGAAAATTGATAAATTGTCTAGAAGAGGTTTGTGTCTATTAAGCCAACGTTCCTTGTTAGTATTGGATGTCCTGATTTAAAATTTGAAACAACATAACTACAAAATTAACGTCAAAATGAAAGCGGTGCACTATCCCATTTAACTGCTACGGGTGCCCAGTTGTTAGGCACAGTTGCTCTGAACCCGTGTTTAATTTCTTACCTTCTTACGGGAGGGCAAGTTGAATCTTACTTAGCCTACTACGTTTTCATGGAGTATTGTATTGAAATCTTCATGAAAACGGGGATTCAACATGATTTGAGTCTTAAGTTCCATACATCTAAAAAGGTGGAATCGGATCGTTTTCAACATGGATTGAGTTGGATGAAAACGCGTATCGTATTCAAAACGACTTCAATTCGATAAGCGCGTGCACGATCGTCATTTGTTTGATCTGTCATCTATTCTGTCAAGAGCGAGCGCAATAATTTTGTGTGTTGAAAAGTCGTGTTGTAACATAATAATATTCTGTATTTTCCCAAAAGTCATTATTATTAGCATGGTATATTAACAACCAGAATATTAAGTTTTAATTTTCATGTTCCTTATTTAGAAACGTTGTTTATAACCAAGGTCTACACTTCTACAGGATGACCAACATGCTAACATGTCGATGACATGTTAATCAACATAACTACTTTCGAAACTTCAGCTTCTGTATTAAAATCGTTTTCTATAATTAACCTATAGAAATTCTAGATCCCTTACCGTAACTCTCCTTTCCTTGAATCAAGAAATCCGTCTCGGGAGTTAGTGAGACTGTCATCGTATGTTAAATATAGTCTGGTTAAGCAGTGTTTGCGCTCATCTATTGGGCTTCTGGTATCTAGAATATAGGTATTATTTGATTTGTATAGTGTTTTCAGAGCATTAATTTGCTGCAGAACTGCTTCCCATTGAGATCTGAAAAGTCCCAAGCCTTTAATAGAAAATAGAACTTATAAAATAGTGAACTTTACATAATTTTTAAATTGCGGTATAACTTGAAAAACACAAATTTGAAAAGGAGAAGAATGCTATATTGAGTGCAACAAAAGTCGTCAAGAAGGTATAAATCAAATTAAAGAAAAATGTGTATTTGGTAACTGTGAGGAAAGGCCTTAGTAAAGACAACTTGTTGGTCGAGTTGCGAGGAAAAAACGATAAATAAACAGCAACAACGTAAGTGTCAGATATAAGTTCGATAGGAAACATTAAGATATTAATAAGAATTTTGGTTGAAAAGCAACTGTAATATTAACGAGCGAAAGTATATCTAATGCCTTTGCATCAAGTGAGAAAGTCTGTGTTTGGCAAAGACCAAACTATGAACTTAGACAAAAGTCTGTCAGGATTTAAAAATCTCATTGATTAATTTTAATGGGGGCGTTATGAGAATTAAATGATAACATAACACCCTGCTGTAGATTATTTATTGATACTATGTTATCATTATACTGATTTGTTTCCATTCTATCTTACAACAATTCTCTTGTATGAGATGGACTCGTCCTATGCTTTCATTTGTTTTTCTAGTGATATTCACCCTTGTATGGTATGGATTCGTCCTATAGTTTTTTGTTCAGTACATGTCACTGCCTCCTGTTAAATAGTGTGAAACAATACTAGCCTATATTACTGCAGGTACTCTGTTATCTTATCACTGCATGACTCTCTTATTTCTATTACAAGTATTCATTAAGATGATTGAATACTGATAGTTGTATTATAGATAAGGACATCCTTGTACACCTATCCCTATTCCACTTTCTTCTGATGTTTCTTCTCCAATCCTGACTTTGATTTCTTGAGATGCATATTACGAAAATTATTTAAATCCATTCTTAAAATAAGCAAGGAATTATTTAAACTTACAAGACTTCTCGTTTTGAAAATTTATTCCAACATCATCAGTTAAGTAGCAGATCTCATCACTTAGGTCAAAATTACAGAAATTCTTGCTTAACAGATTAATATTTGTTACTTATAATGAAACTAACATCTGTCCATTCTTATTATCATTAATTTCTTTAAATAGAATACGAAACTTCTAATGACTAAATCCCATTAGATTGATATTAGTGTCATTATATCGATATATTTTATATTTATAATTTATTTAAATTTAAATTTATTTATTTATATTTAAATATACAGAATACAGAATATAATTACAACAATAGAAATAGAAATATAATAATACAATCAATATAAAAAGAAGATACAGTAATATTAACAAAATTTGAGGCCCGGATGAGCAGCGCTCGTGTTCGGTCACAGTTCAGATATATTATTAATAGGCCTATAAGAGAATATACAAAATAAAATAAAATAGGAACTAACATTAAAATTACAGCTGCAATGAAATTATGTAATATAATATTAACATAGAGAAGAATAATATCGTACGTGAATAAAATACGATAATTTATGAAAAAATATATATTCCAAAATTATAGAATTCAAATATAATATAGACTGATTAATTCATACGCATAGACTATAAATTTATTTAATCAAATTGAAGACATTAACACGTTTCTAATTTTCTTGTTATAATATGTTAGTGGTTTAGGAGAACAAGGGGAAGATACGGAGAAAAGGGTGAATACAAGGGGAAGACAAAGAGAAAGAGTGGAGGACAAGGGGAACAAGGGAAAGAGAATGGGAAAAAGGGGAAGACAATAATAAGGGGAATTCAAGGAGAGCATGAGAAAGATAATAAGAACAAGACGAAGACAAGGAGAACGAGGGGAGACAGGAAGAACGGAGACAAGGGAAATACAAGGAGAACAGGAGGAATACAAGGAGGGCAAGGGGAATACAAGAAAAACAAGGGCAATACAAGAAGAACACAGATAATCTTATTCTTAAGACTTCTGACATAAACCTACGTCTTTCTTCTCACTAGTTATTGAAACTTATGTAGGGCCTATACATAATTATGTAGGTTGTAATGTAAAATTAGGTATTTTATTTATGTTTTATTATTATTATTATTATTACGTTAATTATATTGTGTATTGTTATTGTATTTGTGATTTGTAAATTTATTGTGTATTGCTTATCATTTTATTGTGTATTGTTTATATTGTGTATACCACTGCCACTGGGTGCTTGCCCACTTGCAGTGTAAATAAATAAATACATACATACATGCTAGAAGTTCTGGGTGTAATTTAGCTAAAGAATTATACAACCGAGGGCCAAAATTAATCCTATGCTTTAGACCAACAGATGTGAAACATTTAGGTTCTAGTAATGTTGAATTATTAATTCGTTTTGTCATGATTATGTGCCTGTAATATAAACTTATTACGATTTTTATGATAAAATTTTAACAGAGTGTATTTATAAATTTGTTCAATATTAAATACATTAAATTTAGAATAAATTAATTTAGTTGGTTAATCAAAACGTTTCTTCAAACAAATTTTAATTTTCGTTTTTGTAGTAAATTTAAGGGACTAAGATTAATTTTTGTACTTCCACCCCAAACAATAATATAATATTGAATGATAGACTAAAAAATGGCCAAATAAACATTTCGTAGAACTCTAATGGGTAAGTAGCATCGAAGATCAACGAATTTATCAATTGTTTTACGAAGCCTCTTACAAAGATAAGTAATGTGATGAGGCCATTTTAAATTTTGATCAATAATGATACCCAGATATTTCACATATGTGGTTTATTTCAATGATGGACATGTACAATTTTTGGGATCTAAACAATTTTCACTGTGTAATATTAGCCTATATTCATCACTAATTTTTAAATTTTGAACACTGGCAGTTGTTAATGAAAAAGGAACTAAGGTTGATTTAGATATATTTAAAGAAAGAAAGTTGGAATCAAGCCAATTTTTACCAATATTAGAACCTGTATTAGATTTCTATATGCTTCTTGCCAAGAAAAAGCACTGAAAATAACTACTATATCATCATCAGCATATGAATGTACAGATCCATTAAATTTTTCTAAATTTATATTTAGCAAATCATTAACATATAATAGAAACTAGTATAAAAACACATAGCAAAATAATAGTAGCAATACAGGGAGAATAAACAATAATAATAATAATAATAATAATAATAATAATAATAATAATAATAATAATAATAATAATAATAATAATAATTTAAAAGTAAAAGAATTGCAACAATGTGAATTAGAGGATTACATTTAGATTATTTAGATTTTGTTCCCTGTAACATAGTTCTAGTAAACTACTATTCAATTAATCATCATTTAAGATACTGGCTGTCATAATTCTGTATGTGTGTGTATGGACCTATTGTATATAAATTGAATTATATCGTAATTTAGCCCATAAATGATTACTTTTTTCGTATAGATTTTATCTTAAATTAAATAAACATACACTAGTTAAAATTTAACTCATGGTTACTTCTGTAGAATCGTTAGTGTATTGTAAATATTCATAATTTAAATATGTATGTCATTATTGTATTAAGGCTGGCTGAGAGGAAAAGAAGGCCTTATAGCCTTAACTCTGTCAGAAAAAATAAAAGATTCTACATTCTTATAATTATATTGCTTATCATTTTATTGTGTAGATCTCCTTCCTGATCGGTCAGCCAATTTTGTTTTGAAATTCACTGAAATTAAATGCATATTATGACTGCAGTGTAGTTGTTGATTAGTTCTTATTTCACATAAAAACAACTGCCGGTTAAGTGCGATAACTTACTACTTACTTACTGGCTTTTAAGGAACCCGGAGGTTCATTGCCGCCCTCACATAAGCCCGCCATTGGTCCCTATCCTGAGCAAAATGAATCCATTCTCTATCATCATATCCCACCTCCCTCAAATCCATTTTAATATTATCTTCCCATCTACGTCTCGGCCTCCCTAAAGATCTTTTTCCCTCCGGCCTCCCAACTAACACTCTATATGCATTTCTGGATTCGCCCATACGTTCCACATGCTCTGCCCATCTCAAACGTCTGGATTTAATGTTCCTAATTATGTCAGGTGAAGAATACAATGCGTGCAGTTCTGTGTTGTGTAACTTTCTCCATTCTCCTGTAACTTCATCCCTCTTAGCCCCAAATATTTTCCTAAGAATCTTATTCTCAAACACCCGTAGTCTCTGTTCCTCCCTCAAAGTGAGAGTCCAAGTTTCACAACCATACAGAACAACCGGTAATATAACTTTTTTATAAATTCTAACTTTCAGATTATTCGATAGGAGACTGGATGATAAAAGCTTCTCAACCGAATAATAACAGGCATTTCCCATATTTATTCTATGTTTAATTTCCTCCCGAGTATCATTTATATTTGTTACTGCTGCTCCCAGATATTTGAACTTCTCCACCTCTTCAAAAGATAAATTTCCAGTTTTTATATTTCCATTTCGTACAATATTCTGGTCACGAGACATAATCATATACTTTGTCTTTTCGGGATTTACTTCCAAACCTATCTCTTTACTTGCTTCCAGTAAATTTCCTGTGTTTACCCTAATCTAAGTGCGATAATATATACATAGGCCTATATGATAAAATTGCTTTATTCTATATTGCTCTAATTGGTTGAAATTCAAGAGATTCCTACATTGGTAAATGACTGTACTTACGAATGAAATAGTGATAGTAAAATATAACTTTTTTGCTTTTATTAAAGCTATATGTCTGATGTAGATGCAGGGAATATAACATGTGGTTAAGTCCTGACTACTAAGCCTTTCGTCATAGATTGTTCCTTTATAGGACATTATTTTAAACAAATGTCTTAAATAAAATGGTAAGGCCGGGTTTGAACGTCGGGTATGTCAATTAAAGAAAGTCAAGGAATTTCTTAAGAAATACATCACTTTGAACACATGGCCATTTTTAACACGGACTTTTACATGTTAGGAACTTTCAGTCAAGGCTGGAAGGACTAAGAAAGTATCACTGCTGCCATTTGGCAGTGTCGTGACTTCATAGAACGTATCACAAGGGTTATACTATGGCCACAAGGTCGGAGGTCGGGTATGGTCACGAATCTCGGCGAAGTTTCTCCCAATTCAATCGACTTGTCTGTGAAGGATCATTGAGCACAGTCTCGAAACGTGGACAAAAAAGTAGGTGTGATAACTCAACGGGGTGTAGATAGTAGTGTTAAGGAGTGTGATTACCTTCAATCCCTTCATTATTTCGGTCGATTATTTGGCCGAGCTATCAGGATTGGGCGATTCTTTTCCCTTTTCCTTATGAAGCTAATAGTTTCATGATATTTAGGGCTTTCACAATATTGTTGCAATGGAATAGATTTCTAAGAGCATTTTTGCGTTTTAACTGTTATGTGAAACGAAAAGCTTGCAATGTTTCGGATGTGCTGACTTGATTCATTTTTTGAAACCTATGGTACGTTAAATTTGTCAGAATACGTTGTAGACTAGGACCTAATTGTAGATCTCTGTGCAAAAAACGGTCAAGTTCAATTTTTTTTTTTTCAAAATCGATATTTACTATGCACTACATGGATAAATATATGCTGCACACTTTTGTACAAGAATCCGTCAAGTCTGACTTTTAAGAACATCTCTACAGTTGAAAAGGTAGACTGTTGACTGTTTCATTGATTTGCGTAAAAAAACAGACAGACCTTCCCGCTAGATGGGAGGTAGGTCAATATTATTTTCCTAAACTCGTATATTTCAGTATCAATTTTAACTACAGCTTTGGCCTCACAAGGTCAGATACTAGTAGCGCATTTGCCTGGTAATCCCGAGTTGCACTCGGGCGCGGGTACGATTCCCACGTGGACTGATTACCTGGTTGGGTTTTTTCCGAAATTTTCCCCAACCGTAAGGCAAATGTCAGGAATCTACGGCTAATCCTCGGCCTCATCTCGCCAAATATAATCTCACTATCACCAATCTCATCGAAGCTAAATAACTTCGTAGTTGATACAGCGTCGTTAAATAACCAAGTAAAAAATCCTGTCTTTATAGGCTTATCTGTGTATATCTTGTTTTTTTTTCATTGTATTTTTGATATGTCTGTATCTGGCATTCATATCTCTGTATTTTTTTTATATTTATGGCATAAGCAATAAGGTAGAATTTTCTGTTATCTATGGTAATTGGGGTTTTGTCCTATTGTAGACAAATAAATATATATATATATATATATATATATATATATATATATATATATAATCTCCTAAAGGTACTTTACTAGTATTATGTTCGGTCTATTATAAAAACAATCTTGACAAATGAACAGAAAAATTTGCACTGTTTGTGTATTTTCATAGAGTAGGACGAGAGAAAGTGCTATTAAAAGATGCTAATAGTCTAATACAGTAGTCGTCAGCTCTCGCTGAAATGAGTAACGGGTTAGGAGTGTATCGGAATATGCATTGCCGTGCAGAAGGGAGAGGGAGAAAACATACCCGCCAGCAGCCACGGATGCAAGCTAGCACATCTCTTAACCGTGGATAAAAGTCGCTAACCCGAGGGTGCATTGTGCTGATGACCGCTGGTCTAATATATAAATTTATATTTAATAATTTAATTAATGTATTGTGTGTCAATACATCAGAGCTATCAGAAGCATGTTCATTCCATTTACTCGTAATTTTATTCATAACTTAATAATCCAAACTCATCCTAAACGTCCATAATATTATTGTTAATATTCATATTTATGATTTTCATCGTCATCATTTTCCATGTTTACCATCACCATCGTTCATATCACAGTCCATCCATTATCATAATCGTCGGCTGCATTACTGTACTTCAGCACAAAAGTTTTTAATTACTGTCATCCATTTTATCGATCTCCATCAATCATTCATCTTCACTATTAATATCCAAACTTGTCACAATTACCATACCCCAGCCGTGGCGAAAACGTAACTCACGAGTACATTGTGGCTCGCAGTGATAGCTGTGATGTCTCTTGCTCCCCCAACCCCCACCCTCTCACTCACTGGAGTCAAACTCTGTTCCATTTGTATTTGTCTCTGACCTGCGAGTGACGTATCGTCGCAATGTCTCTCTCAAAACCATGTACCTCTACAAAAACGAAAGTTTCAAGTAGGATGGGAGGACGCATTTTTTTGCTGCCAATATGGTGAGAATATTAAATGTATGATTTGTTCACAAGTATTACGAGGAAAACGGTTGTATAACATAAAGCGGCATTATACTACATGTTACTCATGAAACATTAAAAGGTTAAGTATTATTATTATTATTATTATTATTATTATTATTATTATTATTTCGATCCTTTTTCAGCAGATGTATGAATAATGCGGTTAGGTCTTCAATTTAAACTCACAGATTTACAATGTAGCCCTAATGTTACAATGAGAGCTAGATGTAAGGACTTGACAAATGTTGAACTTTTCAAATCTTTGCCAAAAAATAAATATCCGAAGCTTCGTTCTTTCGCTTGCTCTGTTGAAGCCATGTTCGCTACAACTTACGTTTGTGAAAAATTATTTTCAACAATGAAAATAGTAAAAAATCTAATTTAGATCACAACTGACAGACAAATATCTTCGTGATCAACTACGACTGGCAGTAAGTGACATAATTCCTGATTTTGAAACTCTGTCGCAGAGACATTCTGAAGACAGTTAACTTTAGATTGTCATAATGTGTCCTATGTTTTCTTGTTCATTTCTTTCTTCGTTACATGTACTACACATTAGTTTGTAGCCTTGTACTGTATAGAATTATATTTAAGTGCTTGAAGTAAGGAAAATGAAAATCCGTTAATAAGTCAGACACTTGCTTCACTTCTCCTTCGTGTGACCGCCTCCCTCCATAGGTGCTATGCACGTTGCAGGTTACACAGTGGCCCGGCGCACGATTACATTCTCGCCACGGCTGCTATACACTATCGTCCATTATATTGTCACCACTACCACTCATCGCCACAATTACCATCCATTGTCTCCATTATCGCCCATTATCGTCACTATTACCGCTCATTGTCACCATTACTCCCAGCATAACCGCCATTATCGTCAGCATTATCGCCCATTGTCATCATTACCGCCAGAAAAACCGTCCATTATGCATAACCGCTCATTATCGCCCTCATTACCGCCCGTTATTGTCACGATTACCGCTCTTTGTCGGCACCATTACCGCCCATTATCATCACCATTACCGTCAGCATAACCACCCATTACCATCAGCATAATCTCCCATTTATCGTGAGCATTATCGCCCATTGTCACCATTACCGCCAGCATAACCGCCCATTATCGTTAGCATAACCGCCCATTATTGTAACTATTACCGCCTATTATCGCCAGCATAACCGCCCATTACCGTCAACATAAGCGCCCATTGTTACCATCACCACCAGCATAACCGCCATTTACCGCCCATTATTGTCACGATTACCGCTCATACTTTTCTCCAACCAGGAGATCAACCGTGAAAGGAATGTGCTTACTATTGCTTCATCTATTGGAACGAAGTAGATAGATAATATTACCGTTATAACGTCAGTTTAAAAACCATGCGCTCTCCTGCACATGTTATTTCCTGTATGGAGAGATTAAAAGACCAGGAGATTAACAGTGATCTAATTTTGTAACTAGGGTAGTATCAATATGTATCAATGTTATTGTTTGTGCTGTGAGAGCTAGCCAATAGAGATACGAGTACCCACGTGTGTAACCTTATGACATCAACATTCATTCACAGCATCAACCCGCTTCGTCTCATTCCCCAAAGACTTTCTCGTGGTTGGAGTACAGTAGTCGCCACCACTACTGCCCATTGTCGTCAGTATTACCGCCCGTCATGTTATCATTACCGAACATTATCGTCACCATTCTTACTCATTATCTTAGTCATTATGGTCCATCTTTATTGTCATTATCGCTCATCTTTGTCGTCATTGTCGTGCAACTTTGTCGACATTATCATCCATTTTTGCCGCCATTATCGTCCATCTTCGTCATCATCCACTTTTACCGTTTGTGTTATCATTCTTTATAATTTCATGTTAGACTAACTATACTTACTTTTGTTGTCAGAAAGTCTCTGAATGAGATAATTATTCTACCCTAATTTTAAATTAAATTAAATCTGACTTCTTTACCACATTATGGCGATCAACCACATCTTTGGATAGAATTGTAACGCCATTCAGGAACCGAGAAGCTTCGAGACAAAGAAATTCATTATTTCACAACCTACTGTTCGGCGACGTAGTGTTTCCCAATTCCGCGTCACGCTTGTTGTCATATCTTATGCTTATCTATGGGCCAATAATTCAATTAAATTCGGGTAAGTGGAAGTTGCGTCATGCCAATTTATCTTACTACCGCATTCTAATTCGTTTAATGAGAATCCCTGCGTACACGTCAACCATGACGGAAAGAAACTTAAGTTTTTGAAAACCATTAATAGGCTGTATCACCAGCTTTATTTTTTCTGTTCCAAAAAATTGATGTCTTCTTTCACTTTCTCCGTACTATTTGTCTTTTATTATTCTACCGAACGTATTTATCTTTCCCCTTTTATTCTTTTCCTTTATTCATTCTTATATCACAATTCGTTCTTTAGTCTTCCTCTATTTCTTACTTAGCTTCTTCATATATTTCTTCTTGCTTTACTATTTCTTTTTTTCCCCTTCCTTCCTTAATTATATATTATTTTAATTCTTTAGTTTCATTTTACTACATTTTTTCCTTGTTCTTTTCCTTAATTCCTCTCTTTCATAGTTCATTTCTATGTTTTGTTTTTATTTCTTCTTTCCTACTTCCTCTTCCTTCACTTCCTCTTTCACTCTTTATTTACTTCCTATCTCACTTTCATTCTTATTTACTTAGTTTTTTTTCTTTCTAATTTTCTTTCATTTTAATTTATTTTACTTTTTTCCTTTATTTTCACTTTTTTTTTTTTTACATTCTTCCTTAGTTCATCTCACTGTTATTTCCTTCCCTTGTTGCATCCTTTCCTTACTGTAGCCTTTCTTTCATGTCCCCTTTCTTTGACGGACCCTTTCTTTGCTGCACCCTTCCTTTGGGGTTCTCTTTCTTTGATAGAGCCTTTTTTATGCTACTTTTCTTTGTTGCCAGCTTCGTTGGTTGTGCCCTTGTGTTGATGGTCCCTTTCTTCGTTGCCCTCTTTCTTTATTTTACCACCTTATTGTAATCCTTCTTTGATGTATGTATTGCGAGTAATTTTACGGCTGTCGCCGTCTCCCGCCTCTCAACTTCCAGGTACTCCGGTTTTGCCAATCGCCCATTTGTAGACCCCTGCAGACCATATGCTCCTGAACCTCCTTGCTCCATTTTTTCATTGGCCTTCCTCTTCTCTTTTTTTCCGGGGGAGTCCAATTGAAGACCTTATTAGGCCAGCGGTCGGCTGACATTCTCTGGAGATGCCCATACCATATCAGGCGTTTAGTTTCCACTGATTGTAAGATATCTCCTGATACTTGCATTATATCACGGACATCCTGATTCCTAATGTGGTCCATCCTCGAAATTTGACAACTACGGCGCCAGTAATCCATTTCTAAAGCCAACAATTTCTTCTTCATCCTGTCTCTCATTTCCCAAGTTTCAGAGCCATAGGTACATATACTTTCTATTATAGTTTTATATATACTTGTCTTGGTTTTCCTTGTTACCTTGTCATTCCACAGGAGTGTATTTAATTGTCTTATGGCCCGCTTTCCTTGACCAATCTTATTATTCATATCTTCATCACTTTTGGCCTGACTGTTGAGGGTAACACCCAAATATTTGAATGACTCAGAGTTTTCTATTTGTGTATCCCCAGTATCTAAATTTACCTTGCTGCGACTACCCACAACCATGTATTTTGTTTTCTTGAAATTAATTGATAGGCCCCCTTCCTTATAAGCCTCACTCAATTTACGATGCTCTCGTTATTTGATGCACCCTTTCTTTGTTGCACATTTTCATTGATGAACTATTTCATTGACGCACCCTTTCATTGATGCATTCTTTCTTTGATGCTCCCTTTCCTTAATGCTCGCTCTGTTTGATGCTCCCTTCTCTGATTCATCCTCTCATTGGTGCACACTTTCTTTAGTGCATCCTTTTTTAGGTTTATCTTCTCTTTGATACTCCTTTTTTAGGTTACCTTCCTTTCATGCTCTTTGATGTCCTTTTTATGTTACCTTTCTCTCATGCTCAATTTCTTTGATGCACCTTTTTCTTTGATGTTTCCTTTCTGTTTTGCCCCTTTTCTTCTTTTATTCATTCTTTCTTTCTTTCCTTCCTTCCTCTCTCCCTTCCTTATTTCTTCTTCGTGTCCTTTTACCTTTTTCTTTAGTTGGTATATCTTTCTTTCTTCTGTTTTCTTTCTTTAAATTTTATTTGCTTCTTTCCTTTCTTCGTCCTTTTCGTTTCTTCCCCTGATACTCGCTTTCTTTCTTTCTTTGTTTATTTCTTTCTCTCTCACTTTTCCCCCCTTCCTTCCTACGTTTGTGCCTTAGTTGGGTTTGTTTTCTTACCTCTACGATAGGCCTACGTTACTTTGAAATTCTAGTGAGTTGCATTTTTGGTGGTAATGGCAGCAATGGTTACCAAATATATTATGAGAAAATATTATGAACCCGTACTTAAATGTCTATGAAATTTGTGACTTTCGCCAAAAGTTTCGTAGAAAGTTTAGTAATTTTATTTTTACATACATTTACATATGGTATTCTGTCCACATGCGGTAGCAATCACAAATCGTTGAAGTTAACTTTAGGGAAGAATCTCAGTTCTTGTTAATTTGCAGTCAGAACGGATAGACAGACCAGTAGAATTTAAAGTGGTGGTGTGCAGTGGTCCATATTCCGTAATGCGCTGGGTGTGGCGGGCTGTCGTTAACATCTGCAGGGAGTCGACCTGCTCCGCTTGCCCACTTCCCTCACGATGCGACACGGACCTCGAGCCTCTCAGTTTTGTAACCGCGACTGCACAATGCCAACCAGCTCTGCCACGGCTTGCAACACTCCTCGTATGTGAGTAATCCCTGTGCCCCACACTTTTTATTCCACCAATATCACCTACTGGAAATTCTAGGAGTCTGGTGCAAGAAGGGTCTAGCTCACATTTTAAAACTTAGTGGCGTATATAACTAATGTTCTGACAGAAGATTCATTAACTTCTCATAATAATCGATAAAGTGTACTTATACAGTTATCTAATTGATGAGAAATAAAGGATTGTAACATTTTAATTAAGAAAAATGAAAGACAGAAGGATTTTCTTTTATAACCAATATTTTGAAAGAAAAATGTCTAAATTGAATAATTTTCTTCTTAATGTGTAGTATTTAATTAAATATTACATATCACACTATTCTGATGAATTACAAATAAAGTTTTGAAATTTAGGCAAATAGCCTATTGTTAGAGAATCTAACAAACTTTGCAGCTTTTTTCACATGCTGAGACAATGGGTCATCAAGAGAGACAACTTTAACATTATAGAGGTAGGACATTCCTGAGATAAGATCTTTTCCTAAATCATTCTATTTTGGAGTCTGTCATTCAAATGGAAGTCATTCAAAAGGACCGTTAAATGTTAAAAGATTGTCTTTAAATTTAATTTAGAGTACTTTGTTAATGGCTGGAAAAAAGGTTAAAATTCATGCTGTCAGTAAAATTAAATTCGTAAGGTCAATGTCAGGTTGTATAGGAATTATTTCGAAATTAAGGGTGGTTTGCAAGTGTGTGTCTAATTTTGTGTGTTTGAAATTCTCAACACACAACTCAATTTCAGAACACACACACTCTTTGACTCCACATTACACTACACAAACACACTCCCATAGGAAACAAAACAAAAGGCGCCAAGACCAGCAACAAACAGTTCTGAAGGCCAATAACAGGCCGAAACATTTTAACCAGGTACGGTAAAATTTAACAAGAGAAAGATATATAATACATATTCCGAAGTGATATAGTGTTAAAAGTTGTGTAATCAAGTTGTATAAAATTATTAGTGTAAATTGAACACTGGAATAGTTCTTGTAAGTTAGATACATGTCTGTCTGAAACTATTCAATCACAAAACTTGAAAGTTTCAGTAGCGGGATAACTTTGTTCATTTTCACTCCATGTATAAAATGTACTATAATGAACAAACGAAAACATATGAAGAGTCCAGGGAGAAAACACTTTTTTTTTTTTTTTCAAATTTAGTAATTTTTATATTTTAATTGAATCTGTCCATTAAAGTTGAGATCTTTAAGATTCCCTAATCATACTGGGGAACAAATCACTTGGTTCCATATTATAAGCATATTAAGGAAAGACTTAAACGAGATGAAACTTTGTTCTCCAATACTGCAAACACTCTTGTGAAAAATTTACAAAATGTGACTAAACGTGTTTTTCCCCCTCGACCCTTCATGTGGTTTTGAACTAGTTCAAGTGATATACACACAATTATAGACATATTTCTAGGTGGAAATTCAGATCCGAATGCACCGAAGTAAATGAATTGTAAAACCGGCTGTCTTTATTGTATGTATAGGCCCTATTTACTTAGTAGGCCGATTTGAAGATCTAAATATTGTTAATCCATTACTGATTTTCTAATACAAAGAACTGCAGTAGTAACAAAATAACTCTGATTTTCTATCCGTACAGCTCCTAAACTATAAAACAAATGTTTCAGTACATAGGCCTACAATAATAATTTAAAAACAGACGTAATAAGAAACTTGCTGAGCAAAGAGTATTCGCAAATGTTGTGCTGAAAGAGTATTCTGTGTGTAGTCAGTATTCTTAAACCTGGTCATCAAAGAATATTCTGGTGGTGAAAGAGTATTTATATACCTGGAGGTTATGGATTATTTCCAATCCTGGAGGTTAAGAGTATTCTCAAACTTGATAGTGAAAAAGTGTCCCCAGACTTGGAGGTCAAAGAGTATTCTCAGACTTGGCGGTCAAAGAGTACGCTCATACTGATGGTCAAAGAGTATTCTTAGACCTGGAGATCGAAGAATATTCTCAGATCTGGAAGTCAAGGAGTATTCTCAGTCTTGGAGGTGAAAGAGCATGGTCAAACCTGGAGTTCAAAGATTGTTTTCAGACCTGATGGTCAAAGAGTATCCTCAGACCTGGAGGTCAAAGAATATTCTCAGATCTGGTGGTCAAAGAGTATCCTCAAACATGGAGGTCTTAAGAGTATACTCAGGTCTGGAGATCAAATGGTATTCGCAGACCTGGTGGTCAAAGAGTATTCTCAGACTTGGAAGTCAAAGATTATTTTCAGACCTGGTGGTCAAAGAGTATCCCACACCTGAAGGTCAAAGATTATTTTGAGATCTGGAGGTAAAAAAAGTATTCTCAGATTTGATGGTCAAAGAGTATTCTCAGACCTGATGGTGTGAGATGTAACCAACTCTCCAGTGTAACCAACCACAAAGACAATACAGGATAACACATTGGCTATAATCAAAACATCTGTACTCAAGGCGGGATT